>NW_023994089.1:600000-1006266 GCF_015586225.1 Lucilia sericata | reverse complement strand
TAACAGCGTATGTTAATTAGCGTCCAGATTTAATGTAATAAACATGTTGGCAGTTTGTATCTTGTCTAACTAATCTTGGGATATTATTAGACAAAAAGGTAAAATCGGGTTATGTAAATGTATAATACATATGATCCAGGCATTTTGTGAGTTATTTTCTGTATCACGTGAACTATTGTTTTTTGTATGTTGCCCGATCCCGTTTATGTACATGGGGTAGTGTAGGATTTAAATGTTATATATAATTTACATTTTTAGCTCTTGAGAACGTATTTATAGAAACGGATAGGTTAGTGTGTAGTGTACTAGTCTCCGGTAGGCTAACTAACTAACTAACTAACTAACTAACTAACTAACTACTAACTAACTACTAACTAACTAACTAACTAACTAACTAACTAACTAACTAACTAACTAACTAACTAACTAACTAACTAACTACTAACTAACTAACTAACTAACTACTAACTAACTAACTAACTAACTAACTACTAACTAACTAACTAACTAACTAACTAACTAACTAACTAACTAACTAACTAACTAACTAACTAACTAACTAACTAACTAACTAACTAACTACAACTAACTAACTAACTAACTAACTAACTAACTAACTAACTACTAACTAACTAACTAACTACTAACTAACTAACTAACTAACTAACTAACTAACTAACTAACTAACTAACTAACTAACTAACTAACTAACTAACTAACTAACTAACTAACTAACTAACTAACTAACTAACTAACTAACTAACTAACTAACTAACTAACTAACTACTAACTAACTAACTAACTAACTAACTAACTAACTAACTAACTAACTAACTAACTAACTAACTAACTAACTAACTAACTAACTAACTAACTAACTAACTAACTAACTAACTAACTAACTAACTAACTAACTAACTAACTAACTAACTAACTAACTAACTAACTAACTAACTAACTAACTAACTAACTAACTACTAACTAACTAACTAACTAACTAACTAACTAACTAACTAACTAACTAACTAACTACTAACTAACTAACTAACTAACTAACTAACTAACTAACTAACTAACTAACTAACTAACTAACTACTAACTAACTAACTAACTAACTAACTAACTAACTAACTAACTAACTAACTAACTAACTAACTAACTAACTAACTAACTAACTAACTAACTAACTAACTAACTAACTAACTAACTAACTAACTAACTAACTAACTAACTAACTAACTACTAACTAACTAACTAACTAACTAACTACTAACTAACTAACTAACTAACTAACTAACTAACTAACTAACTAACTAACTAACTAACTAACTAACTAACTAACTACTAACTAACTAACTAACTAACTAACTAACTACTAACTAACTAACTAACTAACTAACTAACTAACTAACTAACTAACTAACTAACTAACTAACTAACTAACTAACTAACTAACTAACTAACTAACTAACTAACTAACTAACTAACTAACTAACTAACTAACTAACTAACTAACTAACTAACTAACTAACTAACTAACTAACTAACTAACTAACTAACTAACTAACTAACTAACTAACTAACTAACTAACTAACTACTAACTAACTAACTAACTAACTAACTAACTAACTAACTAACTACTAACTAACTAACTAACTAACTAACTAACTAACTAACTACTAACTAACTAACTACTAACTAACTAACTAACTAACTAACTAACTAACTAACTAACTAACTAACTAACTAACTAACTAACTAACTAACTAACTAACTAACTAACTAACTAACTAACTAACTACTAACTAACTAACTAACTAACTAACTAACTAACTAACTAACTAACTAACTAACTAACTAACTACTAACTAACTAACTACTAACTAACTAACTAACTAACTAACTAACTAACTAACTAACTAACTAACTAACTAACTAACTAACTAACTAACTACTAACTAACTAACTAACTACTAACTAACTAACTAACTAACTAACTAACTAACTAACTAACTAACTAACTAACTAACTAACTAACTAACTAACTAACTAACTAACTAACTAACTACTAACTAACTAACTAACTAACTAACTAACTAACTAACTAACTAACTAACTACTAACTAACTAACTAACTAACTACTAACTAACTAACTAACTAACTAACTAACTAACTAACTAACTAACTAACTAACTAACTAACTAACTAACTAACTAACTAACTAACTAACTACTAACTAACTAACTAACTAACTAACTAACTAACTACTAACTAACTAACTAACTAACTAACTAACTAACTAACTAACTAACTAACTAACTAACTAACTAACTAACTAACTAACTAACTAACTAACTAACTAACTAACTAACTAACTAACTAACTAACTAACTAACTAACTAACTAACTAACTAACTAACTAACTAACTAACTAACTAACACTAACTAACTACTAACTAACTAACTAACTAACTAACTAACTAACTAACTAACTAACTAACTAAACAAACTAACTAACTAACTAACTAACTAACTAACTACTAACTAACTAACTAACTAACTAAGTAACTAAGTAACTAAGTAACTAACTAACTAACTAACTAACTTTATATAAAGGTTAATTGTGCTGAATTTCATCGCGATACTAATGGTTAGAAGTAAATTTTGGACTTTTAAGTTATGTTCTAGAGGGGGGTTTGTATGGGGGCTAGGATAAACGACGGCCGATCATTATAAAATTGTTGAGATAGTAGTATATTTAACGTTGTTATGAGTTAAAACCCCTAAATCGGAAGGTAAGGTTGTATGGGGGCTAGGTGAAATAATGGACCGATTTCAACAACTTTAGGCATCGTTCTTATGACAAAAACATTTATCAAAATATGTTGAAAATTGTGTCCAGCCAACCGGACAGACTGACGGACATGTCTTAATCGCCTCAGAAAGTGGTTCTGAGTCGATCGGTATACTTTGAGGTGGGTGTATGACCAATATTTTTATGCGTTACAAACATCAGCACAAACGTATAATACCCTCCCCACTATAGTGGTGTAGGGTATAAAAACAAAGCAACTTACTCAACAACTTCTTTGTAAGAGAAATTACAGGTACTTTGTAAGCGAGCCTGGAAGTACTTGCCTCTAATGACATCAGCGTGTTAAAATAATGATTTAAAATACTAATGAAGTTGTAGTCAAAAATTGAGGTTTTATTTTTTAATTCATTACTTTTCAATGTAAGTTTTTCGCATTTTTTAAAATATCATGAAAATAACTGTTCCGTTCTTATCCCTCCATTCACAAAATATATCAATCTGTTGAATTTCGTTTGGGTGTCTAATTTCTATAGCAGAAGCATACATTTCGTAGAATAGTTTCATTCAGCATAAATGTAGCAACTTGAATTTCCTTTATACAAAAAAAAAAGAAACAAATCAAATAAAATCAAATTTTCATTGAAATTAAATCGGAAAGAATAATAAATAATATCAGTTCATTTATTTTGAATGAAGCAAGATTTTTTGTTTATATTGGCTGTAATTGAAAAAGTAAATAAATCTATCAATTAAATAAAATAATATTATGAATAAGTTCTCAAATGATAATAATAATAGTAATACAAACATACAGATTAAGATAAACGTACATCTATCTTTCCCCTACTCAAGGTATCTATCTATCTTTGTGACAAGAAAAAGGGAGATGTGAAGAAAAGATACGAGAAAAAAATTAAATAAGAAATAAGAAAATAATCAGTAAAGACGACAGATTCTATATGTCGATATACATTTAGACTAACATATGTACCTATAATTTGAAAAAGTATTACACATACAAAGAAGAGTCTTAGAAAACCATAAGCCAACTTCATAAAAACATAGTAACATACCTACACATATACATTTCTAAGGACATACAAACATATTAATACAGCTTCAATATCAACACACACTCACATAAATACATAGTAGAAAATATTTTTAATCAGAATGAATGAAAGTGGGTGGTATAGATGGATGGAGTTCAAGGAGTTGTAGACGACAGACTGTTCTATATTTATAATTTTAGAAAAAACATACATATTTATTTATACAACATTCCTGTAATTTAAGGCAGCAGGGTGTAGTATTAAAAATATTAAAGTGATGTGAATTGGAAGGAGTATCAGAGGAGGTGGGTCTTAGAGGGGGTAAATTTCTCTGACTCCTTGTTTTATTTTTAAGTATCGAATGAATTTGTAAAGTGTGTTTTATTGTGACCATAAAACCGAGTCGTTGTTCATGTCTTCAAACAAAATCAATAAATGTAGGATTTTTATGGTAGTTATGACTATGATACAACAACACCACCATTCATATAACCATCTCTCCATTCCATTTCACCCATTTATCTTGTACCTCTATTTAAATGTTTTTTTCTCTCTCGAATATGGCTATGACAATGTCTGATTATTTGTCTATCTTTTGTAGACAGCTTCGATGACTTTTAGGATTTTATTTTATCGAATTTAACTCTGGCCAAGGCATTAAGTAGGAATATTTTAGTCAATAAAATTGTTGTTTTTAATACCTATCAATGAGAAAATAACAAACACGTGAAAGGGTGTAAATCGTAAAATATTTATGTACGTACGAATATCAGTGTGTGTTTTTATTGTATTTTGTTTCTCAAATATGTACAATAAAAATAAAAATGAGTTATAAACAAAATTTACTAAAATAACCATACAATTAGATTGCATTACAAGTTAATTTTTTTAAATCTTAACACGAAAATTTTGTTGCAATAAAATGTCGCATACAATATGAATCGGTTAATATATTAAAATCGTGACAGAATTATGGGTTAAAGTGTTGCTTGTTGGGATTTTTGGCTCAGATGGGAATTTGGGATTTAAATGAGCAGCAATTGTTATTTGTAATCTTTTAAAGTCAAAAAAATATGTTCGATGAATTCGTAAACATTTATTTTTTCCGGATATAATCATTTAATATGCTTTATGTGGTATTAAGAGAGCTATATGAGAGCTATGACCACATATGGACCAAATCGAAAAAATTCCGTATAATATATATATGCATATATATACAAAATATATATATAATATAATATATATATATATATATATATATATATATATATATATATATATATATATATATAAAAACCCATGAAGGTTTTTTTTCTGGAATAACATCACTTCCAAGATACTTGGATCTAACTTCGACGAATGCCTGACAGTGGCAAAAAAGTGCTTCAGAGTTTCACAGTTCCCCACATGCTCTACATTCGTCCGAATCCGTATGTCCAATTTTGTATAGATGTGCTCGTAATCCTTTGTGTCCACTTAGAATACGTACCATCATACTAACCTCAGACTTGGTCATTTCGAGGAGATTTCTCGTCTTGATCTCATCAGGGTCACCCCATAGGATCTTTGTGGTTCTACCCATCGTTTCATTATTCCAAGATGCCTTATGGAATTCTCTTACCCATATTTTTTGTCAGTTTAACTACCTCTAGCTCCCATTCCTTTAAAGCTATTACATTCGCCCTTTCGTTGCCGAATACTTCCGAGTGTCCTGGTACTCATATGATGTAAACGTAACCTCTTACAATTCAATACAGTCATAGATTTAATTCTGACCTGATATCGCCCTAATTGCCTTTTGGCTGTCGGTAAATATATTAAGCCCTGTGGGCGCCATATTTATTCTAATCCAATTTACACATTCTGTTATTACTCGCTTCTTCCTGGAAGCTTGTGATATGATTTGGTAAACGGTGGCATATTTCTGTTTCTGTGTCTTCAATATAGAACCCCAGGCCCACTTTGTCCCCCAATTTAGAGTCATCCATGTAGCAACGGATTCCTACTGGTATTTGTTCCAATGTTCCTCTTGACCAAGACATTCTATCTGGGAGCAGCGTTTCAAAGTTTCCTACATATTCTGTGTCTGGTATGCAATCAGGTACGTCTGATGATTGTGTATAATCTTCCAATGTGTCCAGTATACATTGATGACGGGTCCTATAACCGCTTTTGGCCAGTTCGCCTGAAGTATAGAACCGTTCGGCTGTAAGCGCTGCCTCATATCTTAAATATGTTTCAATGCGTGGAATATCTGGCAACGTTTCCAGAGACTTGGTTGAAGTAGTAGACATGACACCAGGTATACCCAAGCAGTATGTACGCTGCACTCCCTGTAGTAGTTTGATATTTTTGTCTAAAGCAGTCCACCAGATTATTGAAACATAAGCTGGAATTGGTCTAATTACACTCTTATAAAGCCAATTTGTCATAATAGGACTAAGAACCCATTTCATGCTTATGGTTCTCCTACATATCGTCCAACATATATGTGCCTTGTTGATCCTAACCTCTATGTGGTGTCTGCATTTTAATTTCCGGTGAAGGCTTCATCTAAGTACTTAACTTTGTCTGTCACTGGTATCTTCTTGCCCAGGAAGCAGGGTTCAGTATACGTATACATTTTTGTCTTTCTTATGAAAAGCCAGATTTCTGTCTTCGCCGGATTTATATTGAGGCCTCTCGGTTGAGCCCAGCTCAAGGCCGTCCAAATAGGGATAGTTTCATCTAAATATTCAAGGGTTTTATATACTAAAAGCATCTAATCCTAAAATATTTTTTATGGACCGGTCTAATACAAAAACAGAAATAAGAAATTATACTGCATTATAAATAAATTTGACTTAAAAAAACTCTGCATAAAATTACATTTTATACATTTGCCTTAAAACAAATGTATCCACTGGAATTCATAAGCCTTTAGGCCGTTTTAAACTTAAATTAAAAAGTTATGTAAAACTAAAGTTAAGTACTATGGGAATAGCTTTAAATGTGGTATACAAATAAAATTACAAATTTACATAGTTACCTTTACATTTACTGTGTATATGTGTGAATGTAGGTATGTATTTCTGCAGGTATGTAAATATTAAATAACAATAGTTGTGAATTAGTTTTTGGCCATATACTTACATACGTACATACCTATTCCACATTTTGCTGTTTGCTTATTATTATGATTATTAACATTATTGTAATGTATTTGTTATAAACTCTTTAAGTCTCCGAAGTCAAATCCATTTGTACCTTTTCCTTCTGTTTTTCTTTTTTGCTTCGCTATGACCTTGTTCAGTTTTTTGGGGGGGATTTTTTTTGACTTGGAATACGCATTATGAAATGGTAGAGAAATATGGAAAGCCATTACTTATGAAGATTTAAGAAAAATATTTTCATAATTCCACGTGTAGCCCAAAAAAGCCTACGGTAAGAAAGAAGGCCTCTAAGGACATTATTTGACGGTTGTGAAGAAAACAGTGAAAAGGCAGAACGGAACTGAAATGAACAGAGCGAACAAAAACACATACCGGTAACAAGAACAAAAAAAGAACGACAACAGTAATATTAAATGTTAAAAAAGGTAACAAAAAATTCCTTTAAACATGACCATTCCCTTGTAACGTTTACTTTTTTCGTTTTGTATATTTTTTCCTTTTTATGCGTTCAAATAAAAGTGAATACTTTTTCTTCGATTTTTTGCTTTTGTTGGCTTTTGCAAAAAATCCTCTCACATTTTAACAAACCACATCTCCAATGTCATAAAAACCAATAATGCCTTTTCTGCTTCCCTTTTTTATGTTTTCTACCACAGGAAATGGTTTAATATGCCAGTGTATTTGTAACATAATGTAATGTTTATTGGAAATCGAACAAGGTGAATATGGGATCGTCAATTAAAAATAAATACCATACGATAGCAATTTTCACAAGAGATTATTATGATCAAACTAGAAAAGTATTTTTTAAATAACTTATAGGGAAATGAAAAGGGATCTGGGAATACTACACTGCTTTTTTGTTGTAACATGTACCTTGTTAAAATTTCGAGGAGTGTGGGTGAGATTTGAATCAAGTTGCCTCTAAAGATTGAATTGTAATAGATTCTGTCAGTCATGGTCAATCTTGAATATGTCCATAGACTATAGTCTCCGAAATAGTCTATTGACATATTAACTGTTGTATATGTAGTCAATGGACTACTCTATGGACCAGTCTCTTGATTAGTCTGTACACTAGCCTGTTTTGAAATAGTCTATGGAATAGTTTGTGAACTTGTCTATTCACTAGTCTGTGGATTTGTCTATGGTTATTAAATATTAGTTTATGGACTCTTCTAAGGACTAGTTTACTAAACTAATCTATTAACTATTGAACTGGTCTATAGAATCGTATATGAACTCATCTAAGGTCTATGCATTAGCATATTGACTTATCTGTAGACAAGTCTATATATACTTAAGTCTGTGGATTATTTTGGGAATTAGGCTGTTGACTGGTCTATTATCTGTTGATTAGGTAGTCTATGGGCTACTCTATGGAACAGTCTTTGGACTAGTCTATAAAATATACTGTGGACTAGTGTATTTTTCATCTGTAAATTCATATATGGACTGGTCTATGAACTAGTCTTCTGTTGATTAGGTGGTCTATGGGCTACTCTATGGAACAGTCTTTGGACTAGTCTATAAAATATACTGTGGACTAGTGTATTTTTTCATCTGTAAATTCATATATGGACTGGTCTATGAACTAGTCGTTGGACTTATGTATACACTAGTCTAGTGTTATTGTATGTAATAGTCTATGGACTTGTTTATGGATTAGTCTATGGACCAGTCGGTGCACTAGTCTATTGACAAGTCCAATGTCTAGTCCATTGAGTGGTCTGTGAACTAAATTATGAATAAGTCTATGAACTAGTATATGGACTTCTATTGGTTCTAGATCCACCTTAAAGTATACCAATCGGCTTAGAATTATAATTTTACGAGTCGATTTAGCTATGTATGTCCGCCCGTTTGACCGTCGATGTAAACCTTATAATCAAAAGTCAGGTCGCAATTTTGAAGACAGTTCATTGAAATTTTTTGTACCAGTGACGAAACCTATTGTTAATGATTAAAATCGGTTCATTATTTCACATAGCGTCCACACAACTGAACCCTCTTGAATGGGGCCATTGAGTTTATAATCGTGTTTAATTATCTCGGCAAAAAGCGCCACAAGTAAGTTTTATACTAGCCTTGATGACCCGGCAGGTTGACCATAGCCTCCTCTTCAGAAAATGCCATAAATGTCCACAATTCTGTTAAAAAGACTAATTTCGGGATAAAATTAAAATAAATCCATCCACCAAATTTTCATATCTTGTTGGTGTAGGGTATCATATGATCGGCTAGTTCTAAATGCAATTTCTTACTTGTATTAATATAATTTTCAATATTTTCTGAGTGCCTGTCAGTATGGGGGTTGTGGGTTCGATTCCCATCAGAGACTCTTGACTACAACACTATAACGGGCATATGTATGTTCATCGTCATCGATGAGGCAGTTAGAATATAATTTGTAATTGTGTTGTAATGGGCGAATAAACAAATACATATAAATAAACTTCATGTTTGGTTATACCGCTAAATACTTACTTAAACCAAACATAATGTTAAATTTGTTCCTTTTAATCGCAATATGTATGCAATTCATTTAAAATATAATAATTTGCAAATAAAAATTTAAAATATTATTTTCAAAAACGCAATTTCCTTCAAAGAGAAATTTTAAAAATTTAATGTGAAATTTGAGAAATTATATACAAATACATACTAACGCACATACATACGTACTTAGTAAAACGGATGTACGTAAAGATAAAAGTAGAAAAAAAATCTTAAAAAACTCATACAGATACACACATACATTTACGTCAACATACGCCAACACTAACAAAAAAATGTGGTAAAGAAAGGAAAAATCAACATTTATACTAAAAATATAAAAGAATTTATTATCTTTTTCACTAAATCCTTAAATAGAAAAAAGTAAAATAAACTAAAATGAAATGGGATGAATGGACGACGACTAGAGGAAAAAGGTAGAAAAAGGTGGTAAGTTTTAGTTTTATAAGCAATATATTGCTGATACTGTCATTTCTTTAGCTGTTGTTGTTGTAGCTTTTACTAAAAAATTGTAGGTAGTCTTCGGACAAGAATGACATATTGACAATAATAAAGCCCCATAGTAAATACTTCAAGTATTTGATAGAATTAAGTTTCTTTTTTTAAGTTTTTGTTGTTGCCTGATTCATTTTTACAAAAGTTTTTCATGGAAAAATCTCTTTAGACTTATCACTCTTCAATTTCTTACTTATAGAGTGGTAGACTCTGCACAGTGGATTATTAGGCTTAGACGTTTATTCTTAGTTGGAGTTTATTTAATCTTGGTTGCTGAAATAAAATAACATTAGAATTTGTTAAGTATGAGTGATATTTATTGTGTATTACAAATCATATTAATCATACGTTAAACTGTTTAATGGGAAATAAAGTGTTGTATTCGAGATGTTTTACTTTACTTTTTTATGTCCCATACTTCAGTTTAGACTAGACTATAGACTAGACTATAGACTAGACTATAGACTAGACTATAGACTAGACTATAGACTAGACTATAGACTAGACTATAGACTAGACTATAGACTAGACTATAGACTAGACTATAGACTGGACTATAGACTAGACTATAGACTAGACTATAGACTAGACTATAGACTGGACTATAGACTAGACTATAGACTAGACTATAGACTAGACTATAGACTAGACTATAGACTAGACTATAGACTAGACTATAGACTAGACTATAGACTAGACTATAGACTAGACTATAGACTAGACTATAGACTAGACTATAGACTAGACTATAGACTAGACTATAGACTAGACTATAGACTAGACTATAGACTAGACTATAGACTAGACTATAGACTAGACTATAGACGACTATAGACTGGACTATAGACTAGACTATAGACTAGACTATAGACTAGACTATAGACTGGACTATAGACTAGACTATAGACTAGACTATAGACTAGACTATAGACTAGACTATAGACTAGACTATAGACTAGACTATAGACTAGACTATAGACTAGACTATAGACTAGACTATAGACTAGACTATAGACTAGATAGACTATAGACTAGACTATAGACTAGACTATAGACTAGACTATAGACTAGACTATAGACTAGACTATAGACTAGACTATAGACTAGACTATAGACTAGACTAGACTAGACTATAGACTAGACTATAGACTAGACTATAGACTAGACTATAGACTAGACTATAGACTAGACTATAGACTAGACTATAGACTAGACTATAGACTAGACTATAGACTAGACTATAGACTAGACTATAGACTAGACTATAGACTAGACTATAGACTATAGACTAGACTATAGACTAGACTATAGACTGGACTATAGACTAGACTATAGACTAGACTATAGACTAGACTATAGACTAGACTATAGACTAGACTATAGACTAGACATAGACTAGACTATAGACTAGACTATAGACTAGACTATAGACTAGACTATAGACTAGACTATAGACTAGACTATAGACTAGACTATAGACTAGACTATAGACTAGACTATAGACTAGACTATAGACTAGACTATAGACTAGACTATAGACTAGACTATAGACTAGACTATAGACTAGACTATAGACTAGACTATAGACTAGACTATAGACTAGACTATAGACTAGACTATAGACTAGACTATAGACTAGACTATAGACTAGACTATAGACTAGACTATAGACTAGACTATAGACTAGACTATAGACTAGACTATAGACTAGACTATAGATTAGACTATAGACTAGACTATAGACTAGACTATAGACTAGACATAGACTAGACTATAGACTATAGACTAGACTATAGACTAGACTATAGACTAGACTATAGACTAGACTATAGACTAGACTATAGACTAGACTATAGACTAGACTATAGACTAGACTATAGACTCGACTATAGACTAGACTATAGACTAGACTATAGACTAGACTATAGACTAGACTATAGACTAGACTATAGACTAGACTATAGACTAGACTATAGACTAGACTATAGACTAGACTATAGACTAGACTATAGACTAGACTATAGACTAGACTATAGACTAGACTATAGACTCGACTATAGACTAGACTATAGACTAGACTATAGACTAGACTATAGACTAGACTATAGACTAGACTATAGACTAGACTATAGACTAGACTATAGACTAGACTATAGACTCGACTATAGACTAGACTAGAATATAAATCTGCAAAATTTAGTCAAAATTAATTTGTTAACTATAAGAAAAACTGTATATTATATATTGCATTCAACAGACCCACTATGGAAAGACATTTATATGTACATATTTATACATATATTTAGATAAATAATAAAACTGAAAACAAGAACCAGATAAAATTCCAGAACACGTGCAATATTTTGAATTGATGTGTATATATATATTTGTAAGTATGAGTATTTGCATTTATGTGTGTAAATGAGAATGGATGTGTGTGTATATGAGAGTCTGCAGGAAACGGAATGTGAAAATGTGCATGTGTTTCTGTTTTTCAACTGATGTATGTAAGCGACTTTATTTTTGTGAGTATAAATGTATATTTGCATTCATGTATAGATGTCTAGTTGAAAAATTCATTTTTAAAGGTTTTAAGCAGATTTCTAAAACACATTGGTGCGCTTTTGAATTTAACAAAAAGACTCAACATAAAGTCAATAGCAGCATTTTTATTGCGATTGTCTACATCAGCAGCGTGTATGTATAAGTAAATATGTACTAAATATATTGCATACATGTATATTTTATTGTTGTTGTTGTTTTTTCTTGCCTGTTAAAAATGCACCAAAATGCCAATCAACAAATGTGTTGGCTTTGCATGCTCTACGAACTCTCAAACAATTTGTGTGTGTCATGAGAAAATATTGCACGACTTGTCTTTTATATTGTACGAATTTCTGGTTCTAACCATATTTCTAAAGATGGATTACAATAATCAGCTTAAAAAAATTGTGATATGAGGGTGTGTGAGTGTTTGAATAAATGTGTCGGTATGTATCTAAAAGATATGTATGTATATAAAAATTTATATATATGCATATTTATTTACTTAACTATAGTAGTACATTCATATGTATTTGAAAATTGATCGTAATAAAAAATATAAAATACATAAGAAGACTTGATACTGGAAATAAAAATGTTATCATTCTCAAAAACGTTTTCAAAAACAAAATTTATGCTGTGCATATTTTAAAAGCGTTTTCTAAGATATCTATAATAAAAATTTGGTTTATAAAAGATTTAAGATTTAAGAATGATATAACTTTTGTTTTCAGTTCAACTCTTCTTTCATTTCATTGATGTACAAGCGTAATATAGGTAAAACAATGTTCTTTAATGTTTGTAGAAAGTTTAATATATAGGTATACGTTAACCTAGAACTTACTTCAGTTAAGTTGCGATTTCTACTCTATCATGAAAATAATAAACACTCAATATTCCTTCAGATAAACAGTATCTTTATAAACAGTTCACAAATGTGATTTTCCACCCTTTTTAAAATCACTGACATTTGCAACGTCTGGCAATTATGAATTTAAAAATTTACACCCGATAATGTACACATCCCTCAGATAAATGTTTACTGATGCACGAATTAGGGTATTCAATTTCTCTAAATTGTTTTATTTTCACAACAGAATAATTAGTTATGTATCAACGAAAGGAACCTGACCAAAAACACAATTTGAAATTTTTTATGATATCCGAATTATTAATTTTATTTTATTTTTACAACACAGATTTATAGCAATAGATCACAAAGTGACAACAGTGATTAATGTGGAGAGGGACTTCCAAACTCATTTTTTTATCCAAACCGTCAATAAATAAACCGCCCGATGTAGAAGATGCTGGGGAATTTTAAAGATGTTTAGGGAAGATATGATTCAAGAATGGACATGATTCTTATTAAAAGGCTTTTTCACATTTGAGAGAGAAAAGTGGCTTGACCATAAATCTGGTAGGAGGTGTATAGTTTTTAGTTTGTGTTCTCCATGACGCCATTTTGTATACATCTCGGGTTAAGATGACTATCCTTCGCGAAGGATTTTTCTAATTAGTTTTTAAAATATTTTTATCAGGAAGAGTCCATTGAAAATGTATCTTATATTTATAATAGTTCCCTAAAGCTTTTAAATCTAAATTCAGTCCCACAGCTATGAGAAACTGATTTGTAACTTCGTAGTCATAAAACTCGTTGTTCAAAAATGTGTCATAGAACAATCATTAGAACTCAGCAGAACATATTTTAAAAGGCAATACAATTATAATGAACTATCTATACCCAGTGTTCTTTGCAACCTTAAAACAATTTAAATAAAAGCAAGTAAGAAAGTATAGTCGGGCTTGGCCTACCATATGATACCCTACACCAGTTATGAACAGTGCTAATAAATTAATTGCGGATATTCAAATCACTTTCTGAAGGGGGCTTTGTATAGGGGCTAGGGTCAAATGTAGTCCGATCATTTCGAATTTCGGCAAGGTCATCAAGGTTGTATAAAACTTAGTTGTGCGAACTTTCATCGAGATACATTTAAATCGACTCAGAAAGTGATTCTGAGTCGATCGGTATACTTTAAGGTGGGTATAGTACTAATATTTTAATGCCTTACAAACATCAGCACAAACGCATAATACCCCTCCCACTATAGTGGTGTAGGGTATAACTACACTTTACAATTTTTTACGATTCTAACTCTCATAGTTTTCCAGATATACGATTTACTTCATATGGGAAATGCCCTGCCAGCAATAGTAAGTTCACCCATTTTCATCAAACGTTAATATGGATATTAATGTTACTCATTCACAATTTTAAGATTTTAGCTCTAACAGTTTCCCAGTAGAGGTTTCATAGTAGAGGTGACAAGCCCATATTGCAAGTCCCTCAATTTTTCTCTCCAAATGTAACATGGATATCAAAGTTCTTAGAATTTGTTGATTCTAGATCTAATTGGTATTAAATTCATATTGAAAATGCCACGCCCTCGATTGCCAGTCCGACCATTTCCCTCTCTAATGTTCACATGAATGTCAAAATTGTTCGTTTAAAATTTGGGAATTCTAGATCGAACACTTTTCAAATTTTAAAATTTGATTCTCATTGGGGTGCCACGCCCTCTATTGCCCGTTTTTTCTTAAATATTCATATTGATACTAAAGTGGTTTCGAAGAAAATTGTGGACTCTAGGTGTTAAATTTTTTTTTTAAGAATTTTTTGTATATGGGAGGTGCTACGCCTTCTGTACCTTTACTGGCTTTACTTGACCCAAGTTTTTATAAATTTAACTTTGAAGTACAATTCAAATTCACTTTGCTTTTCTTTAAATTCACATACAAAAATGTTGAAACTCCCCTAATACATATATACACACATATATTACACATTACATGTTCAACACATTCATCCTTAAATAGTTTATGTATATACATATATCAGTATTTACATCAATGCATAGTATATATGCATCTCTTTATTTACTTGAACGAGTGTGTTTTTCCTAATAACTTGTTGCACTCACACATACATATAAAGATACGAGTACTTGGCAATAGTACAACAGCTAAAATACGTAAACAAACTCACACACTTACATAAATATGTACATATATTTGCAGCAATATGCTCTCACTTTGCTTGTAATTTAATTTTTAATGTCGACCGGTTAAACTGAAACCGAAAACCATGAAAAGAAAAACCCCCACGATAAAAAACTATGGGGAAAAAAACATAATAACAATGAAGATGAAGTAAAAGTGAAAGCGAAAGTAAATTAAATCAACATCCTTGAAATGAAGAAAATATTTTTGCAACATTTTCAATCTGATGATTTCTTAAATTGACACAATAAGGCGAGTACGAGAGAATGTATTGGTTTCTTTGGTTCGTTGGTCCCTTTGGTCGTAGGTCAGTGGTTGGTGGAGGTAAAGTTGCTGGCACAAGAAAGAAAGACAGGCAGACAGACAGCTAGTAAGTAAGTAGTATCGATGTTTGGCAGGAATAATATATTTTTTTTATTATTATTGTTTATATTTACACACCTACGCATGCCATGATTGCAAATAAACAGTTTTGTATTTATTTTACATTTCGTCCCATGCCGCCAACTTCAAGTTTAGTTTATTCATCAGTACTTTTGTATATTTTCATGGTTTGTATCTCTTGAAATTTTCTTAAAATAATAAAGTTTTATTTGATTTTGTCTTTAACTCTTCACTAATACTGGTGCTATATATTTTACGAGAGCTAAGAAGTTAAGCTCATTTAACAGTGATAAAATTTAAGTTGTTTTTGTTGCTGCTTGTTATTTTAACTTTCTTCCTTTTTATCCTTTAACAAGAGTTTTAAATGTTTTGGTCATTAAATTTGTTCTCTTATACAGTAGTTTCTTTTCGAACGCATGCGTTTTGAAATTTTACTTTTCGCTATCTACTCTTTTTAAACTTCGAATTTTGGCTGCTCTTAGCATCTAAAAGTCGAAATTTGAAGATTTTAAATTGTAGTATAAGTAAAACGTTAATTTAAGATTTTTGTTTGTCTTTCTTTTTTCTTCTTCTAAGAATAAAAACTATTTAAGTATAATTAAAAATACTACAACTTTTAGATACTCTCTAGAGATTTATATTATAATCCTGGAAACATGTTGAAAATATACTTTAATTTTGTAGAATTTTGGTAACTAAATTGAATTTAATATTTGGGTAGTATAGGTATATGTATGTATTAGGCTTCACGCAATATTTTTGAAATTGTGATATCATACCTTTTATGAAAGTTTTTGGATCAGCACTAATATTGGCGTAATTATTTTTTTTAAATTTCAACTCCTTCATCTGCATATCTGTGGCCAAAAGACCGATTTTGGGCGACATTTTTTGATAGTTTAGGAGTTATGATGGTTATAATGTTAACTTGTGGGTTAATAATTTCCCATCAAACAATGGTGTTTTTCATCATCAGTTCCGAATTTAATAAAGCTCCACCCAATTAATGTTCCCTATATAACTTGTATAATGACAAATTTTGGCCCTTATAACTTTCGTGGTTTTCGAAATATAGCGTTGTAAAGTTTAAAATCTGAAAATTTAAAGTCTCATCACATCTAAAGGGTTAATGATAGAATTTTTGTTTTTGCACCATTTTTTTCAGCAAAAAGCATACTTTGATTATGCGTAAAGAAAAAAAAATTTTAAATATTTTTTTTAAAAAAGTGCATCTTTGGATAATTCTAAATGCACTTTTGTAGCATTATAAAAGTGTGAATTTCAGCTCATTCTTACCGATTTGTCCTATAAAATCAATTATTAAAGCATGATTTGCTATTAATCCTGCAGATTCTGCTCTGTAAAAAATGTCGCTCAAAATCAGTGGTTTCCGCCTCAGATATGCAGATGAAGGAGTTGAAATTTTGAAAAAATTATTACAGTATTGTGATCACTGAAACAAAAACCTTCTAAAAAGTTGTGATATCACAAAAACGGGAAACATTTTGTTTTTTGAAACGAAGCCTAGTATGTATATTTGTTAAACGTAAATAGAAAATAATATATTTATACGAATATTTGATAATATATGATAATAATATTTGCCTTCATGGCTTAGAACCCATATCATATCAGTACACTCTGCTCTCCCAACTCTGCCGCTAAAAATATGCACCATCATACTAACCTCGGACTTACTTATGATGATGAGACTGCTCTTCCTCCTTCATTGAAGTCAACATATAAAATCATTGTCTTCCTAACCCCGGTTCCACTATGTGAAGTGGCCGAGTGATATTCCCCAGTAAAAACTTTCGTTACCATGTAAGAGGTTAAAATGCTAAAATTTACTTACATAATAGCATTTTAAGTCATTATTTTAACACGGTGATGTCATTGGAGGCAAGTACTTACCACAAACGATTACAAGTAATTAGAAAAAGTTGTCATCGTAAATCGCATGAAAAACGTGTACAGCTTTTATATCTTTACTGGCAAGATGACTAATGAATTAGAAAGTATTTATATAACTCATTCTTAGTAAGACCTTATTAGACTACTTCTGTGTAATCCAGACGATATGTCGTTGTAATTGAAAAGTATGTTGTTAGGTAAGTAATTACAATTGGAAACCATTACCCAGTTTTTGTTGGGTCTCTCTCCAAAATTTTAAATTCAGCACTAGTTGCATGGAATGGTTTTGCATTCCTTAAGTTCCCGTATCTATATACTAAGTGCATTTCATTTTTCATTGCCGATTATCCCCCAGTGAACTCGTATCTACATATTGCAGAGCACACCACAAAAAGAGTATTTGGTTAAGGATCCATTACAGTCCAATATGATCATAGATTTAACCACATCTGGATTCCAGGTCATCAGCAGATGCCTGGCAATATCATTGCGGACGCTCATGCAAAAGTGAGCTCCTCAATAGCAACAGAGAATACAGACTTTCTCGTCGGCCTATCGCTTTCAAGCTGCAAACACTTGATTCGTGATAAATTCCACGAGCTTGCGCGACACAGATGGTTGATTGAGTCTACCTGTAGACGGGCGAAGATCATGTGGTCGTCATAGGACTCACGAATATCACAAGCCCTATTTCAGTGGTGACTGGTCAATGGCCTGTTGGGTTCCATTGTAAAAGACTGAACTTATCCAATAATCCCCCCGGGGGCATGTAACCTTAAGGATCTTTCCTCATTTTGGTGTTATTGCAATCCCGCGGAAAGACGTGCTGCCAATATCTCTTGTCTGCCGGGACTTTAAACCAGCGATGATAAAATGTATTCTCGGTTTTCCTTGGAATAATTTGACATGAGGTCGAACCAGAGCGCCATATAATCCAGTACCACTTGAACCGGTAGCCTTCAGGAAAAAGTTCCGGACTTTGCCTTGTCCCGGTTATTGGATAGGTCC
Source organism: Lucilia sericata (assembly GCF_015586225.1). NCBI lineage: Eukaryota > Metazoa > Arthropoda > Insecta > Diptera > Calliphoridae > Lucilia > Lucilia sericata. The sequence continues at coordinate 987,317 of NW_023994089.1, read as the reverse complement.
CTTCAGGGGGCACATGGTTGCTGTGGTTTAAACCTGACTGTGGGATTAAGCGTTGGTAATGTGTTGGTGCCAAGTGTATATGATATGGGATGGATGTAGGAGTATGCAGGCACTACACATTCGTATAACTTGACAGAATTTTTCTTCCTTGTCCGGATATGTTCAGAGTTCACTCTGTTCATACTAGATTTACCACAGTGTGTTCTCCGTGAATAAGATCAAGTCATCGGATTATTTGATGGATTCGTATTTCGGTCTTTCTATTACGTCTGTAGGTACTATTGCCTTCTCAACAGAGGCCATCCCATTTGCGTAATTTTAAACGGAAGTGATGTTTTTGCATTTCGGAAGTTAAGCAACGGGACAGCAATGGTCAAAGATTAGATAGCTCGAGTACTTCAACAGGTTTGGAAAGAAATCCAGAGTAATTGGGTTGAAGTGTACTAATACACTGAAAGCTTTCACTTTTATAGGTATCACAAAGGAATCAACGAAGTGGAACCAAGTGTGTTCCCAGTGTTAACAGTACATTGAATAGCTGCTTATCTAACCATATCTGGAAATCAGAAAATGTTTACCTCTACTCCTCCCGACCTAGTCTCTGTGATCAGTTTCTCACAATTTCTGTCTCTGGTATGAGATCAGGCATGTCCGATATTTGTGTATTTCCCTTCAGCATACCTTCATATCGCGTCCTATATCCACTATTGATTAATTTAAATATTAACTCCTTTGAGGGGTATTAGATGTCTGTCCAAAAATGTAAACCGGATAGGTAAAGTATCATTTATAAATAGATTTAATAATCATACTTTAATAAAGCCGGATTTTAATCAGATCCTTCTCCTATATAGCGCCATCACCGTAATGATATTAATTAAGCTTTAGATTTCTTTTTATATTTTTTCCGAAATTTACAAATTGTGAACAGAAAGAGCTGTGCTAATTTTAAATGAACTCTATGAAAAGTAAAGGAACTTTAAAACCTTGTAACACAATTTAAATTATCAATTCAAATTTAAAGGTTACGTAAATTTAAATTTTCATTAAAAAGTTTTCCAAAGAAAAAGAGGCGTAAGGTTCAGATATTAATTTTCATTATTTAACGTTTGTTAATTGTGCTGTGTTCAGTTCACATGGTCTTCGTTGACACATTTTGACAATAATAAATTTTAAGTCCTTGTAGATGTTTGCTGTTTATTTCATACTTTTCAGGACAAAGTTTCATTTAATCGGCAAAACTTTGTCGTATGTTTGTTTAAAAATGGGGCAAAAAAAAGGAATAAAGTTTTTCTATATAGGTACACACTTTTTCCTGTTCAAAAAGCAAAATAATATAGAGATCATGTGTGTAAACATCCCTTGGTTGGGTAAATAGACTACACTACAAAAACAATGTAATTTTACGCCAAATACACTTTCATACACACAAAGAAATAATGTAAAGGTATGTAGTATGTATGTGTGAGTTGTTGGTAAACAAAAACAACAAATGATATTTAATTTGACAGATTAAACCACGTGTCTTAAAAGTTTGATGTGAAGGTATTTTTTGAACTTAGGTAAACATTAACGAATGTTTATACAAAAGAGTGTTTAAGTGAGAGGATACAGAAAGGATAATTTGAAAGAGAAAGATTACTAAAACATTTTCTAACAAAGAGTTTGCAATATAAGAGTTTGTGTGAATTTCGAAATTTTACTCTTTTATTGGGTGGGTAATGTTGTGTATATACAAGAAAAAGGACCAAGGAGACGAAGCTTTCAAGTTCAACAAATTCGAAAACATATTAATGTATATTTTCACAATACTACTTGGCTTTTTGGGAGTACGAGTGTGTGTGTGCAAAAGTATAAGTGTTAAAGACAATTTTTATACATACTAAGAAGAAGAATCCACAGGATACACAAATACTGTTTCGTGTGTAAGTTGTTGGCAAATATACCTGCGCTATGACAGTTGGTTATGAAATCTGAGCGTGTTTGCACGTGTTTTACGGATAAAACAATTGCTGTTTTTCAAAACAATTTAAGAAAAATATATAAAAGCAAAAAAAAAAAAAAACAACAAATTAATTTTAAACTTATAAACCATTAAATTAAAAAACGGGTGTTAAGTGTTGTGTTAACAAAAAAAAAAAAAAAATATACTATAAAACAAAATTTTTGAAATCAAAATAATATTAAAAAAATTTTAAATTAACAAATTAAAAAAAAAATATTAAAAAAAATTATTTAAAAAAATTAAAGTGTTAGTGCAAATTTAAAAATTAACAAAAAATGTTTAAAACATTAAAAATATTGTTCGCTTAAAAAAAAGTAATGTAAGAATAAAATCTTTAAGCAAAATCATGTTAATTTATTATACCCTACACCACTTTAGTGGGGAGGGTATATTGGATTTGTGCTGATGTTTGTAACATATAAAAATATTCGTCCTAGACCCACCTTAAAGTATACCAATCGGCTTAGAATCGTTTTCTGAGTCGATTAAGCTATGTCCGTCCGTCCGTCCGTCCGTCCGTCTGGCTGGCTGGCTGGCTGGCTGGCTGTCCATGTAAACCTTGTGCGCAAGCTACAGGTCGCAATTTTCAAGATAATTGGATGAAATTTGGCACGCACGTTTTATTTGACCCAAGGACGAAGCCTATTGAAAATGGTTAAAATCGGTCCATTATTTCACCTAGCCCCCATAGAACAGAACCCCCCGAAAAGGGCTTCTGAGCTCATAATTATGTTAAATATACAGATATATCGATAAAATACGGCATAACTAAGTTTTATAGAAGTCTTGATAACCCTGCTAAATTTCATAAAGATCGGGCCCCATTTGACCCTAGCTCCCATACAAAGTCCCCTTCTGAAAATTACTTGAATGTCCCAAATTAACTTATAAACACAAATATTGCGATGAAATTCTGCACAATAAAATATTATGTAAATATAAATATATTCACAATATTTTATCGGGCTTGGTCCATATTTGCCCCTAGCCCCCATATAAAGCCTCTTTCAGAAAATTAGTTTTTCATAAATAAATTGCTTAAATGTATCGGAACAAGGGAATATTGAAGATAAATGCGATATTATGAAAAATAAATCACATTTAATATTCATAACTGGTGTAGGGTATCATATGGTCGGCCACGCCCGACTATACTTTCCTACTTGTTTAATTTACTTAATTTGTATGCCATTGTTTTTTCTAAGAAAAGGAATACATTTCATTGACAAACAAGTGCTTGTGTTGTTGCTGCTGTTGAATTTTGTTGTTGTAGTTTGGCTTATGTTTATGTCACAGAAATAAATTAGAAAAAATTAAAACAATGAGAATTTTTAATCAAAATTAAAGCATAGAAAATCCTATAAATAATGTATGAATAAATGTATCTGGATTAAATGTATACATACTAATACCAAAACAATTTAACACAAACTCAGTTTCTGCAGACATGTATTAGCAAAGTAATGCACATACATATGTAAATACAGGATAAAACAATGTCAAGTAACGAATGTGTATAAATAGTTCTTTCATAAGTTCTGGTACAATATATCAGATTTTTTGGTGATTTATTTTTTCATATTACTGTTATTAACTTATGAATAGTGATCTTTTAGTACATTGAAGTTTGACAAGTTCTGGATTAAGGTTTTTTTTAAGGGATTAACAATTTTTGTCAAGTATGAAGATTATGTTCTCTAAACTGGTTCATAATTTACAATCAAAAGGATTCATCTAAAGTAGAACATTCATAGAAGAATAGTGTAGTCTAGGTTCCATAGAAGAGACCACACCTTGTAATATGAGGAATTCAGATCTGTACTACCACAAGGTCACACATTGAAACGGATTCTAAAATTTCTTAATATTGATGGTCTCGGAGTGAATGTCTTTGACATTTTGTTAGAATTCACAAAGTTTTCGAACCTAAGGAATTCAGATCTATACAACTAGCAGGATGCATATTGCTATAAATAATAATATGTAAATGCTTCAGTAACTCAGGAAGCTGATGTCTTGGATGCTGAAGTCCCAATCTTTGCTGTTCTCGAAGAGAATTTCTAAGAATTCGACTGCAAAAAATCTTCAAGTTTTGGTAATGAGGAATCTAAATAATGTAGTTATTTAATACATTACCTGGTAATGAGTAGTCGTTATCAATTACATTATTTATTTTTTTAAAGGGGTTTGTAGCCAATTATCTAGAGCATCAGTTCATTTTTCTAAAGCATCTATCCAAAGTTTGTGGTTCGAATCATAGTTGATATCAGTATTATGTAAAAACTATTCCAAAAAGTACACTATAAAATAACTTGTTAACGGAGCACTGAGTAAGCAGAAAGACTAAAAAACACAAATAAACTGTAAAGCCAGGTTTAACCTCGTCGAACAAAAATAACACAGGCCAACGATGAAAAAACTTTTTAAATAATTTTCACTAAATCTAGTGTCTAGTTGGTGTGCTGATTCCGAATATGGAAATAAAAAAGTCGTATCACCCGCCAATTTTCCACATTTTCATCTTTTTGTACTTCTGGCTGTATACTTGAGTTCCAAATATAAAATTCTGTAAAGATGTAAAAATGCATTCTGGAAGAATTTCAGGTGATAGGACTACGTTAACTAGTGGCGCCATGGCACTGAAGTGGAAAGTAGTTTTTACCAAAATTTTACCACTTTATTTATATTTTTGGCTTTTAACACAAAATAATTTAAATATATATTCCATTATCGTTCCAATAAGATACAAAAATCGGTTAAAAATTCTTCCGATCCTTTGGTGTCAAAAATCACTCACTATCTGAGAAATATTTAGAAAAATTAAAAAATTTTGGGTAATATTCTAATAAAATCATGTCATTACATTAAATATATTCGTATTAGCTTAAATGTGAGCTTTTATCCTCATTAGATAGCGTAAACCGTATTTAGGATACAATCATAAATGGAAAACCCTTCAGACGGCAGTTTCAAAACTCCAGTTTCAAACTTTTACCAATTTTGTTAAGCAAATTTTAAAATTTTGGGAAAATATCCATGTGACTTATGGACAATAAAGATGGGAATTAAATAGTAAAGAAGTTAGGTTGATATCTTTCACACATTAGCGGTACCTGCGAATTGATTTCTGAGGATTTCGGAGAAAACGATTTTTTGTTAAAATTTTTGGAAAACTAGTTTTATTCTTTACTGTTATCCATTTTATACAAAACTTTTTCAGATAATACAATTTAAGATAATATGACACATATATCTGAAGTTTTAGTAAAATCGAATAATGTTAACCCATAAACTGTGAAGGCTAAACTCAAGCTACGCGAAATCCCATTGAAACCTTGAGAAATCCCCTTGAAACCATAGTGAAGTATTATTACTTCCACACGGTGGTGTGGAAGTAATAATATGCCACTACACGGTGGTGGCATTGAATGCAAGTACTTACCACGTTCACTTACAAATATGGAGTTAGATAAGTACTTACTACGATCGCCTGCAAATAAGATGTTATGTAAGTTGTTTTGATTTTAAGAAAAGTAAAAGCATACGAGGATTCGTCCAAAGTGTCTACTATTAGTTTCACCAATAAATATATATACATGTATTTTTTTGTTTTTGTAAAAGACAAAATTCGAAAACAATTGTTTAATGCTAAAATCTAAGTACTTACTTAATATATTATTTGTAAGTCAAAACTAGTGTATAGATGGTGTATATTAGTCACTGAAAAGTAATTTGTTGAGTAAGCACAAGTCTTTACCATGTTTTTGCTGGGACCCATTTTAACGCACACATTGAAACTTTAGTAGCTTTCTTGCATTTAGAAGTTGAAAACAATTTGTTAAGGCTAAAAACTAAGTACTTACATAATATATTATTTGTAAGTCATAATTAGACTGCTTCTAAGTAATGCAGATGGTGTATAGTAGTCATTGAAAAGTAAGTTATTGATTAAGTACAAGTCATTACCATGTTCTTGCTGGGACTCATTTTAACACACACATTAAAACTTTTGTAGCTTTCTTGCATTTAGAAGTTTAAGTATTTTATATAAAATCGTTTCGAAGAAATTTCCTCAATTTTTATATTTTCCTCATGTTCTGTTGTCTATGTTCGATTTTGGATATATAATATTTATGCAAAATTTCAGCTGTCTAACTCCCATCTTGGGATCCCTATCGTGATTTCAATTGACAGACGGACGGACTGACGGACAGACGGACGGCTAGATCGTATGAGAATTTAATAAGGACCCAGAAAATATATACTTTTATGAGTCTTAGGCGAATATTTCGATGTATTAAAATGCAATAACAAAAATAACCGTTAAGAAATTATAGATATATTTTCCTTTTTTCCCTTTAAGGGAGATCATCAGTTTTCAGATTCCATAGTTATGGATCATTTCATGGTTATGGAAAAAACTTCTAATGCTGAAATTAAAAGTATAATACTTAGATGTAATAATAATTACACCAGAACTTCTGAACGTACTAGGCAAATGTGAATTTTCTATGTTGTTAATGATTATAATGATGCTGTTGATGATCTGTTGTGAATTAAAACAGATTTTAAGGCTCAATAAAAATTTGATTGTGAAAGCATAATAAAGGATTTATTCCACATTCATACACCAATCTAGTCTAATATAGCTACATACAAATAAGTAGTTATGTATGTATGTGATTATGTTAATATTTTCCATATAAAACCAAACAAACAATAATAATCTGCTTCTAAAATAACTACAAATAACTTGTCTATGTATGTACACGAGAACTTATAAGAGTATGGCATATGTATGTAAGTATATTGTGTTAACACAGTAACTTTAAGCCAAAGACTTATCAGAAAAAAATTTACTGTATATGTACTTGAATATCTTTATGAATATTCTATAGTCTAGCATACAGGCGTATGAGTGCTAAAAATTATTCTATAGCCTGCCAACACAACGTATGAGTAATATTAAATCTATTGTCAGTAAATGCTACTGCCACTTTCACTTCTTATACATATTTTCTTGTTGCTTGTTTTAGATGGGGTTTTAGGCAAATAATTTATGCTGTGTGGTCTTAAGTAAATCGCTTGCAATTAATAGTTAATCGCGTTAATTGTATAATAAAATTCTTTGTTAACAAACAAAGTACTTTTTATACCCTACACCACTTTAGTGGGGAGGGTATATTGGATTTGTGCTGATGTTTGTAACATATAAAAATATTCGTCCTAGACCCACCTTAAAGTATACCAATCGGCTTAGAATCGTTTTCTGAGTCGATTAAGCTATGTCCGTCCGTCCGTCCGTCTGGCTGGCTGGCTGGCTGGCTGGCTGTCCATGTAAACCTTGTGCGCAAGCTACAGGTCGCAATTTTCAAGATAATTGGATGAAATTTGGCACGCACGTTTTATTTGACCCAAGGACGAAGCCTATTGAAAATGGTTAAAATCGGTCCATTATTTCACCTAGCCCCCATAGAACAGAACCCCCCGAAAAGGGCTTCTGAGCTCATAATTATGTTAAATATACAGATATATCGATAAAATACGGCATAACTAAGTTTTATAGAAGTCTTGATAACCCTGCTAAATTTCATAAAGATCGGGCCCCATTTGACCCTAGCTCCCATACAAAGTCCCCTTCTGAAAATTACTTGAATGTCCCAAATTAACTTATAAACACAAATATTGCGATGAAATTCTGCACAATAAAATATTATGTAAATATAAATATATTCACAATATTTTATCGGGCTTGGTCCATATTTGCCCCTAGCCCCCATATAAAGCCTCTTTCAGAAAATTAGTTTTTCATAAATAAATTGCTTAAATGTATCGGAACAAGGGAATATTGAAGATAAATGCGATATTATGAAAAATAAATCACATTTAATATTCATAACTGGTGTAGGGTATCATATGGTCGGCCACGCCCGACTATACTTTCCTACTTGTTTTCATATTGTTTTCTTTTCTTTATACACAAATAAAGTAAAAACTTGTCATCTACACATGCACATACATATGTACATATTCCCATTAACACATACTCACACTATAGCTCATAAAATTGTTATTGCTGTTGTTTGAAAAGGAAGCAGAAAAGGAAAAAAATATAAATAAACAAACTGTTGTTTATGTCAGATACATAAAAATAATTTGTTTTTGGGATTTAGTTATACAAACACATACATTTTGTGTTATTTACTCTTTCTACACAATTTACCAATCTTAAACCATAAACAGGGGTTTTTCACAGAATTTAAAAATTTTTTATTTCTTTTTTTCCAACAAGTATTTTTACTCAGAGAAATTAATTAACATTTTTTAATACAGTTCTTGGAATTTTTTTTAAAACGTATAGATTAAAATGTTGTGGATTTTTATGGAGACAAAAATATATATTTTTTTTAATAAATTATTAAAAATAACACTAACCAACAGCCAATAAGACTCCTGTAAGAGTCAGTTTTGTTACATATTCAAAATAAAGTAAAAAATAAGTTTTCTGAATAACTGATATACATTTTATAAAATTTTATTTCAAACAACAAAAATATTTTGTTTTAAAAGAATAAATTTAATTTTCTATAAATTTCCTTATCATTGGGAATGTCTACTTGTAAATGACTGATTACTGTGGGTGCCAATTAAATCTCGAGAACTTTATGTAGTTTTGCAAAAATCAATTTCTTTCTATTGAAAATTAACATAGAATTTTATTATACCTAAATGACACTTGAAAATGTATAAAAAAAATTATTTTTTTCAAGTTTCCTCAATAAATTATATGAAAAGCCCATTATTCTTATTAATAGTCAACATCATTAAAATGTCCTTTTAATATGTATGTATTTTATTTCAGTTTGCTTTAACTGCCAAGAAAATTTAAATAAGAAATCTAAAAAAAAAACTAATAAATATTAAAGACTATTTCTCTAGGTTATGTTACTCTAACAAAAATAAAAACAAGTAGGAAAGTATAGTCGGGCGTGGCCGACCATATGATACCCTACACCAGTTATGAATATTAAATGTGATTTATTTTTCATAATATCGCATTTATCTTCAATATTCCCTTGTTCCGATACATTTAAGCAATTTATTTATGAAAAACTAATTTTCTGAAAGAGGCTTTATATGGGGGCTAGGGGCAAATATGGACCAAGCCCGATAAAATATTGTGAATATATTTATATTTACATAATATTTTATTGTGCAGAATTTCATCGCAATATTTGTGTTTATAAGTTAATTTGGGACATTCAAGTAATTTTCAGAAGGGGACTTTGTATGGGAGCTAGGGTCAAATGGGGCCCGATCTTTATGAAATTTAGCAGGGTTATCAAGACTTCTATAAAACTTAGTTATGCCGTATTTTATCGATATATCTGTATATTTAACATAATTATGAGCTCAGAAGCCCTTTTCGGGGGGTTCTGTTCTATGGGGGCTAGGTGAAATAATGGACCGATTTTAACCATTTTCAATAGGCTTCGTCCTTGGGTCAAATAAAACGTGCGTGCCAAATTTCATCCAATTATCTTGAAAATTGCGACCTGTAGCTTGCGCACAAGGTTTACATGGACAGCCAGCCAGCCAGCCAGCCAGCCAGACGGACGGACGGACGGACGGACATAGCTTAATCGACTCAGAAAACGATTCTAAGCCGATTGGTATACTTTAAGGTGGGTCTAGGACGAATATTTTTATATGTTACAAACATCAGCACAAATCCAATATACCCTCCCCACTAAAGTGGTGTAGGGTATAAAAATGTATATCGCAAGGACATCAACAACAAGGGATAAACAAATAAAATAAAAATATTTTTTCTTTCATACACTACATGCTCTGAAAACTTGTTTTTTGTTCAAAAATAAAAGTTATATTATTTTAGAATTTTGTTGTTCTGTTACTAGCCGTTAGTGTGCAGGATCAAAGGATAAAAAAGTTTTTTTGATTCAGAAATTTTATTTATCTCTTGTTTTTGTTTGTGTTCATAATAATAATGTGCTATACGTGTTAATATGTATCATATTAAAAGTCTTTGGAAAGGGTAAGTGATTTTTTTATCCCATTCAACTTTTAGCATAATTATCTAACTAAAATTTTATTTTCATTATGGAAATTTCATTATTAAAGTTATATTTTTAATAAAACTAAATAAATGTATGATTTGGGGATTAACTGTTCCTATGAGCATTTCGCCGGAATCAGCGAAGTTTTAAGGAATACATATAATACAAATGTATACGCGAGACCAAAAATTGTTTTAAAATCAGTTATTGCTATTCAACTGAATATTTATAACGAAAAAATATGAACAGTTTTTTTTTTACGAAATTAATTAATATTATTTGCTTAATTAAATCATTTAATCAATTTTATTATTAATCTAATAGTGTTTAAATCATTTTGGTGTGGGGTGCAAAGTTTGTTTTAATAACACAGGCCAACGAAATGAAGGTTTGTGAAAACTTTTAAACCCAATTGGGACTATTTTGAATGTATTTTTAGCTATCTCCCACCATTTTCTCGCATAATGGAATTGAATATTTTGTTCATATATTACGGACATTTTTCATAATTATAAAAATACATTTACGTTTTCTCGGTGTCATCATAAATATGGGTCTTCATTATAAATTTCATTCATTTAAATCAGTTGAAAGCAAAATATTATTTCACTATTGTTTAAAGAAGATTTCCCAATATTGCATAGCTTAAGTTTGACCTTCACAGTTTGTGGGTTAACATTATTTGAATTTACTGAAACTTCAGATGCATATTTTCTATTATCTTAAATTATATATTCTTTAACAGTTTTATATAAAATACATAACAGTAAAGAATAAAGCAGGTTTATCAAAAATTTTAACAATTTCTCCGAAATCCTTAAAATTCAAATCGCACTTAACGCTAATATGTGAGAGATATCGATCTAATTTCTGTACTATTTTATTCCCTTTTTTATTGTCGATAAGTCACGTGGAGATTTTCTTAAAATTTTAAAATTTACTAAACTAAGCAAAATTGGTAAAAGTTTGAAACTGGATTTTTCAAACTGCCGTCTGAAGGGGTTCCCATTTATGACTATATTACAAATACGGTTTACGCTATCTAATGAGGATAAAAACACATCATTAAAGCGTTTTGTGATACTAAATGATCAGGGAAATTTGTAATAACTTCTACAATTTTTGACCGATTTTCGCATTTTATATCTCATTGGAACAATAATTGAATATATATGTATTCCAATTTTTTACTATTAAAATCCAAAAAGATAAATTTAGTGCAAAAATTTTTGTAAAAACCTTTTTCCCCTTCAGAGCGGTGGTGCCACCAGTTAACATGGTCCTATCAAATGGACTAAAAGATGAAAATGTGGAAATTTGATGGATGATATGACATTTTTATTTCCATATTCGGAATCAGCACGCCAAATAATGCTAGAATTAGTGAAATTTATTTCAAAAGATTTTTCATCGTTGACATGTGTTCTAGTTCTGTTTCTAGTTCTGTTCTAGTTCTGTTCTAGTTCTGTTCTAGTTCTGTTCTAGTTCTGTTCTAGTTCTGTTCTAGTTCTGTTCTAGTTCTGTTCTAGTTCTGTTCTAGTTCTGTTCTGTTCTGTTCTGTTCTGTTCTGTTCTAGTTCTGTTCTAGTTCTGTTCTAGTTCTGTTCTAGTTCTGTTCTAGTTCTGTTCTAGTTCTGTTCTAGTTCTGTTCTAGTTCTGTTCTAGTTCTGTTCTAGTTCTGTTCTAGTTCTGTTCTAGTTCTGTTCTAGTTCTGTTCTAGTTCTGTTCTAGTTCTGTTCTAGTTCTGTTCTAGTTCTGTTCTAGTTCTGTTCTAGTTCTGTTCTAGTTCTGTTCTAGTTCTGTTCTAGTTCTGTTCTAGTTCTGTTCTAGTTCTGTTCTAGTTCTGTTCTAGTTCTGTTCTAGTTCTGTTCTAGTTCTGTTCTAGTTCTGTTCTAGTTCTGTTCTAGTTCTGTTCTAGTTCTAGTTCTGTTCTAGTTCTGTTCTAGTTCTGTTCTAGTTCTGTTCTAGTTCTGTTCTGGTTCTGTTCTAGTTCTGTTCTAGTTCTGTTCTAGTTCTGTTCTAGTTCTGTTCTAGTTCTGTTCTAATTCTGTTCTAGTTCTGTTCTAGTTCTGTTCTAGTTCTGTTCTAGTTCTGTTCTAGTTCTGTTCTAGTTCTGTTCTAGTTCTGTTTTAGTTCTGTTTTAGTTCTGTTTTAGTTCTGTTCTAGTTCTGTTCTAGTTCTGTTCTGTTCTAGTTATGTTCTAGTTCTGTTCTAGTTCTGTTCTAGTTCTGTTCTAGTTCTGTTTTAGTTCTGTTCTAAATCTGTTCTAGTTCTGTTCTAGTTCTGTTCCAGTTCTGTTCTAGTTCTAGTTCTAGTTCTGTTCTGTTCTGTTCTGTTCTGTTCTGTTCTGTTCTAGTTCTGTTCAAGTTCGGTTCTATTTCTCTTCTAATTCTGCTCTAGTTCTGTCATGTCAATATAAATATTGAGGATAAAAATGAGAAGACTAATAACAGCCGTATAATTAAAATATTGTAAGGAATAGAATCTATTTGCACAAGTGTCAGAAGCCATTTGATGACATTGAAAGCTGAAATTTGTTATACTTCAATAACTTTTTCTGTGGAACATCCTACCGGAATAAAATTGGGCTTTTGGATACATATGGACACATACAAAATATGTACAGAAAACCTTGAAGTTATTTTTCTTAATAACTTCAAAATTGTTTTTCTTAATAACTTCAAGATTATTTTCTTATACATTAGGCATTGCTGTGTTTAATTCAACAATATGGGACAATTCTTAACAAAAGTACAAATAATTCCAAACAAATTCCTTAAAAAGATTTCTAGGTTTTCTTAATGTATGGACGCCCATATGAATCTGGCATAAATATATACTTATATATACATACTTACATACATTTAACAAGAGTTAATTTATTCTATTTTCCACCACCTATGAAAAGAAAAAATAATATTTTTTAGACATATTGGCAGTTTTGTGAATGGGCTTCACCCATGAAACTTAATTTATATAATTCAAACATATGAGGATATTAATATTTATTAAATTTTTGCAAAAATACACATATACATATGTATATATGTACTTTCATACACTCCCCTCAATATGTGCAGATATTTACAGACTTATTATGAAACATGCATACATATACATACAAACACTTTAACCATATATCCTTACTTTAAAAATACATAGAAGTTTTTATGGGAAAAATGTTTGTTTAAACAAGAAAAATTTCTAAAAATAAAATCAACATTTCAGCATCTTGATTGTTTCGTAGAAGAAAATATTAAAAACATAGGAGCAGGAACCATCACCGTCATTTAATATTATATAATGTATGTATGTACATTAGAAGTGCCCAAAAAATATGAATTTGGATTTGATGGGTCTCATTTTTTTCTATTTTACAATTTGTAATCAATTTCCGTCACGGGGTCCCGTTATTCGATTGGTGTAAAATTTGATATCAATTAGTTTTAAACAATAATAAATATGCAAAAAAGCGATTGTTGGGGCACTTCTAATGTACATATATATGTACCAAATTACTCACACATTTAAGAATGTTTGCATGTGATGTTTTTCTGTCTGTTCATATCTATTTTGTGAATTAGACTACCATTTAATTCTGGTTTTAGGGCAATAGAATACAATAATCAAAAAAGATGTTGATAAAAAAACTCCAAATAAAAGTGAAAATTTCCTGTTGATTTGTTCCATGCTGTGCAATGGTTTCTTTAGATTTCCCCTCACGATTTTATTTATTTTTTTGATGTTCCTTACAACCTCAAACATTATGAGAATTTAATCTACAATTTATGCTGTTTGTTTTAGTTGTTTTTTTTTGTGTTTGTAAAGAAATCAACTTTCTTTTCATCATTTATGGATCATTGTTGGTATTTTATATAAATACGAGAAAATATATATAGATATAATTCTTTTCCGTACATACTTCCATATGTGTATGATTTAGTTAAAGATTTATAAATTTCTGAAATTTCTTTACAAACCCCCCCCCCCCCAAAAAAAAAGAAAATGTTACGAAACGGAACAAACTTTGAAATTTTAACATTAGAGTGACTCGCATTTTACAAAATATTTAAAATGTACAAAAATTAAAAATATCACAATGTATTAAATTGTTCTTATGTGATGAGTTTATAAATGGATGTTAAAATTTGTACAAATGTTATTCTTCCTGAAATTATAACTGTTCTTGTTCTGTGTTAAATCACTCTAATGTATGTATATAAGTATGTACATCTCCCCTTTAGTCAATCCCTGCCAGCAACTCAACTAACTTTAAATGCATTAAAAGCCGACTTTTTCATCAACTAGTTATGGTTGATTCTTGGATTATTTTTAATGGAACCAACTGACTATTTTAACATGGTGATGTCATACGCAGTAGTCAATTGTCCGACTCTGCATGACTTTTCAACTAGCTTAAAGTTAGTTACTAAAAAATTAGCTTAAAGGTAACTCTTTATTAACTAACTTAAAGTTAGTTGCAGAAAAGTCAAGCAATAGTTTTCTTTTGAATTCCCTACTGTATTAATTAATTATATTTTAATTAAATATATTTAAAATTTAACTACTAGTTATCTAAATTACATTTCGGTTTAATACAAGTTATGATATTAGTTCGTTAAAATTAATAGACATCAGTTTTCTGCAGGGGAACTAATAATAACACCGGTTTCCATAAAATTATGAATGATTTGTTCATTATTTCCATGATTCCCATTGATCCAAATCTAAAATAAATTTGAAAATGTTTTGTGTAATGTTAACTGTTAATGTATTATATTTACAGTATTAATCAGCAGAATTTAGAATTTAGGGACCGAGTTTTAAAATATTTAACCTTTTATGATTAATTTTTCCAATTTACTGACTCAAATTTCACAACGTATAGAAGAAAATGACAAAAATGTAAAACAAATTCCAAATAATAAAGAAACATGAGAAAACATGTCGAAACAAAATGCTCTCCAGATAATTTTGGGGTACTCCCGCATTATATGATAGTTAGCTTGTAGCTAGTCTTTAAAAGTCGGTTGTTTACGTTAATAAATACCAAATTTTGGAACATTTCTGCATTACATTGTTGTTCGTTTATAGTCAGTCTACTAAAGTTAACAAATAAAATCATAATAATAGAGAAACAAGAGAAAACATGTTGAAATACAATTAATTCTCTCCAGATAATTTTGAGGCACTTCTGCATTACATTATAGTTAGCTTGTAGTTAGTATTTAAAAGTCGGTTCTTTACGTTGCCAAATACAAAATTTCGGGACAGCTCTGCATTACATTGTAGTTAGCTTATAGTCAGTCTGTAAAAGTAAACTAGAAGTGAATTTTTCTCGTAGTCGACTACAAAATTGCTGGCAGGGATTTTATAAATACCAACACATATACATAAATAAGTAAACAACAATAATATATTTGTGTGCTTGGGATGATAAATTTCGCAAAAGTAAAATGAAGTGGTACTTAATTTCTCAAACGTTTGGTACTTGTGATAGAATTATTCTTTTAGCGAAATTTAAAAAAAATTTCTTAACTACTTTTTTCGTAATATTTACGAATGGTTCGTGTATAATACGAAATATTATTTATTCAAACCCTTTTTTAATTTTACGAAAGTATGAAAACATTTTGTAATATCAAAATTAAATATAACAAGTAAGAAATTATATAATAAAGCATTTAAGTTGAATTGGACCTTGTCTCAGATTCATATACTTAAGCCATTTATTGTTGAATAAAATTGTGGACATTTTAGTAAAATTTTGAAAGGGGCTTTGTATAGGGGCTACAGTCAAATGAGACCCTATAATTCTAAAATTCATGAGAGTCATAATGGCTAGAACGTGGTTTTGCAGTTTTTTGTCGAGATACGATTATATTAAACATAATTATGAACTTGAAAGCCCTATTCGTCGGGTTCAGTTGTATGGACCGATGTTAACCATTTTCAATAGGCTTCGTCCCTGGGACAATAGAAGATCATGTACCTAATTTCATTGAATTATCTTCACAATTTCGACCTGTAGTTTGATTACAAGGTTTACATGGGCGGACAGACGGACGGACATAGCTAAATCGACTCAGAAAATGATTCTAAGCGGATTGGAATACTTTAAGGTGGGTATAGGGCCAATATTATTGTGCATTATAAACATCAGCACAAATCCAATATACCCTCCCTACTAAAGTGGTGTAGGGTATAATAAAGAAATAAAAAAGTCGTATCAGCCACAAATTTTCAACATTTTCAACTTTTAGTCCTTCTGACTATAAACTTGAGTCCCAAATACAAAATATTTTGACAGTAGTGTGGCCGTCTCTGCCACTAGACTTATACTTAAAGTTATAGAAATAGATTCTGGGAAAATTTGGCGCGATAGGACCGCGTTCTATCTGGTGACACTACGGTACTGAAGGAGAAAACGATTTTTTACAAAAAATTGGCACTAAATTAATGTTTTTGGATTTTAACAGCAAATAATTGGAATATATATGAAATTATCATTCCAATAACATATAAAACACAAATATCGGTTAAAAATTGTAAAAGTTATTACAAATTCTTCCGATCCTTTAGTGTCACAAAACGCTTATCTGAGAAATATTAAAAAAATTGGGAAATATTGTAATAAAACCACGTCATTACATTAAATATATTCGTATTAACTTAAATCTGAGTTTTCATTCTCATTGGATAGCGTACACCGTTTTTGGGGTGTAGTTATAAATGGAAAACCCTTCAGACGGCAATTTCAAAACTCCAGTTTCAAACTTTTAGCAGTTTTGTTAAGAAAATTTTAAAATTTAAAAAAATGTCCATGTTACTTATAGACAATAAAGAAGATAATAAAATATTAAAGAAATTAGATCGATATCTATCACACAATAGCAGTAACTGCGATTTGAATTTTGAGGATTTCGGTGAAAAACAATTTTTTGTTAAAATTTTTGGAAAACTGGTTTTATTCTTTACTGTTATGCATTTAAAAAAAAATTTTTTCAAACTCAAGCTATGCAATATTGGGAAATTTTCTTGAAAAAATCGAAATTAACCCTTAAACGTAAATATATTTTTATAATTATATAAAATGTAGGTAATGTATGATCAAAATACTCTATACCGAAAACGATGGATGGGCATAGATAAGGTTAGGTTGATGATTCCTAAGTTACCATCGGGCCTGCTGTGTGCCCATTTATATGGAAAATGTTGGTGGGAAAAACATTCTATAGTGATTTATTTAGATATTAGTGCCCGATGTTCCGGAAATCATTTATTCTAAACCAGTCATAGTGTATACAAAAGTGCCTTGTTATAACCTCTATGTGGTGTCTTCTTTTTATTTCCGCTCCAGGATTACACCAAAGTACATAACTCTGTCGGTCAACAGTATTTTCTTATTCGGGAAACAGTGTTCAATATACAGAGGAATTTTTATATTTCTTTTGTAAAGACGTTTTCAGTCTTTGCTGGGTTAACAATAAAGTCTCACGGTTGAGCTCAGCCATTCTGGATACAGTCTCCTATAAATTCTAAAAGTAAGTAACACATATTGTAAAGTATCTAGGAATAGTGAATTAACAATAATCCTACAATTCAAAATTGTCAAAATGGAAAATTTCATAAAATAACAATCTATTACAGAATAGAATTCTATCCAAAATGAGATATCTTAAATTGACATCATACATACAGACATTCCGAGAATTGTTAGAGAATGCAAGATTGATTACAATAAAATAATGACTAAAGACAAATATCCCCCAAATCGAACAAATTTAAAAAGTACATAATTTTCAATATTGTTGGTGGTACTATATGGAAAATTTACTCCTCTTCTAATCCGGATGTGAGAAGGAATGTGTAATTGTGTGTGTGTGTATGTGAATGTTCTTGACAGTATTTGAAGATAACCAAGGGCAAATTGTTGCATATGTATGTATGTCTTTAAGGATATGGGTGTGATGTATTTTTATATTTCTCCCCTTTTCTGTGCACATGTATGTGTGTATTTATTAATGCGTGTGAGTGGTTGTATAATAAAACTGTATTCACTTGCTGTTGTCGTGTATTTTTTTGCTTCTTTTTTCTTGTTTTCATGTTGTTGCTTTTTGGTATTTGGCGTAACAAGTGATTGGGTGTGTAACGGTAAATAAAACAGTTACAGCACTTACAGCCAAATTGAAATTATATTTGCCAGTCGTGATTTTATTCTTTGGTTTTGTTGTATTCCTTTGCTGTTGATTTTTTCTTTTTTCACAAGTAGCAGGCGAAATTGTTGTGCTTTTCATACAATTTCATTATTATTACGATCATCACAGTATGCGATAGCCTAAATGTATGTTATAAATATTATAACAATTCTATGGGTTTAAGCGTATGTACATATGTATGTATGTGTGTAGACAATTATTTTCGTATGTATGTTGTGTAAATCCTTATGAATTGATAAAATATAAAAAGTACATGTGTTTGTTTGTTTATTTGTTGTTTTAATATTATCGTGTAGGTCGGTGTGTTTAGCAAAGATTTGTAGATTTTAATTTTTTTAGCCTAAAGACTTTTACTTTCAATGTCTTACTTGTGTTCCTTAAACATTTTGTTGGCTTTCTTTTTCTTACAAATAAAACGTCAGCACTTTTGGAAAGTTTTTTTTTGTTCAATTCTAGCGCTTGTCAATTTCGCTCTTTTTTCCGCAGTATTAAGCGTTTTTTGATTATGTGGGAAGTATTATTTTAAATTTTATGTGTAATGTAAATAAAACAACACAACCTTAAATAGCTTTAAAGTTAAACAAAATATTTACTTTATATGTTGGGTGTTAGAAAAATAAATTAAAAACAATAAAATGTTTTTTTCTGATATTTAAATAAATAAAAAACTGTTTATTTTTAATTACGTGAAATTTACACATTCAAAATAATTCTTTATTGTATGTATTTTTTGTTTTTCATTTACAATTACATATTTATCTCTTTATGAAAATTAGAATGTAAAACATCAGATGAAAATGTTAGTAAAATTTAACCAAACCATTTAGAGCCGACTTTATCTAATTATCTTTTATTTTAACTCACTCAGAAAAACATTTCACAGAAAAAATATTTAATATTTCAATAAACGTATTTTTGATCTTTCATAATATTTTTAATTGCAAATAATATATAATAAAGACATTTTTAAATCAATAACTTGGTTTAGAAATATGTATTTAAAAGAAATTAAAATTTAAAATTTGTCTTCTAAATTTTATAAAAATTGCACAAAAATTATTTTTATATCCACCATCAAAAAAGATGGGGGTATATTGATTTTGTCATTCCGTTTGTAATACCCTTATCAAATTCTAAGACGATCTAGCCATGTCTGTCCGTCTGCTATCTGTTGAAAGCTTAATAGAGTCCGAACGGAATGAGGTAGAAGATTGAAGTTTTTCACAAATATTCTCTATAGGTAAGGTTTGTTTGGTATTGAAAATGGGCAATATCGGTTCACGTTTTCGGATAGCCCCATACAAGTGGACGGGCATATCTGTTTTAAAAGTACGAGTATAGCGATGAAATTCGCACAAATAAGTTTCATATGATCCAAAATCTCCGTACAAAATTTTATGAGGATCGGTCCATAGTTGATCCCATATAAGGTCCCCTTCAAAAAATTACTTCAACGCTCATTACTGGCTTAAAAATACTAGTATAGCAATGAAATTTGACATAAATAGTCTCATATGATCTAAAACTTCTCTACCAAATTTTATGTGAATCGGTTCATAATTGACCCTACCCCCCATATAAGGATCCTTTAAGAATAAAAGAAATTCGACACACATAAATTTCAATGGAGCCAAAATCTCTATAACAAAGTTTTATGTGGATCGGTCCATAATTGACCCTCTCCTTATATAAGGTCCCCTTCAGAAAATGACTTTAACGCTTATTACTGGCTTAAGAATAAAAGAAATTCGACACACATAAGTTCCAATGGAGCCAAAATCTCTCTATCAAAGTTTTATGTGGATCGGTCCATAGTTGATCCTAAGCCCCATATATGGTCCCCTTCAAAAAATTACTTTAACGCTCATTACTGGCTTAAAAATACTAGTATAGCAATGGAATTTGGCATAAGTAAGTCCCTTATGATCCAAAAACTTTCTACCAAGTTTTATGTTGATAGGTCCATAACCCCCCATATAAGGTGCCCTTCAAAAAACAAAACGATCATTATTGACTTAAAAATACGAGAAATTATACCCAAGTAAGTTCCTTGCGAACTTAAATCACTTAACCAAATTTTGATGTCTATAATTGACCTTACCCCCTATGAGATCCCCTTCAGATAATTAATTTAACGCTCATTACTGGCTTAAAAGTACAGAAAAGTATAGAAATGAAATTCGACAGAAATAAGTTTCTTACGAGCCAGAACCTCTCTACTGACTTTTATGAGAATCTGCATATGATTGACCTCCATATAAGCTCCCCTTCAGAAAATAACTTTAAAGCTCATTACTGGCTTAGATATATGAGAAAAGCGATGAAATTCGACACACATATATTTTATACGAGTTGAAATCTCTCTACCAAATTTATTGAGGATTGGTCGATAAGAAAATTACTTTAACGATCATTGCTGACTTAAAAATACGTGATCAATTATGAAATTTGATATAAGAAACATTTATAGAGATGTAAATCTTCCTACCGAATTTCATGCGGAGAGTGTCGATGTTTTATATGAACCAAAATCGGTCTAAAAAAATTATGTAAAATTTTATGAAAAACGGTCATATTTGTTTTTTTTTATTCGGAAGAGCTCAGCCCATATGTTTTTAATTCGGAAGAGCACGGTTCCGAATTCAAAGATATCACGCTGATGTTCATAATATCAAAGTTTATTTATAGAGTAGCCTTCGTGTTATATGATTTGATGGTGCGTATATAACATTCGGTATAGCCGAATATAATACTATCACTTATTATACCCTACACCACTATAGTGGGGAAGTTATTATGCGTTTGTGCTGATCTTTGTGACACCTAAAAATATTGGCCCTACACCCATCTTAATGCATACCAATCCGCTCACAATCACTTTCTGAATCGATTTAGCTATGTCCGTCTGTCCGCCCCTCCATCTGTGTGTCCATGTAAACCTTGTGCGCACGCTACAGGTCGCAATTTTTAAGATAATTTGATGAAATTTGGCACGTACGCCTCTTTTTGTCCAAGAACGAACTCTATGGTTGAAATGGTGGAAATCAGTCAATTATTTTTCCTAGCCCCCATACATCCGGACCCCTCGAATACGGCATTTAAACTCATAATTATGTTTAATGCTTAACTGCCTTATTCATAAACATTTATCAAAGGTTTATAGAAGAAATTTTGTATGAAAATTTGATTTATAAACCTTTCATAAAAGTTTATGAATAAGACCCTTAGTATTTTAGCAAAAATTAGAAAAACTTAGTTTTATATAAGTCTAAATGATACTGCCGATTTTCGTAAAGACCATTTGACCCTAGCCCCCATACAAAAACCCTTCAGAAAAAGACTTGAATATCAACAATTCTCTTCTAAAAACTAGTATCGTGATAAAATAAGTTTTATATAAACATAAATCCCAACAATCATGACGAGTATCACAGAGTCGAACTTGACTTAATATACCTTCTTGTAATGTTATATATATTACAAACTTAAAAAAATTCTAAAAATTTTTGACTGCTTTTAGTAGCTAGAAGAATGTTGGTTGTTACTATAATATTTTCTTATCTATTGAAAATGTCATGTTGTGACAAATGCTATCACGTACGACTTGAAACAGCGTTTTTATTATTTAACTGACAGCAGCAATTTTGTGCTGGTAAGATTCAGATTTACTGTCAAATTAATGTAATATATTTCCTTTTAAGATTTAACTGAAATGTTTAATATTTTGATGTTTTAAAGGGAAATTTAAAAGAAACTTTTAAAAATATCTTATAATAAGTGTATTTGAAATTCTATCAGATATAGTATCCAATTTCCCTGACTAAAAAATTCTTTCACTTAATATTTAGAAAACTGTTTTAAGTATTTTTATTCCGTTCTCAGTCCTTTTTAGACATTTAATTTTTATAGTATTGGTTAAACGATATTGAATTTCACTGGTCGAAATTGTGTTTTGTGACACATCTTCAAACTGAATTAAATTCATTGACAGTTGCTAACAAATTTTTATGTTAGTTTAATATTATTTTAACAATTTTAATTTTACTTGTTTACCATTATTCTCTTTTTCTTTCAAATGATTGACAACACTGGTCATGTCTGTTAATTTTTCCTTTTTTTTCAATTTCACCGGGGGTATTTGGTGTTCTCATTCGCTATCATTTTCATTGAGTTTATTTTAGCAATTGTTTCAAGTAATTTCATTTTCATTGACTCAATGATTCCCCTGTTTTCATGTAGTATATTTTTTTCTCCTTTTTCACAGTTTTCCTCTTTATTGGGGACGCTTTCTGTGGAAAATACAAATTATTTTGCAGCTTATTGCAATTTTGTTTTTATTTCATCTTTCAGTATCTTTTTTTTGGCTGCTTTCTAAAAGTTGTTGATTCAATTATATCGTGTATGTTGTTGCTGATGTTGTTTAGTAAATTGCTAAAACGTTCAACGTGCAAATGGTGTACCGTTGGTGCGGGTGTTAAGGGTCATATGAAATGTTGATATAAAATTGAAAAAAAAAAAAGTTTTTTTAGTTATTTCAAAATAAAAGGTATTGGTTGGATATTACTGGAAATGAATATTTTTCATCATCAGTTTCTTCATCATCGCCATCGTCATTATATTGATTGTCACTGTCTAGCGCTGGCGCTTTTTATTTTTGTTGCTGTCATCAGTTTTGTATTGTGTATTGAAAGTTTAACAAAGATGAACAACAACAGCAACGTTTCATTTGCCATTAAACGTTAAGCTTCATTAGCTTTATCGTGGTATTATATACATACAGATATATACAGATTCATATATATGTAAATGTATTGTCGGATATCCTATTTGAATGTATAATGGGGTGGTGCTCCAAAAATAGACAAAACAAAAATTTAAATTTACTTATATACATACTTACATATATTCAATTAAAGTATGTCTATCGAATCTATTCATTAGATGCTCGCTATTTTGCTAGAACATTCGGATTCCATTTCACCTATTGGTATACCCTTCCTCTTTTAGACTATAGTCTAGTCTAGTCTAGTCTAGTCTAGTCTATAGTCTAGTCTATAGTCTAGTCTATAGTCTAGTCTATAGTCTAGTCTATAGTCTAGTCTATAGTCTAGTCTATAGTCTAGTCTATAGTCTAGTCTATAGTCTAGTCTATAGTCTAGTCTATAGTCTAGTCTATAGTCTAGTCTATAGTCTAGTCTATAGTCTAGTCTGTAGTCTAGTTCTTGGAAACCAATTTTCATTTCAAGTTCTCTTCTCTCATTTATAAATCTGGGACACTCAAAGAATACATGTTTTGCATCCTCGTTTACATTACAATTTGGACAATATGGGTCATTCTCGCGGCAGGTATGCTTTAAAGCAACCATGCCCACTTAAGAACTGTGTAAGGTAGAAATCTAGGTCACCATGTTTCCGTTCTACCCAAGCACGCACATCGGGAATAATTTCCCATGACCATCTACCTTTGCTAGATGATGACCATTTTCTTTGCCATTTATGTATACTTGCATTTCTTGCAAGCTGACGTACAGATTCATCTTCTGAATCATTTCTGGATTCAAATATTTCTTGCGCCTCCTTAGCTTGTAGCTCAATTGGAAGGATGCCTGATATTACTGATGCTGCATCCTCCGACACCGTCCGGAATGCGCAGCAGACACGTAGACATGCTAATCTGTCTACAGAAGCAATTTTATTTCGATATGTGCGAAACTTTGTTGATTCTGCCCATATGGGAGCAGCATACATTATTATACTCCTTACAACCCCTGCAAGAAGCTTCCGACGCAGGTATTTAGGGCCTCTTTTATTGGGCATTATGCGGCAGAGTGCAGTACATGTTTCCCTTGCTTTTTTCCTACATTTATCCATGTTTTTCCTTTTATGGCATTTTTCGCAGTATCAACTACAAGCATTATTTCATCTATTGTTGATTTACCATTCTTAAAACCAAACTGTGTTTTTGAAAGTCCTCCTACCATTTCTGTACTTGCCTCTAGTCTTCTACAGACAACGCTTTCTAATAATTTTTCGCACGTGTCAATCATACATGTTGAAAACCGGATAGGTTCCGAACGTTAGGAGCTATAGTGATGAAATTCTCCAAAAATGCTTATTGATGACAAATGTTGTTTTGTGTTAATAATGGGCAAAATCGGTTCATGATTTCACTTATCCCCCTTCAAGTGAACCATATACAGGTCCGCCTTCCGAAATCCACAAATTTACAACCAAATATAAGAGTTGGTTAAATAGTAGTAATATAAATGCAATGTAATTAGTAATTAGAATGAACTAAATTCATAAAAAATTAAAGAAAATTATAAATTTCAGCACATAAATTGCAATGGCATAGTGATAATTACATGAATTTATTACAATTATACTCAGATATGTTGTATTTCATTCACAAACAAATTTAATACGTTAATTTGTTCAAAATTTTTCTATAAATTTAATATATTTTAAAAGAAAATTTAGACGTAACCGACACCTTGCTGTTACAAAATTCATAAACAGAAAATAAATGTGTATTTAAGTCTTTTTTCTTTTTCTTGTAAAGTTGAAACCATTGGATCTATAGCTACGAAATTTTCAAAGATGATGCTAAAAGACCTAAATTACCGATTTCTATAAGAAAACGAAAATCAAGTCGCTTACGTCCATTTTACAAAAAGGGCTCGATATAGTCTAGTCTATATTTGAGGTCTTTGCCTGGTATACTGCTTTTACCCACACTATCAACTATGCGTTCCAAGGTTTTAAATAGAATGGACGAAAGGCTTATCAGTCGATAGGACTTAGGTGTAGCGTAGCTATGTTTTCGTGGTTTGGATATAAATAGGATTCTTGCCATTTAATTAGGATATATTTGAATTTTAATCATGCAATGAAAACTGCAGCTGAAAAAGTGCCAGGAACATGCCATCCGGCAGCTTTATAGCCATGCCATGTCAGATGTAATAGCAATACCTTTGGAGTGTCGTGCGATTGACTAACTATGATTTCCTGAAGCGTCTTTTTCAACTTCCTCCTTGCAACTTCCTCCAGTCCTGTGCTCCATAAAGCCTTTTCTTAGTGAGTATGGATATGCTATCACTCACCTCTTTCAACACTTTCTCTACTTCATACATTTTGGGATTTGCTATAATGTTGTTATTATCATCTGAGGATTCAGAGTCGGAACCCTCACCTATATTTAAAGGCTAAGGTAGTTCATAGCTCTCTCCGAGTACATCTTCTCTTTCACCCCTATGTTTTTGCCAATGACATACTGTACACTTGACGCATTGTCCGCCACTGAGGCCAAGGTACCCACCTCCGTAGTAGTCTGTTGCTCACAATTGGAGGATGACAACGACACATGATTCAAGAGTAGATCAACATTTGCCTTTTTTCCATATTTGTATTTCTCTAGTTTTTTTCCGCGGGAATACAATATTCCCAGGTGGAGAACAATCTGCCCTCCCTCAGCTTAAGTGAAACCATAGCTGGGAGAGGACAGATGGTCCATCACCATCCCCTATCCGCCGCCCGAGGACGCTCTCGGTAGGAAAATATTAACTGAAAAACTCCCCCGAATAAGTAATGAGTTAAAAAGTTTAAAAAAGCCGTTTTCACTAATTCGGAGGCAAGTCTTAACACGCTCGCTTATAAATAATTACTTAAATAAGTTCTAGCAGATAGGAAGTTGAAAAGTTGTTTTGTTTTACGCACAAAAAAATTGCTCACACAGGATACGAACCTGGGCTTCTTGTTCGTTAATTTGATGTCTTACTCGCTTTACCACTGCTTAGTTATTTTCTTATCCATTAAATAAACCATTTTCAGAGAAAAAATTTTAAAAAATTATTGTAAAGTGTAACGAGTTCATACAAAGTTTGTCTCCAATATTGTGGGACCATTCTAATGCAAACAGTGTTTATGTACGTATGTATGTACATATAATTGCCTGTGCTATTTATTGCTGGGTAATGGCACAGTTTTTGCTCATACTAATGTGTTGGAGTTGGCGTTATTGTTGGTTATGATTTTAACCTGGTTTCCGGTTGCATTAGATATTCGCTTTTTTTTTTGCTGGTATTGTTTCTTTCTCTCTCCCCTTCTTGTTAACGAGAAAAATAATCAAATTATGAACAAATATTTGCATAAAAATTACTCTGTACTTTGTTATTGTTGTTTTTCTTGTTTCATATTTATTTTATGCATAATGAAATGAAAACTTGGAATTGAATTGGTTTTGATTTCGATTTTTAGAATTTTGTATGAAATTACATTATTATTTATTACAACTGTATGGATTTTGTTGTTCTTATTTATGGGTGTTTTTTTCGAGTTTTGATTTATGTCATGTTTTTGCAAATTATTGAGGTTATTTCAGCTAATAATGAAAAACAAAAAATTCATACATACGATAATAATTAAATATGCATTATTTTGATTAGTTATTTTTGACGAAGTTAATACCATTGTATTATTGTAAATTATTATGAATTTAAAATTATATATTTGATATTTTTAAACAATTCTGTTTACATATTTAATTCATTTGTGAATACTAGAGATTTTGTTCACTATTACTTTTTAAAATTTTCTTATAATTTTATTTGAATATTTTATAATTTTAGAAACTATTTTAATAAAAGATATACATATGTATTTAAAGGTCGAAAAATATATGTAAGTTATATGAACTTAAAATGAGGCAGATTAATGTATTTTGAAATAGCTCTTTAACCCACATAAGAATTCCATTCGTTTTGCTCAAAAATAGAATTTTTCCACATTTCCTTTTCACAAATAATTGTTTTTTTTTATAATCTGCTGATAATAGAAAAATAATATGATTTCAATATAAGAGAAAAACTAAATTAAGGTGTCATAAAAACTAAGAACAGTTTCTGACAGCTTAACTCTTCTCTAAACTATTGTTGTATTAGTTCAAAAACTATTTAAGTATTAAACCAACAAAAATTAACAAAACTTAACAAAATAAAAAGTAGAAAATAACACGTTTTATTGATTAAAAAAAATGTCAAAGAAACATTTTCAGTTTACTAAAGGTGAAAAGGCAAGTTACATAGTTGAGTTTTTGCTGTTTCTAACATTTCAAATATAAAATAAATTAAAAATTTGTTTTAAGTTGTATTTGTGGCAATATTAAATAATAAATTTAAGTATTTCTGTAGCTGCTATGAATTTATTGCTTTCAAAGCTCCTAAAAGTAGACAATTCTTTTTCAAATAACCATTCTTTTCTTTTTACGGCTTGTAAAACAATATTGATTGCTTTTTGTTGTTGCAAACATAATAAATTTTTGTTCAATAAATGTAATCCTTTCATGTGTGTTTAAAGCGATAACAAATGCCATTAGTTTTTAAAATTTTAGTTAAAATAAGAAAATAACCGAATTTAATTTTAATTTTGAATATTTACTTACAGTAAACTAATAAGTAAATAGTAGTCAACTTGTAATCTAAATTGTGTTTGGATTTTTTTTGACATTTGATAATAGAATGTTCATTGAAGAATAAATAAGATAATATGTATAACAGTATTTATACCTTTATTTTAAAGCCGATAGATTGGACTTTGTTGTTCTGAAAGGACAGTCCTTGTGGCAATTGACCTGTCGAAAGCCTTCGTCATACCACACTCTTTGAGGAAGTCCTACTATATACAATGTCCAACAACACCATGAGATGTATTGCCAATTATCTGAATGGCCGTCAGTCTTTCGTAGAGTTTAGAAACAAATGCTCCAGATCCCGTAGAGTTAAACAAGGCGTACCCCAAGGCGGAGTACTATCGCCGTAATTGTTTAATTTTTACCTCTCGAAACTCCTCGAACCTCCACTAGGAGAGAATGTGATATCTTATGCGGACGACTGTACTATCATGACGACGGATCACATCATTGGTGAATTATGCGTTCTGGTTAATGGTTATTTCAATGAAATACATAAGAGCTTCACTGCTCGTAACATGCAACTGTCAACAGCGAAGTCGTCATAAACATTTTTTACCACCTGGACGAAGGAAGTGGAGTCTAAATTCCTACCTTGCATCACCCAAAGATCTTGGGAGTCACATTTGATAGCTTATTTTCCTCCTCATATCATGTCACTACAATCATGCAAAAGTTGCGAAATATAAGTTCCTCAAAGCTGTAGCCAGCAGCACTTGGGGTATGGATCAAGATACCTTGATAGCTACATATAATAAGTACGATTGGTCGGTCAGTGTTTAATTATGCTGCTCCAGTATGGTCTCCTTAGTGGAGAAAAATTCAAAGCGGCCAAAATGCTTCCCTAATGACTGTAACGTTCTGTCAACAAATTACCTCGGAACACGAGGTCCTCCCAGTCAAGGAACCCATGATGACAAACACTACACAGTTGGATGCTACCCCGAAGTATGTTATGTGCAGGATTCAATAGATCATAAAGATGCCATAAATTCTGCGGTTGCAAGATACCGCATGAATGTCGTACATGGAGTTTCCCCACCGCCCATAGCAGACACAGAAGAAAACCAGCTGTGGAAAACAAGAATAGTTCTGGCACAACTAAGATCGGCATGGAGCAACATAGACCGTGCCGTTCCCAACGAATGTCAAGCATGTGGTCAAGGTTCCTATGATACTCACCAACTACTTAGGCAACCCTATTTCACAACTTTCAGACATAAACAATTTTATATGTGAATATGAATGTCTTCGGTTTTTTATAACGTCTCAAATATGACAAAAGACGAGATATCTGTAAAGCTGCATGTGATGGAAAAATTCCCAGACCCATCCAGGGTCCCTGAGCTTGAAAATTGTTGACTGTGTATTTATCTATTTATTTTCGGATAAAAACCAAACAAAAAATACCATAATATTATAAACAATGACTCACAATTGTATGACTTTAAAAATTGCGTGTCATTTAATTATTACCGCTAAACTTTTAACACTCCGTCTAATTGGTTTTACAAATTATTTATGTCAATTTAAGAAATGAAAACCCCTGCAGAAAAAAAGAAGTAGGTACAACAGTTATTTAGGTGCAAAGAGAGTAAGAGCACGAAATCATTGCGCATTATTTAATTAAAATTAGCTAAATTATGCTTAAAATCATTCCATGTCTCGCAGTGAAAATAACAATTAACTAAATTGTTTTTTATGCGCGTAACTTTTTTAGTCATTTCTTTTTGGACGCTTTTTTTTAAACATTTGCCACACGGCATATCAGAAGAATAAATAGTAGTAAAAAAACACAATTTAACAATATTTTCTGTTTCATGCTTGTACGTTATTTTCACTTCTGCACCATATTAAAACGAAGACACTTTGCGGTCACGTAAAGTTGTGAATATCTTTGGTAATGTCCTGTACATTCTATAGATATTCTGCTGTTGACTGCGACACAAGTCTGTCTACACTGGGAAAATATTTTTGGTAGAATTTTGTGTTATTTTTATAATTTATTCAGACTTAAATTCTACTATTTTGCTCTCCAGCAACTAGTTCAAAGTTAAGTGCAATTGATAAAATTGGAAAATTATAGATCCTCCAAAAAGAACTTAAATTCTGCAGGCATTTTACTAATAAATTCTTAAAGTATTGATTAATGGTTGATACCATGGAACTAAAATTTTTTTAAACATGAAATGCCGATTTGAATTAATTGCTCCTGCATCCTATTATTGATTGGCATCAAGTAGGAAAGAAATAACATAACATATAATTGTTTGTTCAATTCGTTGTAGTAGTTATTGACTACATTTTTATGAGTGTATTCAAGACTACTTAGTCAATGGCAAGGGATTTTCCAAGTGTCAGTAGTGTCTAATCAGCTTGGGTTGTGCGTGACGGTAAATAAGAGAGTTTGTTTAAATTTTTTAACAACCAAATGACATTTGTTAATATTCATTCCTGCAAAGTGCTCGTTGACTAGCTGGTTGGTTCAATGGCAATGTTTATAACACTTAACGATAGATACACATAAATATTAGGGAGTTTTTATTTACTTTTAGGAACTAGTAATACACTTGTTTAGAAATTAAAACCGCCCGGCATCTTGATTGTCATAGGTACCTTGACAATGGGATGAATCTCATGTTAGAGTGTCTTATAATCGTAACATCTACAAGTATCTACACGACATATTTACAGAGGGACACTAAGAGTTTCAACAAAAAACCAGAATAGGTCATCATGAACTTGCTGCAACTTGACCTATAGCTTTTTATATATACTGTTAATGAAATGTATTAGGATTGAAAAAGGTTTTGGAATAGACGACGGTGAAAAGAATGAGATTAGTTCGCTCTACAGTATACGAAGATGTGATACAAGGCTCTTGCTTGATCTCTTGTATCGCTAATAAATATTTTTTTAAAAGGATTAATCAAATTAGGTTTGTATCTTTTCAATAATAACACAGTGGGCCAAATGGCAATATATAGTAAATAATTTTATCATCTTTATAAATGAAACCCTCCTAATGTACATTTGTACATAAAAATAGAAAATATTTTTGCTGTCGCTGCTCTTGATAATGCGCTGATATAGTTGTGCCACAAGTGTATAAATATACATACATACATATACACACACAAATAAATAAATGTTTTTATAGATATATATACACCATTAAAACATTTAAATGAAAATAACCACGTAGATGATGTTTATGTATAAGATACACAATCACAGTTATGTGTTAATATGCGTTTCGGTTAAAGGTCCTTTAGATTTTTACCTAGTTTCCTATTTATTGCTGTTGTTCGCTCCTCTATTGTATAGTGCGTTCCACTCCATTTGATATTTTACTGGTTTATTTTGTTTGTTGTTTGTTTGGTTTGTCAGTTTGTTTTAATCCACAAAAAATCGACCATTTGTCTTGTGGTTTTATTTAAAAACCAATTTAAAAGTGTCACTGATTTAACAGCACAGCAGGCGATAACAAAACAACAATTTTCTGTAATATAAGAGAGAAAACTAAAATAAAATAAAAATAAATAAAATGACAAAAGAAAATGTAACAAATAAAGAAAAAAATCAGAAAAACTATGTTGATCTTATTTATGGACTGCATTACATAACTCGAGGTTATACACTATCCCTATTAGCCCTTCATAAACACACAGACATTCCTCCTCCTTTTCTTTAACCACTAGCTTTAATCACTTTCCATTCTCTTTCTCTCGTACTCCATGGTTCACTTACACTTGTTATTTTGTCTAACTACCACAACATGACCAACAAAACAACGACAACCACAACAACGATAACAACAACAGCTAATGTATAATGAGAATCTGCATCAAGATGGAAACTAAATAGGAGTACAAACGGAAATAATGAAAATGGAAAATTTCATTCATTCAGTTATTTATTCATTTATTCAATTTCTCATTTATTCATTTACTCATTTTTCCTATTTTGTTTTATTTATGTTAGTGTCACATGCAGTCTTAAACTAAAATAATGTTAGAAAAACAAAATGAAACTAAAACCAGCAACAACATCAGTAGCAACAGATTTAGTTGTTAAAGTTTTTAACAAGTTGCAGTAGTGTCACATTTAAAGAAATTGTTTAAAACTAAATTTAAAGTACAATTATTAAGAATATTTTTTTGTTATTGTTTATTTCAGGAAAATCTTCTTTAAAGCAAACTCCACAAGTGGCGGAAGTAGTGAATTTATCAAACCGTAAGTAAATTTTAATATATGCCATAGTTAAAATAAATTGTAGTTTAATTTTAGTTCAGTTCCAGATCAGTTCTAGTTCTGTTCTAGTTCTGTTCTAGTTCTGTTCTAGTTCTGTTCTAGTTCTGTTCTAGTTCTGTTCTAGTTCTGTTCTAGTTCTGTTCTAGTTCTGTTCTAGTTCTGTTCTAGTTCTGTTCTAGTTCTGTTCTAGTTCTGTTCTAGTTCTGTTCTAGTTCTGTTCTAGTTCTGTTCTAGTTCTGTTCTAGTTCTGTTCTAGTTCTGTTCTAGTTCTGTTCTAGTTCTGTTCTAGTTCTGTTCTAGTTCTGTTCTAGTTCTGTTCTAGTTCTGTTCTAGTTCTGTTCTAGTTCTGTTCTAGTTCTGTTCTAGTTCTGTTCTAGTTCTGTTCTAGTTCTGTTCTAGTTCTGTTCTAGTTCTGTTCTAGTTCTGTTCTAGTTCTGTTCTAGTTCTGTTCTAGTTCTGTTCTAGTTCTGTTCTAGTTCTGTTCTAGTTCTGTTCTAGTTCTGTTCTAGTTCTGTTCTAGTTCTGTTCTAGTTCTGTTCTAGTTCTGTTCTAGTTCTGTTCTAGTTCTGTTCTAGTTCTGTTCTAGTTCTGTTCTAGTTCTGTTCTAGTTCTGTTCTAGTTCTGTTCTAGTTCTGTTCTAGTTCTGTTCTAGTTCTGTTCTAGTTCTGTTCTAGTTCTGTTCTAGTTCTGTTCTAGTTCTGTTCTAGTTCTGTTCTAGTTCTGTTCTAGTTCTGTTCTAGTTCTGTTCTAGTTCTGTTCTAGTTCTGTTCTAGTTCTGTTCTAGTTCTGTTCTAGTTCTGCTCTAGTTCTGTTCTAGTTCTGTTCTAGTTCTGTTCTAGTTTTGTTCTAGATCTGTTCTAGTTCTGTTCTAGTTCTGGTCTGGTTCAGTTTATGTTCAGTCACATTTCATATATATTTTTTTTGACTAATTCAACTAATATAACAATTTTTTAAGCAATTAATTTAAGTTAAGTAAGTGACTTTCACATTTATTCCAAATTCTAACATTTAAAATATTTTATATAACAATGTTTTTTTTTCACCTTCGTATTTCAATAACGTTTATTCTAATATAATTATTATAACAAAAATATATTTCCTATGCCAAGTGTCCTTGCATAAGGACATAACCGAAAGTACACAAAGACAATATCTTTAGAAAATAATTATTAAGACTGTTCGATTTGCGAAAGAGTTTATATTCGTTTCTTTGAAATTAATAACAAAAAACGGAACAATGAAAAGAAAAGCGAACAAAGTTTCATATTGGAAAAAAAACTTTTAATTTTCAACTATTAATTATTATAGTTTTTAATACAAAAAAAAAAAAAACGAAAACATAAAACTGTTGACCATGGACTTTGAAGCAAACAACCAGATACGCTTTAATATTTATTTCAATTCATTTCAAAAGAATTATTCAAAATGTTTTTGTTGTTTGTTTGGCAGAAAAGTTGAAATTCAGAGAATTGCTGTACTTAAGACAAGAATAATATTGTGGTTGAAAATTTGATATTTTTATTATGATTTATTTTTAGTTGCGAATTTATTATTGAATATAATTTCTTTTCGTGGGATTTGCACAAAGTAGGTAGTAGGAGTTAGCAAAAATTATTTATAAACAAATCTGATTATGAATACAAAATATATTGCAATTTTATTAGGATGACGCTTTTTATAAGTATGTACTCTAAAGTCAGAGGTTAATTTTTTATTACTAGTGATTTTTTTATTATTTATTTATAAAACTTAATTAAATACAATATAACTTTTCAAAAAATAGTAATACATTTGTAACAGTAATCCTTCACATTGTGTTATATTCTATGTGTTAAATAGTAAAATATTCTATTTTAAGAAATAAATTTTATGTTTTTGATTATTTCTTTGTTTAAGGAATACTGTTAGCATTTAAACCAAAACACTTTCACAATACTCATTAGCACTCATTCCCTATATGGTATTCAAGTGGTTATAGGCACAGCAATAAATTCTCCTAATGAAAATTCTTAAAATGTGGAGGAGTTAACCCAAAAACCATACACATTTTTAAAGAAAATTTATATATTTCATCTTCATTTCAAATTTTGAATTCCCTTAAAAACTTGAGCAAAATAAAGTGCATTTGTTTGAAATAGTATTCTTAAGCAGATACAACTCATTTATTTTGAGCGTATGTATACAATCTTACCATTTATTTACTCTTCAAAAAGATTTCAAATACATTTTCTTCACACACACACACACACACAACAAACACATTCATACATGACATTTTACTAAGAATTGAAAACAAAAATGGTAAATAGAGTAAACAAAGAAAATAAATAGTAGTGGAAAAAGAAAGCAAGAATAAAAAAACGTAACAAATAAATGACATTCAATTTGGCAAAGTAATCTTTTAATCAGAATACTGTCGTATTTATCGTTAGCTGTATCTTATCGTTTGTTTTTTCTACTACTACTACTACTACCACCGCTATATACTCTGCACTTCATTCATACATTCGTTCATGTTTGATTTAGCATTGGAAATAATGTTACTGTAACTGTATCTTTGTATCTGCAGCTGTGTAAAAGTATTTATAGCTTTAAAACACGTGTGTATTTGTTAGTTTTTCCCTTGTCTGTACAATACATCTGCAAGTTGATATTTTTGCTCTGCTTCTTTGGTATATGTATGTGCGTCTGTCTTTCTGCGGTGTGGCACCTTTAAGTTTAACGACAAAATAATGTCTTTATTTCAATCCTTGGTGGCAATGACGTAAAAAGTTTATAAAAAATATACATTTTTTGTATCTTTCTTTTAATACCTATAAATTCATCACAATTTCCGAGTAAAAAAAAAAAACTAAGGAATAAATACTTTATACTTATTTTCTGCTCATGATATAATATTTTGTTCTTTTTTTGCTTTAATTCTGCTAACTTTGCATTTCTCTTAAATCAGCATTCAATTTCTGTGTCAGTGGCAACATGAGCGTGTAAATGAAAGTGTGTGCCTGTGAAAAAAAGGTGCCAAATTTACAAATTTCAGAGAATTATCTGTGATTGTTTATTGTTTATTCAGTAGATTATCTTGATTCTACACACCCAATGTATTGGCGTTGTAGAGGCATCCATTTATTTAGTTATTCATTCACCTACACTTGCAGCCTTGTAGCAGCAGCAGCACCAGCATCAACAACAACTTCTAAATAAAGTATTGAAAAATGTGGTTAGCAGTTTTCAACTTGTTTTTTCAATCACTTCTTATTCTCCCCTCTCAAAACAATTACTCACTCAGTTTCATTGGAACGCCCACCTGGTTGTTTGCTGGTGCGGATTATATTCACTTTTAACATTGTTGTTTTTCGTTATATTTTTTCTTGTTGTTATTATCATTCTTGTGAATATATTTACTGTCATCAACACACAGCTGAAAGAAGTAAAAAAGCAAAAAAAAGTGCAAACACCCATTTAAGTATATGTAAAATGAAAGTACCAACAATAAGTACTTTAAATTGATTACTGACATTAAATGACGGAAATCTGATTGATATTCTTTAAGGTCAAATCCTGTATATTTGTTCATTATAGATTTGTTTGGATTTCTGTTGTTTTTATTTTTTATGTCTTTTTGAATACTCCTGTTATTGAAGTCTTCAATAAGGAATTATTGTGACAAATCAAATAACAAGTAAAAACGAAAAAAAAAAGAATCTGTCAAAAATTACATCAATAATTCTTAGAATCGAAACTGCTCAAAACGATAATAATGATGTTGTAGCAAAATAATCTAAACAGGTGTTTTATTTTTTGTAAATCCTTCCCAATATCAATTTAAATTATTACAACATTGTGTTAATAATAAATCACTCATAAATTTTTTTAGAATTTTAATTTCATATTTAGCTCTCAACGAACAATTTGTCTTTGTTTAACATCATTTTGTAATGAAATTTTAAATTGTTCCTGGAATTGAGTTCTGTTTTTAGAAGAAAAGTGTATTTTATAACTGTTTTTAACACATCGTTTATTTAAGTGTTTGCAATTAAATTTTAACATATATTTTCAAAGTTTTTAATAAGTTTTCTTAAAAGCTAAAAAGCAAACAAACGAGTACATGTTGTATGTATCATCATTTGACAAGGTACATATGTTGCGTATGAGTGATATTTAATTAAAAAAGTAAAGTATACGTATATATATTACATATGTCCTTACATTAGAAAGTTTGTTACTATTATGTAAAAAAAAATATGTAAATATGTAAAGAGAAATTCCTTTAAGAATTTTTACTAAACAATTTCAGAACTTTAGATGTAGAGAAAATTACTTTTTGATTTCTATTTATGAGTGCGTTACGTTCAAAAATAAAACTGTCAAGCGAAAAATGTTATTGATTAGTGAATAAATTTGAAAAAGTTAATAATATTTATTAAGCAATTACTAGTTTTATTCTTTTTATTGCTTCTCAATAGTTTTTCAATCTCTTAAGTTCTATATACCGTTAAATTTGAATCAATGTTCAGAGTTGACATATATGCTATCAATTTTTATTACCTACACCACTTTAGTGGGGAGTGTATATTGGGTTTGTGCTGATGTTTGTAACACTCAATAATATTGGTCCTATACTCATCTTAAAGTATACCAATCGGCTTACAATCATTTTCTGAGTCGATTTAGCTATGTCCGTCCATGTAAACCTTGTAATCAAACTATAGGTCGCAATTTTGAATATAATTCAATGAAACTTGGTACATGATCTTCTATTGTCCCAGAAACAAAGCCCATTGAAAATGGTTAAGATCGGTCCATTATTTTACCTAGCCCCCATACAACTGAATCCCTGAATAGGACTTGTAAAGTTTGTAATCAAACTACAGGTTTGATGATAATTCAATGAAATTTGCACATGATCTTCTATGATACCAGATCCTATTGAAAATGGTTAAAATCGGTCCATTATTTCACTTAGCCCCCACACAACTGAACCCCTGAATAGGGCTTGTAAAGCTTGTAATCACAGGTCGCAAAACAAAGTTCTATTCTAGCATTGATGACTCTCATGAATTTTATAATTATAGGGTCTGATTTGAACATAGCCCCTATACAAAGCCCCCTTCAAAATTTAACTTAAATGTCCACAATTTTATTCAACAATAAATTAAAACTATATCACATTTTAATTTTGTAACAGGTGTAGGGTATTATATGGTCGGCCTCGACCGACTATAATTTCTATTGATTTTGTCATTCCGTTTGTAACATATCGAAATACTGGTCGTCTGCACACGAAAGTATACATATTTTGGGACCTTATTAAATTCTAAGACGATCAAGCCATGTCAGACGGACGTCTGTCTGTTGAAAGCACGATAGAGACCAAAAGGAAAGAGCTAGAAGATTTAAATATCGAAGAGATATTCCCTAAGCTAAGGTTTGTTCGCTATTACAAATGGGTAATATAAGTCCACGTTTTCGCATAGCTCCCATACAAGTGGCCCGCCGGAAAACAGTTTTTTGACAGTCACAATATTTTTGAAAATTTGACATGAACAAGTTTTTTTATGAATCGGTGCATAATTGACCAAATAACGAGAAAATTAAGGCTCATTACTGTTTTGAAAACGATAACTGTGACGAAATTCGACATAAAAAAATTTAAGAAAATCGGTTCATATGAATCGGTGCATAATTGACCAAATAACGAAAAAATTAAGGCTCATTACTGTTTTAAAAACGATAACTGTGACGAAATTCGACATAAAAAAATTTAAGAAAATCGGTTCATAACTGGTCCTATTCCCCATATAAGGTCTACTTCAGAAACTTATTTTAACTCTCATGACTGGCTTAAAATACGAGTACAATGATAAAATTCGTCATAAACATGTTTATATTAACAGAAATCTCTCTAACATGTTTTATGAAGATCCGTCAATAATTGAACCAAATAAATTGTATTTCTGACAAATGTGGTGATGAAACTATGTACATCTAAATGCTTTGTCATAATACTTATTATAATAAAATATACATATGTAATTTCATAACTTCCATTACTTGGTATGGTTTCAAAAAGAAGTACAATCTTCAGCTAAAATTAATCACACTTAAGCAAAATGCCCTTCAAATCAAATTTGTACATATGTATGTATGTGCGTCAATGTATGTATAGTATATTGTCTCGATTTATTAATAAAAGAACATGCTGCTAAACAATTCTCAAGACAACATTTTGTGGGTTGTTTCATTAAACTACACATGTAGTAAATTAAATTTCATTCTAATTAGTAATTAGATAAAATTATATTGCAGACAAATACTTGTACTTTTCTAAATTAATAAAAAACTAATTCAAATAAAATTAACTAAATTGTATATTTCCCAAAAGGATAATGCCCAGTTAAGGGAAAGCTCATAGGTAATAAATCTTAGATTATATAAAACATCATATAAAATTCATAATGAAAATTAAATAAATTTCATTTAATTTTTTTCTGGTTATTTAACAAAAAGCGTGTATTTTTTCCCACATATTTTAGGAAAATTGTAATTGTATTCAGAGAATTTATTAGCAATTACACATTTCTTATTTTATAAATATAAATGTATACCAACATTTAATGAAATAATTAAAAAATAATCATTCTGGGAAATATGTATGAAATGGTTATGAAATTCATAAATTTTCTACATGAAACTATTAAGCAACATGTATGTATAATAATCAAGTTAATATAAAAATTGTTAATTGAAATATTGTATCCTTTAGCAAAACTCATTAATTAATGCACATTTTAGTTTTTTTTTTAAATTTTTTACCTTTCAAGGTTTTAAACCTAATATTTTTACGGTTCTACTTATAATTTATTAAAACATTAGGTTTCTAAGAAATTGTTGCTCATGTTAATGTTTCCATTAAAAATATATTTTTTTTTATTTTGCTTAAATCTGATAGTTCTTTTGTTACTCCCCTATTCAAATGTTGTTGTAGATGGATATCATTATCTGTCATGTTATCAGCATAAAAAAAACTGAAATTCCAAGAAATCTAATTAATGTTAAAACATCCGAACCCATGCACATTCACTCACACTAATTAATGTGTTTAAATACTTTTACATTATATTTGATTAAAGAAACACTTAAGTCCATTAATTATAAGAACATATAGATGACAATATATTTCACTTAACTACTAAAAATAAATAATACTCGAGATCAATTAATGTTAATGAAGTGCTTTTTTGGAAATGACGTATTAAAGATTCAAGTAGATGTAAAATATCTTTATTTTGAGTAAACATAATTTAGAAATATATATTAGTAGGTTACAAGGGTAATTTAGTAAGAACTTTCGGGTAACTTTCTTTATTTGGTCCCTCCCAAATTTGGACGTTCGTATGGACATGAGGGAATCAATCGTTACTTTTAACTATTAAATTTGATTAAAGTCTTAAGTGCTTATTTCTATAATATAATTTTGCGACCCTATAAAATATATATATTCCGAGTCCTTAGTGATAGCGAAATCGATTTAGCCATGTCCACCTGTCCGTCTGTATGTACCTATTAATGTCGAAGCGCTTTACGTGAACACCTGCCGTGTTGGCCTATCTCAAGTAGCTCAAGTACTTGAGCTATTTAATCACTGACCATTGCTGCCCCGTTGCAAATGCAATGGCCTTTGTTGAGTCGGCAACAGCACCTAGAGGCGTAACCGGTAGACCGAAGTACGAATCCATCAAATAAGCCGAGAATTTGTTCTTGCTCACAGGGACACACTGCAGTAAATCTGGTATGAACAGAGTTTACTCTGAACATACCTGGACAAGGAAGGAAAGTTCAATGGTATTACTTGTATAAGATAACTTTCATCCATCACCATTCAACCCTGCACACTTCTTATTTATCCGACACACCCATAAGAGAACAACAAACTACAGACTCACTCAAAGTATATCTGTTGTCAATCGGCAAGAGCACCAAACTTATCCCGAAATATAGATTTCACCGCGCATCAGTCTTTTAACCGCAACATACTCATCCCACGAATTTGGGTTTAAGCCACAGCCACTACGTGGATCCCGAAGAAACCTCAATCAACTGACCAGACAGGACAAGTCCTACGGGCAACTGGCCACCCGTATTATAAGATTATGTGGTTCTCTGGTTAGACCCCATTTGAAATCATTCCAAGGTCTATCCGACTACCCGAGTGAAATGACATCACCAGTTTATAGTCCCGGCAGACTCTCAATACACCAATATGAGGGTCTTTCATCAAGGTAACATGGGTTATGCACCTATATTGAAATCAGTTCACAGAAGACCCCAGATATCTACGAGATCCCAATCTTCAACAATTCTATCAGACATGCTTTCGAAAAGATCGCTTTTTATAATTAGCAAAATTGGTACATATCTAATGGAGATATGAGTTATATTCCGGGACAACGTCTGAAAATTTTATTATAAAAAGCTACACAAAGCTTTGACAAAAATAAAACACAACAACAACTAATTAATTTGAAAAATTTAATATGCTAATTAGGTGTAACTCTGTACTAAGGACTATTTTTGGTAATACTTATTTCGTTTTAGAACTGGTACTTTTTTTTAAATTTGTATTATATTGAACCTAGAAACATGAAATTAAACATGTAGAGCCCGGCGAAAGTGAAAACCTATGAAAGGGTACAATTTGGTACTTTTCGTTCTCCAAAAGCTTCTTTTTGAGTTTTTTATAATATTAGGTTCAATATAGTAGAGAATTCAATAAAATTCTGGTAGACCGGAAGTGGTGGGTTCGATTCGCACCTGAGGATTTGATATCTATACATCCGCCTTTCTATCTAACAATCTAATCATCTAACTAACTAACTAACTAACTAACTAACTACTAACTAACTAACTAACTAACTAACTAACTAACTAACTAACTAACTAACTAACTAACTAACTAACTAACTAACTAACTAACTAACTAACTAACTACTAACTAACTAACTAACTAACTACTAACTAACTACTAACAACTAACTAACTAACTAACTAACTAACTAACTAACTAACTAACTAACTAACTAACTAACTAACTAACTAACTACTAACTACTAACTAACTAACTAACTACACTAACTAACTAACTAACTAACTAACTAACTAACTAACTACTACTAACTAACTACTACTAACTACTACTAACTAACTAACTACTAACTAACTAACTAACTAACTAACTAACTAACTAACTACTAACACTAACTAACTAACTAACTAACTAACTAACTAACTAACTAACTAACTAACTAACTAACTAACTAACTAACTAACTAACTAACTACTAACTACTAACTAACTAACTAACTAACTAACTAACTAACTAACTAACTAACTACTAACTAACTAACTAACTAACTACTAACTAACTACTAACTAACTAACTAACTAACTAACTAACTAACTAACTAACTAACTAACTAACTACTAACTAACTAACTAACTAACTAACTACTAACTAACTAACTAACTAACTAACTAACTAACTAACTAACTAACTAACTATAACTAACTAACTAACTAACTAACTAACTAACTACTAACTAACTAACTAACTAACTACTAACTAACTAACTACTACTAACTAACTAACTAACTAACTAACTAACTAACTAACTACTAACTAACTAACTAACTAACTAACTAACTAACTAACTAACTACTAACTAACTAACTAACTAACTAACTACTAACAACTAACTAACTAACTAACTAACTAACTAACTAACTAACTACTAACTAACTAACTAACTAACTAACTAACTAACTAACTAACTAACTAACTAACTACTAACTAACTAACTAAACTAACTAACTAACTAACTAACTAACTAACGAACTAACTAACTAACTAACTACTAACTAACTAACTAACTAACTACTAACTAACTAACTAACTAACTAACTAACTACTAACTAACTACTAACTAACTAACTAACTAACTAACTAACTAACTACTACTAACTAACTAACTAACTAACTAACTACTACTAACTAACTAACTAACTAACTACTAACTAACACTAACTAACTACTAACTAACTAACTAACTACTAACTAACTAACTAACTACTACTAACTAACTAACTAACTAACTAACTAACTACTACTAACTAACTACTAACTAACTACTACTAACTAACTAACTAACTACTAACTAACTAACTAACTAACTAACTAACTACTAACTCTAACTAACTAACTACTAACTAACTAACTAACTACTAACTAACTAACTAACTAACTAACTAACTAACTAACTAACTAATAACTAACTAACTAACTAACTAACTAACTAACTAACTAACTAACTAACTGACTAACTAACTAACTAACTAACTAACTAACTAACTAACTAACTAACTAACCTTCAAATAAGGACATTTTAGTATTTTTTCGTTCTTTAACTGGTATATTTGAATTTTGAACCTTGAATCTTCTTCACATTTTAAGAATTTTCGATTTTATTTTTTTAAAGGCTGCAATTAGCAAATAAATATAGATAAATCCTTTAATAATTCCTAAGAGCTTAAATTTTTTTCTCGCACCATATTAATCCTTATTAAATATTTTAAATTATATACAAAAAAAGCATTAAGCCCTAATAAATTTTATTTAAGGCTATGAAAATTATTTATAGCTTTTGTGCTATGAATTGATACAGTTTAATTAATATTTATGGAAATCTATTAAAAACAACTCTTTCGTCTAATTAAAGCCATATTAAACAGAAACAAAGGCCAGACTAGACTCAAGATAATAATGAAGTTAATACGTAAAAATGTATGTATATGAGAAGTATGTTTGTTTTAAGTGTTATTTATTATACTCTATACTATTATTATCCACTTTATAAAGTTGTCTTTGAATCATTATTTGTTTTTGTCTAAACTTTATACAAAATCATGATTAAGTTTTACGAGTTTTTTGTGTGATTTTACTTAAATATTTCGAAATTAATTAATTACAGCAACAATATACTTATATAGTACAGCAGCCACAGTAACAACCAAAATACTTTCACTAAAAGCCCAAGTACAAAAAAAAAACAAAAAAGTCTGAGAAAAATAGCTGTTTATACTATTTTAATGGAAATAAAATTGGATAAAATATTTATTTTGTCTCATCTCTAGTATTTAATGAGGAAAATGAGTGAGAAAAAAACTAGCTAACACAGTAAAAGCAACAATAGAAGATGAATGTAGGGAAAGACAGACAGAGAGAGGAAAGTGGGAAATATACAACAGAAAAATCAATTTTATACGATAAACTAAGAACTAATTTCTAACGCAACTTAATTAAAAAAAGGACTCCAGCTAAGGATATTAAATTGGCAGGGTAGTGAAGTGTAGAATAAAAGTAATGAAATCTATAATGTAAATGAGAAAAATACATACATACATACATTCGTATATACTGGCTACTGTTATTAAACAACATCTTAAACAAACACTCACATTATAAACAAACATTTAGTCTCTCTCTCTTGCTTCCTCGTCTCATTCACATACATATAGAATTTTGTTTTGAAAGTTCTACTTGTTCATGTGTTTAAAAAGGAAATGTTTATTTACGTATGTGCGTATATGTATTTAATGTTAGTCCTATAAAATCCTGTCGAGTGGGAGTGTGAGAATATGTCTGTTGATTCTCTGATAATAGTATTTGTATGTAACAACTGTAGAATAGATAAGAAAACAACTACAACAACAACGAACTTTATTGCATTGAATACTGTAGTTGTTGTTTAATAAAATTATGGCAACTTTTCTAAAAAAAAAATAAATAAAAAATATACAACAGTATACATGGTGTATACATATATATG
Source organism: Lucilia sericata (assembly GCF_015586225.1). Classification (NCBI taxonomy): domain Eukaryota; kingdom Metazoa; phylum Arthropoda; class Insecta; order Diptera; family Calliphoridae; genus Lucilia; species Lucilia sericata. The sequence continues at coordinate 943,414 of NW_023994089.1, read as the reverse complement.
TATGTGTATATGTACACATATTTTTGTATTTAAAGAAACATACAAAAGAGTACCAACTGCCAGGAGACCTTAAAAAAAGTTTGCTACTATTTTCTACATAAAATATAAAAAATAAAATGTTAAACACATCGCTCATTTACTTAAAAATGATCATAACTTAAAATTATTGATTAAATATTGATCTTACTTTGGTCTTTCAAAGAGTTTATTCGACAGGATGTTTAATATATTTTAATATTTCTGTTAAATTTTTAAACCCTGAGCGTAAGAGTAATTTTCTGAATGGATCTGAATTATGATCCGATACTCGTTCAATTTTGTACATAAATTTTGTTTTGTATAAAACTTGTTTCTGTCAATTTTCATCGCTACACTAGTATTTTAATAAGCAAAACCCTTTCCTGAAGGGAACCTTATTTAGGGGCAAGGGTCAGTTATAGATCAATCCTCATTAAATTCGGAATGAAGAATTATATTCCTAAGTATTAACGTTTTTATGTAGATTTTCATCGCTGTACTCGTAATTTTCCTCTTCATCAAATATTCTGAAGAGGACCTTATATGAGGGGTAGGGTCAATTATTAACCGATCCTCATAACACTTTGTAAGCCTATATTGGTTCATATAAAACTTGTTTACATTGAATATCATCGCTGTACTCGCATTTTTATGCTAATAATTTGCCTTAGGGAAATTCTGAAGGGTTATATGAGGCTTATATGAGGGTAGGGTGAGCTACCGACACATTCCGAAATTCGTCGAATTTCATAACTCGTATTTTAAAGCCAGCAATTTTCTAAAGAGGACCTTATATGTGTGTGGGATAGGGTCAATTCCTCACTAAATTTGGTAGAGAGATTTTTTATGTGTGTCGAATTTCATCGCTTTACTCGGATTTTTAAACCAGTAATGAGCTTTAAAGTCATTTTCTGAAGGGACCCTATATGGGGGGTATGGTCTATCATATGCCGATTTTCATAAAGGTCAGTAGAGAGGTTTTGGCTCGTAAAAAACTTATTTATTTCGAATTTCATCGATATACTCGTACTTAAACGTTGATAATGAACCTTAAAGTCATTTTCTTTTAAAATAGTTATGACAGTTGAAGCTGTTTTTCGGGGTCCACTTGTATATGGGCTATCCAAAATCGTAGACCGATATTGCCCATTTTCAATACCAACAAACCTTATTAATTGAGAATATTTATGCAAAATTTCAAATTCGGCTTCTGAATGACCATAGCCAATTAACCCGTTTCTACGACACATTCGTAATTCGTTTTGACAGTTCATCGCTTTTTCATTCTTTTTCATTAATTATTTTTTCATTTTTTGGAGAGAGATTACACTCACCCATTTGTAATTCGTACGTTACTCATACTGAATTACATACAGCTTGTGTAATAAGCAGCTGAAATTTTGTATGGCTAATCATGTCATTGGGGGTTGAATGATGAATGAGAGTGTGAATGACGAACAAGTTAGAGTACTATATTCGGCTGAGCCGAATCTTAAGTACCCTCCACCAGCTACTTTTATATTAATACTTTTCTAATTGATCAAATATTTGTAGAAATAAGTTTTCTCATGTCTTAAATAGAAAAACCCCAAGATTTAAACAGCTTAAATCTGTTACAATTCCAAGATTTATTGAACATTACAAACCTCATTTTCTTTTATATTTGTATAGCGCCCTAAGATATGCTTTAACGATATTTAATAATGTGCATGTATGTGAAAGATTTAAGGATTTTCAAAATACATATATAATTTTGTTCTACATAAATTGATAATGCAACTAGTTAAATACGGTTAAATTGCTCTTAGGGGCATGACCTAGTATGGGAGATATGACCAATTATAGACCGATCGTAAAAAATTCTTTAAGCTAAATTTCTGTACATAAAAGCTATATTTCAGTCAAATTTTGTATCTATATCGTAATTTAGTAATAAGAAATGTGTGTTAAAGTGATTTTCTGAAGTCGGCACCATGTTATGAACCGATCGTGAAAAAATCTTGAAAATAATTTTTGTATACAAAACTAATATTTGTGCCAAGTTTTGAAGCAATAGCTTTATTTGGTAATGAGTAATGTGCGTTTAAGAGATTTTCGTAAAAGGACCTTGTATGGGAGCTATGACCAATTATGTATATAAAGACAAAATTTAAAATTCTGTATCTATATCATTATTTGGCAATGAATATTGTGCATTTAAGTGATTTTCTGGAGGGGACCTAGTATGAGAGCTTTGACCAAATATGGACCGATTGCAAAACAATTTTATAGTGTAATTTATGTATATAAGAGCAATATTTGTGCTAAATAATTAAATAATATTTTGTAATGAGTTATGTGCGTTTAAGTGATTTTCGGGAGGGGACCTTGTATGGGAGCTATGGCCAATTATGGACCGATCCGAAAAAAACTTCCATAATAATATTTCTGTATATGTGAGCAATACTTGTACCAAATTTTATATGGATATCTTAATATAGTAATGAGTTATGTGCGTTTAAGTGATTTTCGGAAGGGGACCTTGTACGAGAGCTATGACCAATTATGGACCGATCGGAAAAAAATTCCATAGTAATATTTCTATATGTGAGAGCAAAACATGTGACAAACTTTATATGGATATTTTAATTTAGTAATGAGTTATGTGTGTTTAAGTGATTTTCGGGGGGGACCTTGTATGGGAGCTATGACCAATTATGGACCGATCAAAAAAAAAAAAATTCACAGTAATATTTCTGTGCATATGAGCAATACTTGTACCAAATTTTATATGGATATCTTAATTTAGTAATGAGTTATGTGCGTTTAAGTGATTTTCGGGAAGGGTCCTTGTATGGGAGCTATGACCAATTATAGACCGATCGGAAAAACATTTCATAGTAATATTTCTGTATGTAAGAGCAATACTTGTTCCAAATTTTATATGGATATCTTAATTTAGTAATGAGTTATGTGCGTTTAAGTGATTTTCGGGAGGGGACCTTGTATGGGAGCTATGACCAATTATGGACCGATCGGAAAAAAATTTCACAGTAATATTTCTGTGCATATGAGCAATACTTGTACTAAACCTTATATGGGTATTTCAATTTAGTAATGAGTTATGTGTGTTTAAGTGATTTCCGGGAGGGGACCTTGTATGGGAGCTATGACCAATTATGGACCGATCGGAAAAAAATTTCATAGTAATATTTCTGTATATGTGAGCAATACTTGCACCAAATTTTATATGGATATCTTGATTTAGTAATGAGTTATGTGTGTTTAAGTGATTATCGGGAGGGGTCCATGTATGGAAGCTATGACCAATTATGGACCGATCGGAAAAAGCTTTCACAGTAATATTTCTGTACATATGAGCAATACTTATTCCAAATTTTATATGGATATCTTAATTTAGTAATGAGTTATGCGCGTTTAAGTGATTTTCGGGAGGGGACCTTGTATGGGAGCTATGTCCAATAATGGACCGATCCAGAAAATTTTTTCTCTCAATGAATTGTATTAACATAAGATTTTAATTTGTAAAATTTTGTGAAGATATCAACATTTTGACGGAAGTTATTAACAAAAAACTCATTTTCCGGGAATATGTACTTTTGTATGGGAGGTATATGAAATTATGGACCGATGCTGGCAATTTTCAGCAGGAATCAATATCTTGTGTAGAAACAAATGTATGATGACTTTCATGAAATTATCTTGTATAGTTTTCGAGCAAATTACATCAGAATGTGTAAAAAATGCTTATTTTTTTCGAGGTTGTTTTAAATTTTGATTCATAACTTTTCCCGATGTGAACGGATTTTGCTCATTTTCAATACCAAACTGTACCGGATAATAATGAATGATTTGGGTGAATTTGGTTAAATTATATTGCTTCGTTTTAACGTGAGCGTGTTTTACACAGACAGACAGACAGACAGACGGACGGACGGACGGACGGACGGACAGACGGACATAGCTAAATCGACTCAGAATTTCATAAGGACCCAGAATATATATACTTTGTTGGGTCTCAGATGAATATTTCTTGGTGTTACACACGGAATGACAAAGTTATATATACCCTCTATCACCACTGATGGTGGTGGAGGGTATAATAATTGCATCATGTGAACGGGGTATAAATCCCTTTTGTGTTAAACGTTCTAAACTATTTTTTAAACTCTCTGTTTAGAGTTACGTCAGTTTTAAAGTAAATGAGCGATACATTTTTATATATTCACCATTAAAAGAACATGACGGTATAGTGTCTGGCAGTATCCGTCCATCCCTAAGTACATGATAGGGTCTAAACGAGAGAAGGTAGGGGAACTAAAGATTCTCTTTGAAATTGCATGAGGATCGTTGCATAATTTGAAAGCATTTCTAGTTTGTTATCTCATTCTCCACACTTTTGATTTTATACAGAAGTGTTTTCTCACATAAAACGTTTTGTAGATTAACATGACCAAGTTCTCTTCGTTGGTTTTAAAGTCGTTCAATAATGATTTAATGTTTAATAATCTATAACACCTATAACCTATCTATAACTGACTTCATTAGTTATAACTCGATTTTCCTGGGAGACTTTCAGATTAGTTGAGGACGTATGTATATATTCATCTATCTATTCTATTTAAAAGTTTTCCTCCCTAATTTGAATGATTTAAATAAAATTTTTATTCCGTGATAATCAATAAATACTTCTATCAAATTTGATTAGACCCGTTTTATACATACATAATTTTGAGAAAGCAAAAGGTTTGAAGGCTGGATCTGTATAACGATTCTCCAGAGTTTCTTATGCATGAAACCTATATTAAATTGACAAAGTATAAAAAGTGACAGGTAGTGAATGCAACTGAGATAATATTTCCATCAATAAATTTAAAGTTTAAACTAAGCCGGGCGCTCTGCTAAAAACAAATATAACTTATTCTGCCATTTTTCCTATTATAAGTTTCGGCTTCTTCCTTAAAGTTTTTGTTGTAAATACTGCTGCTGTTATTGCTACTGGAAAATAACAAGTAAAATCTTAATATTATGTCATGATATATTTTTCCATATTATTATCTTCTACTTGTTTTTTTTTTTGTTTCTTAAAGTTTTTTTTTCATATATTTTATATATTTATTTTGTATATAAATTTTATATATTTTACTAAACATTGATATAAACTTTTGCCATTATTTCACTTTTTAGTTTGTTTTTAGCGCTGCTGTTGATGTAACTTAATTTTAACATTCTGCTGTTTAAATCTGATTCGAATATCAAGGTTGTCCAAATATGTAGAAAAATATTCCAACAGTTTTACACAAAGTGAAGATACCTTTAAGAAAGCATTTTTAGGATATGTCAGTTGATAGACTTGAATTATTATAGTTTTTGTCATTTACCTTGTATATATCAACTTTGTAATACAACCAGAAAGTTTATCATTACTTTTTGGTCTCCAATTAACACAATGAAGTATTCAATCGCTACTTTAGGGTTCATAAGTAGATCATTTTTAATTTTCAGAAGTAAGCTATTGCTTAGGCCAAAGTTCGCGATCATCACTCCGAACTGCAGGGATGTGAGACACTTAGTAAGTATGTGTATGAATGTGTGTTTCATATAATAAATATCACTCATACGCATTCGTGTACACAAAATGAAAAATATCCGTATATTAAATTTATGGTTTTTCATTTTGTGACATTAATATTATTTTTTTTGTCTTCGTTTCTTTTTCTGTATGAAAAATAATTTCTAAAATTGTATAAAGCTAAAAGGGAGAATATATTTATAAAACCAAAATATGATGGTAAAATTTATCATAGACAGATTTCATTTTTAAATGTATATATATATATTTTTTTTCTCTGTACAAAATATAAATCCATTACTGTTGAGTGAAAAATAAAATCATGCATTATTATGAGATTTTTATTTATTTTAAACAATATATTATTTGCCCAAGAATATGTCTTATTTATTTTTTGAAGTATTTATTTCACTATTGTGTTGCATGACACATACTGGTTGGTGAGGGTATTTCTTTTTTAACAATTTTATATGGTTTTTAAAATAAATAAAATCATTGGCTTAGATTGAAAATATGCTAAAGTCGATTTTAAGATTTTTTGTTGTTTAACGCTTTTACCTAACCCTGTCAAAAGTTGTTAGAAATTTATTTATATTCATTATATTATAAAATCATTTTAGTTGTGGACTTAACGTTTTCTTCTCATAACATTTATTTGAAAATATTTGTTTTTAAATTTGCTTTAATTTAGTGAAAAAGTTAATAAAGAGTTTATTTAAATTTATTATTAAATAGCTTAAAGTTTTATTTGATTGGTGTAGTATTTAAAAGCAATCATTGATGTGTGGATTTTTGGAAATAAAATGTTTAAATCTAATTTATGTATTTAACTTAGATTGACATTGTTTTGCAAATATTTTAGAAAAAAAATGTGAAATATTTAAGCGGATATAAATGTATTATCGAGTTTTCACACTTAAGTGTTATTATATGTATGTATGTATGTATGTATATGGGGCTTAATAGTTAACTCAATGTGCTTTGCTCCCCAACAGTTTGGTAAAATTAGATTTAAATGATTTGTTAACAAGTTAGAGTACTATATTCGGCTGAGCCGAATCTTAAGTACCCTCCACCAGCTACTTTTATATTAATACTTTTCTAATTGATCAAATATTTGTAGAAATAAGTTTTCTCATGTCTTAAATAGAAAAACCCCAAGATTTAAACAGCTTAAATCTGTTACAATTCCAAGATTTATTGAACATTACAAACCTCATTTTCTTTTATATTTGTATAGCGCCCTAAGATATGCTTTAACGATATTTAATAATGTGCATGTATGTGAAAGATTTAAGGATTTTCAAAATACATATATAATTTTGTTCTACATAAATTGATAATGCAACTAGTTAAATACGGTTAAATTGCTCTTAGGGGCATGACCTAGTATGGGAGATATGACCAATTATAGACCGATCGTAAAAAATTCTTTAAGCTAAATTTCTGTACATAAAAGCTATATTTCAGTCAAATTTTGTATCTATATCGTAATTTAGTAATAAGAAATGTGTGTTAAAGTGATTTTCTGAAGTCGGCACCATGTTATGAACCGATCGTGAAAAAATCTTGAAAATAATTTTTGTATACAAAACTAATATTTGTGCCAAGTTTTGAAGCAATAGCTTTATTTGGTAATGAGTAATGTGCGTTTAAGAGATTTTCGTAAAAGGACCTTGTATGGGAGCTATGACCAATTATGTATATAAAGACAAAATTTAAAATTCTGTATCTATATCATTATTTGGCAATGAATATTGTGCATTTAAGTGATTTTCTGGAGGGGACCTAGTATGAGAGCTTTGACCAAATATGGACCGATTGCAAAACAATTTTATAGTGTAATTTATGTATATAAGAGCAATATTTGTGCTAAATAATTAAATAATATTTTGTAATGAGTTATGTGCGTTTAAGTGATTTTCGGGAGGGGACCTTGTATGGGAGCTATGGCCAATTATGGACCGATCCGAAAAAAACTTCCATAATAATATTTCTGTATATGTGAGCAATACTTGTACCAAATTTTATATGGATATCTTAATATAGTAATGAGTTATGTGCGTTTAAGTGATTTTCGGAAGGGGACCTTGTACGAGAGCTATGACCAATTATGGACCGATCGGAAAAAAATTCCATAGTAATATTTCTATATGTGAGAGCAAAACATGTGACAAACTTTATATGGATATTTTAATTTAGTAATGAGTTATGTGTGTTTAAGTGATTTTCGGGGGGGACCTTGTATGGGAGCTATGACCAATTATGGACCGATCAAAAAAAAAAAAATTCACAGTAATATTTCTGTGCATATGAGCAATACTTGTACCAAATTTTATATGGATATCTTAATTTAGTAATGAGTTATGTGCGTTTAAGTGATTTTCGGGAAGGGTCCTTGTATGGGAGCTATGACCAATTATAGACCGATCGGAAAAACATTTCATAGTAATATTTCTGTATGTAAGAGCAATACTTGTTCCAAATTTTATATGGATATCTTAATTTAGTAATGAGTTATGTGCGTTTAAGTGATTTTCGGGAGGGGACCTTGTATGGGAGCTATGACCAATTATGGACCGATCGGAAAAAAATTTCACAGTAATATTTCTGTGCATATGAGCAATACTTGTACTAAACCTTATATGGGTATTTCAATTTAGTAATGAGTTATGTGTGTTTAAGTGATTTCCGGGAGGGGACCTTGTATGGGAGCTATGACCAATTATGGACCGATCGGAAAAAAATTTCATAGTAATATTTCTGTATATGTGAGCAATACTTGCACCAAATTTTATATGGATATCTTGATTTAGTAATGAGTTATGTGTGTTTAAGTGATTATCGGGAGGGGTCCATGTATGGAAGCTATGACCAATTATGGACCGATCGGAAAAAGCTTTCACAGTAATATTTCTGTACATATGAGCAATACTTATTCCAAATTTTATATGGATATCTTAATTTAGTAATGAGTTATGCGCGTTTAAGTGATTTTCGGGAGGGGACCTTGTATGGGAGCTATGTCCAATAATGGACCGATCCAGAAAATTTTTTCTCTCAATGAATTGTATTAACATAAGATTTTAATTTGTAAAATTTTGTGAAGATATCAACATTTTGACGGAAGTTATTAACAAAAAACTCATTTTCCGGGAATATGTACTTTTGTATGGGAGGTATATGAAATTATGGACCGATGCTGGCAATTTTCAGCAGGAATCAATATCTTGTGTAGAAACAAATGTATGATGACTTTCATGAAATTATCTTGTATAGTTTTCGAGCAAATTACATCAGAATGTGTAAAAAATGCTTATTTTTTTCGAGGTTGTTTTAAATTTTGATTCATAACTTTTCCCGATGTGAACGGATTTTGCTCATTTTCAATACCAAACTGTACCGGATAATAATGAATGATTTGGGTGAATTTGGTTAAATTATATTGCTTCGTTTTAACGTGAGCGTGTTTTACACAGACAGACAGACGGACGGACGGACGGACGGACGGACGGACAGACGGACATAGCTAAATCGACTCAGAATTTCATAAGGACCCAGAATATATATACTTTGTTGGGTCTCAGATGAATATTTCTTGGTGTTACACACGGAATGACAAAGTTATATATACCCTCTATCACCACTGATGGTGGTGGAGGGTATAAAAATAAATCACATGTACATTTATCTATTCTTTCATAACTGAAGATTTAGAATTTAACAAATATTTAAACTACTTATTAATAAAAGACTGATTGTCTGAAGAGTTTAGGTTAGGTTATCACAGGTAGCCATATGCAGCTTTTCTTGGGACCAAAGTTGATCCCTTTGTAAAAATACCTGTAAGAAGAATAAAAAGTAGGTATAGTAGAAAGAGAGAAAAGAGAGGACAAGAAGAGCGAGGAAACCCGACTAGTAAACCGACTAAGACGAAATTGAAAGCTTTCGTACTTCTTAGTGAGAATTTGAAGTTCACACTAATCCTGTCGAATTTAGAAACGCCATAAGAGGTTCCAATTGGATATTCGGTATCTCGGATAAATCGCCAAAATAGGCCCACCCAAGTATTCACAATCTAGCCGATGCCAAGGCGTCCTGCTAGTTACAAAGAAGATGTGATACAGTATCATCTTCATACTTATTTTCCTATAGAAGTCATTAAACCAAATTTTTCAGTGGCAAGTAACGATCGACACCAGCTTACCTAGTTGTAGTCTATGAAGACCAAGGAGATAGTTAGACCTGCGTGGATCCATATGGGTTAACATCGCTCTAGTAGAGTAACAGTTATCAATAACACAGTGAGACAAAATAAACGAAAATTGAAATACCTGGGAAGTGATACTATTTTTCTGAAAGGTGAATCCGAGTAGAACAAGAATATGTTTTTGAAATTTGCCAAACACCTCCAAAATCTTGAGTTACGGGTAAAAAACCCGGTTTTTCGTACCTTTAGGCACTTATAAGTCAGTAACTTAGTTAAATCTGGACCGATTTTAAGTTTCTCTACGGATTTAGAAAGCAGAAGCTGAGGCCTCTATAATGACAGATATAACGTTTAAGTAACCTGGAGAGATATGTGTGAATTTCATCAGCAAACATATTTATACCCTACACCACTTTAGTGGGGAGGGTATATTGGATTTGTGCTGATGTTTGTAACATATAAAAATATTCGTCCTAGACCCACCTTAAAGTATACCAATCGGCTTAGAATCGTTTTCTGAGTCGATTAAGCTATGTCCGTCCGTCCGTCCGTCCGTCCGTCTGGCTGGCTGGCTGGCTGGCTGGCTGTCCATGTAAACCTTGTGCGCAAGCTACAGGTCGCAATTTTCAAGATAATTGGATGAAATTTGGCACGCACGTTTTATTTGACCCAAGGACGAAGCCTATTGAAAATGGTTAAAATCGGTCCATTATTTCACCTAGCCCCCATAGAACAGAACCCCCCGAAAAGGGCTTCTGAGCTCATAATTATGTTAAATATACAGATATATCGATAAAATACGGCATAACTAAGTTTTATAGAAGTCTTGATAACCCTGCTAAATTTCATAAAGATCGGGCCCCATTTGACCCTAGCTCCCATACAAAGTCCCCTTCTGAAAATTACTTGAATGTCCCAAATTAACTTATAAACACAAATATTGCGATGAAATTCTGCACAATAAAATATTATGTAAATATAAATATATTCACAATATTTTATCGGGCTTGGTCCATATTTGCCCCTAGCCCCCATATAAAGCCTCTTTCAGAAAATTAGTTTTTCATAAATAAATTGCTTAAATGTATCGGAACAAGGGAATATTGAAGATAAATGCGATATTATGAAAAATAAATCACATTTAATATTCATAACTGGTGTAGGGTATCATATGGTCGGCCACGCCCGACTATACTTTCCTACTTGTTTTATTAAACTTTTGCACCTTTGTACAAGTTTGGAGATGTTTTTTGAAAATATTTTATGTAGGAACCGTACTATTTATTAATTGATTAGAAAACTCTGTCTATTTATGAGAAAAATGCAGCTTTGTTTTTAAAAATCCGTTAGCAATTGGCCACGTTATTGATCTTTTTCTTAATACAAAATTGTTCATAAACTGATTTTCTGAAGGATGCTTTATATGGGGGATGGGGTTAAATATGGACCGATCCTCGAAAAATTTGGTGGAAGGATTTATGTTTATATAAAAGTTTTTTAAGCTGAATTTCATCGTGACATTAATATTAAGAGGAGAATTATGGAATTGAAGTCATTTTCTGAAGGAGGGTTTGTATGGGGACTAGGGTCAAATAAGACCGTATTGTCTAAAGAATCAGAAGATTACAGCAAAATCATTTATACCGATTTTTGTATTGTTTGGACCTTATTTGACCTTATTCCCCATGCAAATCCTCCTTAAGAAAGCGACTTTAATTCCATAATTCTCTTAATTACATCAATATCATGATGAAATTCAGCTTAAATAACTTTTATATAAATCTAAATCCTTCCTCCAAATTGTAGGAGGATCGGACCTTATTTAGCCCTATCCCCATATAAAGCATCTTTCGGAAAATCAGTTTGGAAAATCAGTTCGGATTTAGAAAGTAGAAGCAGAAATCGGTTCAGATTCAACTAAGTTACTGACTTATAAGTGCTTAAAGGTACGAAAAACCGGGTTTTTACCCGTAACTCAAGATTTTGGAGGTGTTTGCCAATTTCAAAAACATATTCTGGTTCTACTCGGATCCACCTTTCAGAAAAATAATGTCACTTCCCAGGTATTTATTATTGTCGCATAGTGTAATTTGTCTTTTTATTGCAAGTATTGGAACACCAAAGATTTGATCTATTTCCAGTTCGTGGTTTCAGCTCTTGCCAAAGTGTCACCAATATTATTGATTCTGACCCATATTAGGGTAATAATGTTCGATGGTCTCGCCACGTCCGGCATTCAGGGACAAGTCTAAATGTGAAAAACACATTCATAAGACATTTAATAGCACTTATGATATCTTTGTTAGATATCCGATAGTATATTGACGTCCTCTTTATCGCTGATACTTCAGCTTGAATGTTACTGCAGTTATCATTGAGTCTGAAAGAGATTTTAATTCCAAATTCATCAATGAAGATGCCACCACCAACCCCTTTCGTCGTCTTGGATCCGTCTGTATACACAAACAAGAAGGGATTCTTGAGACTCCGTATATCTATGAACTTGGAATAGTCTCACTAGAAACAGTTCTGGGATACAATAATCAACAGCCTACTGGCGTCTCGGTAGAAGATCCACGATCTTCGCTTGACTCAAGGAACAAATGTTCCATTTGCCTATTAAGCTCAATCTGACCACAGTGAGCATAGACATTTGTTTGTCTTGCATCCGTCTGCATACACATACAAGCAGGGATTTTTGCGACTCCGTATATATACATATGATATTAGAATAGTCTCACTAGAAACAGTTCTGGGATACAATAATCAACATCGTACTGGGATCTCGGTAGAAGATCCATGATCTTCGCTTGATCCATTTGTTCCTTTGCTTATTAAGCTCAATCTGTCCGCAGTGAGCATAGACATTTGTTTGGCAAGAAGATCAACGTCACAAATAAAATTTAATGGAGAAATTTTGTATGGGGTAGGGTCTAATAGGGCCCGATCATTACGAAAATCGACAGTATCATTTAAGATTACAAAAATAATAGCCTCCCTACTATGGTGTAGAGTATAGACAGTATCTTGTTTCCTTTTCTGATCAATTATAATTTTGAAACCACTCTATGTAAGTACTTATCTCCAATAATATTAGCCTAACAAAAACTCAGAAACGACTTTCAATTGTAACCACTTACCTATTAACATACTTTTCAATGACTACTACATATCGTCCTGAGTACATAGAAGTAGTCTATGTACGTGTTATATTAATACTCTTTCTTATTCATTAGTCTCTGTGAAGCTATAGAAGCATTTTTTGTACCATTTACAATGACCACGTCTACTAATATGTACTTGTAAGCGATTGTGGTAAGTACTTGCTTTCAAAAGCCACACCATTTTAAAGTAGTGGCTTAAAATTATTTGTATTAGTGTAAATAAATTTTTACATTTTAAACCCTTACTTGGCAATGAAAGTTTTTGCTAGGATCAAATGAAAACAATCTATGTATAGTAGAGACCAAAGTATACATTTCTAAACGATTGAGCTGCGTTGAATCCGAAAATCTCATCATAATTTCTTAATTGCATCAGGTTTTTGAGATATGTCTCATATCACTGTGTGTAATTTTTTAAGTAACTGTTGCCATAAAGAACAAAAATTGTGAACATATAATATCAAACAAAACTTCATCTTAATTTTTTAATTTCAAGTAAAAAGTTTTACATTGTGAAATTGCACTGATTTTATTAACGACGCCTGTACGTATACGTATTAATGATTTATTGATATTACAAATATTAAGCATACTCCTAATTTAGAGAAGTTTTAAAAGTAAAACAAATTCGAATTTTTTAATTTTTTTTTTTGCGATTTTGATCTTGAAGTTGATAATTTTTGTTCTCTATGATAAGAGCTCAGTGAGTAAATCAAAATTATGCTTATATCGTAAAAGCTGAAAATATTTTACGATATAATATTTTAAAAATCTGATTTCTTAATTTTATCCTATCACAATGCTGACAATCTGCTAAAGAAATGACCAAAGATTGCTTATAGTTAGCAAAGGCGTTTTTTATTGTCTGTTTTCCAATTCGTAATTATGTTTAAAAACGTTAAAATTATGCACATCTAATGTATTGATTACATTAATGCTGACATGTCACTTTAATTAAAAAAAAACTTTTGAATTAAAAGCTATTTCCGTTTTACACAAACTTCAAAAGCTTTAAAAGTCTTCTTAAGAAGTATGTCCTTCGTAAGAAGTATGTCCTTTTAAAAAATTCTTAATTTAAAAATTCCTTTGAAATAACAATGGAAAAACGAAAACATAATAGTATTGATTCAATATTGTCCATTGTCTTTACCATAAATCTTTAGGGCCTTAGTTGTCACAAAACGGTATTTAAACTTTCAAATACAGTTCAGTTGCTTCTTTCGTTGTTTGTTGTTATTTTTGCTATAAAATATTATACTTACTAAAATTGACAACAAAAATAAAAACAAAATCTAAAGCATAGAAAAACTTTAAGAATAAATATTAGAAAATTTATATGTACGTATGTATGTATGTGTATAAGAAAACGAAGAGAAAATAGAAAAAACACGTAGATTTATTTTAGGGAGGACAAATAGAATAAAAATAAATGTTTGTTAAATCCTTCGTGTGCTTTTTAACTGAAATAAAAAAAAAACAAAGCAAAAAACCCCTTAGATTGTCATTATTCAGCAAAAGCAGGACCCAAAATTGAATTTTTCCCTTTTGTTACCATAATGGCAAAAGTTTTTAACAATAATATTTTCCTTCCTGCATGTATAACAACAAATAACAGAAATATCAGCAACTACTTCCACTATTACTACTACTATTACTTACTCTATATACAAAGATGATGACGAGGGCTATGGCAACTGTTAAATCTAGTTATGGATGGCGCGGCGTATGTCAGCCATTTCTTTTTGTACCTATTTGTTTGTTTGTGTATTAGTCAGTATCGTTCGTATGGTCGGTTGGTTACTTATTGTCCCACTAAAAGATTGAAACACATACACCCTCATTTGGTACAAGACATATACTTTTTAGAGAAGAACAAAGTAAATGGTTAAAAAATAGCCTAAGTCGTTTAAGCATTAGGGTGTTTTTAAATTTTAAGAAAATTAAATTAGAATACTATGATACTTGGTATTAAATATCGATGCAATCCATTTCTGAAACCGACATTGAAAAGTAATGGGCTAAACAAGCCGCTCTTCACTAGTTATTTCTTATTATATGTAAGTCATTATAAGAGTACTTAAAAGTAATACAGGCACAGAATATGTCGGAAACTTTGAAACGCTGATCCCAGATAGAATACCAGTAGGAATCCGTTGTTACACAGATGTCTCTAAATTGGGAGACAAAGTGGGGCTGGGGTTCTATACTGAAGACCCAGAAACAGAAATATACCACCGTTTATCAAATCATAACACAAGCTTCCAGGCAGAAGTATGAGCAATAACGGAATGCGTAAATTGGATTAGAATAAATATGGCGCCCACAGCGCTTAATATATTTACCGATATCCAGAAGGCAATTAGGGCGATATCAGGTGAATTAAATCTAAGACCGTATTGGATTGTAAGAAAGTTTTAACTGAATACTCTCCTAGAGGTAAGGTTCACATCATATGGGTACCAGCTAGGGTGATCGATTATTCGACATTTTCCAAAAACCGGTTTTCGAATAGTTCGAATAGTTGACATTTAAAAAAAACCGGTTGATATTTTTCAAATTCAGAAAAAACCGGTTAACCGGTTTTTCATTATAAATAAAAAAAAAAAATATTTTAATTTGAAAAACTTAATGTTTATGTTTAAATTTGATTAATAAAACATGGCCAGAAATGATTTTTAACAGTTTAAAAGATTATAACTATAGATCTAGTCGTCTGATTTACATTATTTCATTAATATAAAAAAATTAGGAAAAAAGTGGGACACTTCTGTTAAACATAAGGTACTATGTAATCCTAGCTTATTTCAAAAGCCCTGTTTAGGACAACACTTCCATAAAATTTCAGCCGTAAATTAATTATTGTAAATTGAATATAATCTTAAGATTGATAAAATTTTATCAAACAGTTATCAATTTTACAAATAAATTTTTTTAATTAATTAGGAAAATCAAAAAAGTTTAACCAAAGGAGCTTTAGAAAAATATACGCTAGTTCCTCGACTCAAATAATTTTAAAATTTAGCTGTATTATTATTTACTTAAAAATTTCATTTAAATAATCTTTGACTACAAAGCAAATAAAAGTATTCGAAACCGGTTTTTAAAAAGTGAAAAAACCGGGTTATTCGATATTCGAAAAATCAACATTAAGAAAAAACCGACACTGGTAAAGCAGAAAAAACCGGTTTTAAAACCGGTTGAAAAATCGAGTCGATCACCCTAGTACCAGCCCACTCGGGAGTAGTTGGTAACGAAAGGGCGAATGTAATAGGTTTAAAGGGTAGGGAGCTCAAGGCAGTTAACCTGACAAACGCGAAACCATTCGACGCAACAAAAGCTGAACTAAAAATATGGATGAGAGAATCCCATAAGGCCTCTTGGAATAATGTAACAGTGGGTAGAACCACGAAGATCCTATAGGGTGACCCTGATGAAGTTAGTATGATGGTACGTATTTTGAGTGGAGACACAGGATTACAAGCACATCTATGCTAAATTGGACGTGCGGATTCAGACGAATGTAGAGCATGTGGAGAGGACTGTGAAACTCTGGAGCACTTTCTTTGCCATTGCCAGGCATTCGTCGAAGTTAGATCCAAGTATCTTGGAAGTGATGTTATTCCGAAAAAAACATTCCTGACTAACACTGATTGGAAGATTCTTAGGAATTACGTTCAGGAAACCGAGTTTATGAACACTGCAAAATAATTCATTCAGTTCCTTTTTTTTCATGATAATTAGCGCACAACAGGCCCGGTGCATTTCTTCGGATTTGATAGCTGTTCCTCCTATCAACCTACCTACCGATGTGGTATTCGTTGAAAGGTAAGTGGTTGTTGAAGTCAACTAACCACGCTCGTTTACACATAACTACTTAAATAAGCACTTACAAATGTGTATCTGATTATATGTAAGTCATTATAAAAGTACTTAAAAGTAATGCAGGCGCTATGTGGTAGTCATTGTAAGGTAAGTGGTTGTGTAAGTACAAGTCATTACCGTATTTTTACTGGGAATTAATCAAACTTTTAGTATCTAAAGAGTTACGACTATAGAATACCGAGAAGAAGATATTTAATATCTATGTCAATATGTTCTCTGAACTAAAATATAACAAGGTCGAAAAGTCTTCCCAGGTGCCTTCCAAACTTAAATGAAACATTGTATTTCCAGAAAAATTCCCAAATATCACCCTAATGATTGTGTTTCTCAGTTTAATATATTTTATATAATATTGTAAAGAATATTATAAAAATTATATGAACAATATTTTTGTTAAAAATGTTATTCTCGAGCACAGTTTGCAGAATTTCAAAAAATTTCAAAAGATTGTTTACAAAGAATATTAGAAATTCAAAACGGTATTATATAAAAATAGATCACTGCACGTTTTATACAACATGCCATAGCATGGAATAAAATTTTATCAATTTGTGTTGATATCTTAGTTTTTACTAACTGAAAAACTAACTAAAAAAACCGGTTCGTGCACACTCTTTAATCCAAAATACATAGGCGTTTTCTAGGATGAATAAAAAAAATCAAGACCTAAGCAATATGGCGCATTTTTGTCTACAACAACATTGTACACTCGTCAGTTTACATGATGTTTGTTGATAAAATTTATATTAGAATTTCCAATTCCAAATTTCATTTAAAATAAAACACAGCTGCTGGTCATTAAAACTGAGCAAAAAGAACAAAAGTAAAAAACAAAACCAAGAAAAAGTATAAAAAACAAAAAAAGGACTAACAGAAACGATTGTTGCTATTTTTGTTGTTATTGTGGTTAAAGTTATTCCATTCAATGGTTTGTCAGTTCTCAACGGTTTAGGGTTTGTTGTGGAAGGCTTTGGTTTGTTTTATAATTTTAAGCCGTTATTGTTTTGCAAATTATTAATTATGGGGCCAAAATAATGACTCAGTCATGATATTTTAATAACCGAAAAAAAAATAACAACATCATCTTCATCATCATTGACAAACAACAACAACAACCATAATAATAAACAGTTACAATAAATAATATCATTATTATAGAACAAATAGTGATACAACAATAATAAAATTTGAAAAAAAAGAACAGTCAGTCAGCAAATCTATTCTAACTCGGGCGTAGCTAAATAACAACAACTTAGAATGTCATAAAACACAAATAACATCATCAGATTTTCATCATAATCATTGTTAAATTGTCATAATAATGGCCAAAATGATGATAGAATCATGATAATGATTTTTAAGTTATTAAAATAGACAAATAAGTAATGGAAACGGAAAGCCTTGGGAAAATCATCACACAAAAATTTTCATAAATATTAAAATAACAAAATTAGTTTTTTCTTTCACATTTAAATCTCATTTTAAGTCTTACAACCATTAATTGTGTGTTTTAGTTTTTAAGAAGCTTAATTAAAGTTTTATTTAAAATGGTTTTAGTTATATTGATCCGTAAACAAATAATCAAAGGATATTTAGAAAAAAAGAGGGATTTTTTATTTAAATTTTTATCATGACAAGTTTAAAGAAATCATATATGTAGGAATGGATAAACATTGATTTAGTAGTTTAGTTTAAGATGATATAAGTTGTCCTACGAACTGTTTTATTATGCTAATCCTAATCACGAAGGATAATGTTTGCCAGAGAACCACACAATCAAGTTCGAGGGAAGAGGAGGTTGGTTAAAAGATACACTGTAAAGTCTATAATTCGGAATAACTTCGGTGCTATTGTCGAGACAACAGATACCCCACAGAGGATTTCCCCGGGGCATGTTTCCTTGATGAAAGACCCTCATCTTGGTGTATTACAATACCGGGGTAAAGAGGTGCTATCAGTCTATCTGTCTGCCGGCACTATAAGCTGGTGATGTCAATTCACTCCTCGGACTTTCCTTGGAATGATTTGACATGGGGTCGAACCAGAGCACCACATAATCTGGTACTACGGGTGGCAGAACTTGTAATGGCTGCTCAGTTTGTTGAGGTTCCTTCGGGATCCACGTAGTGGCTGTGGTTTAAACCCAAATTCGCGGCAAGGGAATGTCGGTTAAAGAACTGATGCACGGTGATATCTATAATTTGGGATATTGTGCTATTGTCGAAGTCAACAGATAGTGTTTGGGACTAAGTGTGACTGTGGAAGAAGTGGAGGAGTTTCTGTTACGGCTCCTAGTCGAGTAAGTCAGCAAAGTGTTTGTACATGGACCAGCTCAGCCATGTACAAAAATTGCCACCTGATTTCTTCATAGAAGGATTCGGGGGCAATGGTAGACCGTTCTCAAGGATACCACCGTGAAATAAGGCCTTCAGAGCAGTTGTTCACGTAAAGCACTTCGACATTCGTACAAACCACAGAGCAAGGCAGTGGATTAATAAAATGTTGGATTTGAGCTGATAATGCAAAGATTGGGTATGTGTTGGTGTTCAATATACCATCAGATACTTATATATGATGGATTGGAGTGATTCTGAGTTGTATCCGAGGTTAGTCGGATGGAGTGATGGTTTGAGAGTGAGATGGTGGCGGAGTTGTTAATATCTTAATATTTAATTTATCAGTGAATTTCCTTCATGGTTGAGTGTGTTGGAGTTTACTCTAAAACATGCTCAACTTATCACAGTAGGTCTTCGTTGCCACTAAAATAAGTCTTGTCAATTAAAAATGGATACGTGTTTCGGACTACCAATTACATCCCCTAGGTGCTGTTGCCAAATCAACAGAAGCCAACTCAGTAGTGTGGTTGGACGACTTTAAGAGATGCAGGAATGCACTGGGTGAGTCTTTATATGATGAGAATGTTTGTGGGGACAATGGCATTCCTCATAGCATCAATATGGTGTTTTACTTGATGTTGGGTTCGCCCCTTCTATCGACTTTAACCAGTGATTGCCTTTTATTCACTCCTCTGTGGGGTATCTGTTGTTTCGGCAACAGCACCGAACTTATCCCGAAATATTGACTTTACCTTATATAAGTATTTTAACAGCAAATCACTCTTCCCGCGAATTTGGGTTTAAATCACAGCCACTACGTGGATCCCGAACGAACCTCAACCAACTTACCAGGCAGGACATAGTCCTGCGGGCAACTGGCAACCCGTAGTACCAGATTATGTAGTTCTCTGGTTAGACCTCTTTCCAGTTTATGCAAGGACTAAGCCAGGCAGTAAATTGTAAACACCAATTTATAGTCCCGGTCGACTAGAGGAATTGGTAGCACCTATCTACCCCCGGATTGCAATACACCAAGATGGGATCTGTCATCAAGGATAACATGCCCGGGGGCACTCTACAGAGTCCAGACTGTCGAGAGTTTTAACGTGAGCACCTGCCTTGACGGCCTTATCTCACGGTGGTTGTTTTCATCCACTGGGTAGACTTGAGAACGGTCTACCATCGCCCCTTTTTCTTCAATGAAGAACTCAGGTGGCAATTTTTGTACATTGGCTTTGACCGGTCCATGCACAAGTACTTTGCTGGAGTACCCGAGCTATCTAATCTCTTGCCAAAGTAGTCACGTTAGGGAAAGACAGGTGTCATGAGCACGCTCAATCTACCCCGACATAATGTCGCCCAACCACACTACTATGGCCTCTACAGAGTCCATCCCAACTGTGTGGTCATGAACAGAAGTGGTGTTTTTGCATTTTGGAAATTAAGCTAAGTATAGGCAGGACATTTGGAATTGTCGTCAGGCTGTCCAGGGATATTGAGTTTATATAGCCGTTTATGATAGCAAGATTTCAGTTTTAGTAATGCTTCATTGATCTTTAGAAAATAAGTGCTCACGACAATAGACATTATACGATAATAATCTGAATAATTAATATTCAGAAGGTTATTAACAATTTGTGGTATTGTCAGTTTTTCAAACTCTTGAGATACGAAACTTGACCATCTCTGAGTTGACGTCAGTCATATTGTTGGCTAGTGATCAGTTAAAATTTAGCTCAAAAATCCGTTTTATTTTCCCATACATACATTAAATTAAACCCTCAATTTGTCATCGTTAGAATTTTATACAAATTACTCTTTCTACTAATATCACCACCTACACACTCCTCAAAGTAGTTCAAAATGTTAATTTTGCGTTATGACTATTTAAAAACAAATGAGCAATATTTACTTATTCGTCTTTATACCGTTTAACTTCAAGGTCCTTTTGGTATTTTTAAGTGGTTCATTTAAAGTAAACAACATTTTTAACATACAGATTTAATTAACTCCTCCCTAAGTTTACTCCACAACACACCCAAACAAAACAACAACAACAACAACACAAAATTTAATAGTTTCAAAAAACGCAACAATTTATTTAAACCGTTTGACGAGTATGAGTTTAAATTTAATTACATCACTCTAAGTTCTAAACAATGTTTAAATAAATTTAAATGATTTTTTTAAACGACAATAAGGGAGTAATCCTTCTCTTCCTGCAAAAAAACGCCTATTACTTAATTTCTTGTTATACCCTACACCACTTTAGTGGGGAGGGTATATTGGATTTGTGCTGATGTTTGTAACATATAAAAATATTCGTCCTAGACCCACCTTAAAGTATACCAATCGGCTTAGAATCGTTTTCTGAGTCGATTAAGCTATGTCCGTCCGTCCGTCCGTCCGTCCGTCTGGCTGGCTGGCTGGCTGGCTGGCTGTCCATGTAAACCTTGTGCGCAAGCTACAGGTCGCAATTTTCAAGATAATTGGATGAAATTTGGCACGCACGTTTTATTTGACCCAAGGACGAAGCCTATTGAAAATGGTTAAAATCGGTCCATTATTTCACCTAGCCCCCATAGAACAGAACCCCCCGAAAAGGGCTTCTGAGCTCATAATTATGTTAAATATACAGATATATCGATAAAATACGGCATAACTAAGTTTTATAGAAGTCTTGATAACCCTGCTAAATTTCATAAAGATCGGGCCCCATTTGACCCTAGCTCCCATACAAAGTCCCCTTCTGAAAATTACTTGAATGTCCCAAATTAACTTATAAACACAAATATTGCGATGAAATTCTGCACAATAAAATATTATGTAAATATAAATATATTCACAATATTTTATCGGGCTTGGTCCATATTTGCCCCTAGCCCCCATATAAAGCCTCTTTCAGAAAATTAGTTTTTCATAAATAAATTGCTTAAATGTATCGGAACAAGGGAATATTGAAGATAAATGCGATATTATGAAAAATAAATCACATTTAATATTCATAACTGGTGTAGGGTATCATATGGTCGGCCACGCCCGACTATACTTTCCTACTTGTTGTTTTTTGTGATTGATTTGTCATGTTGTTGGAAAGCTGAAAGGCAAATGTTTGCTAAATGGTTGTTTGATGGGAGGGTAGTTATATGACAGATTAGTTGTTTCTATTTAAATTTACAATTTTACTGGCGAAAATTGTTTAAACATCAAAAGCTTCGTCATCGGATTAGTGGTTATAAAGTTTGTAATTACATTTTATAGTAAATTGTACTTGCATTTAGTACTTTAATGTTTTTAATTTCATTTTGGTTGCTTTCTCTTTCGCTCTCTTTTATTTATTGTATTTATTACAAGTGGAAAAATTCAAACAGAAATGGTATATTAAAGACATTTGTAAGTGTCTTGCAATTACTAAAGTCGTTTCTTTCATAATTATTTCTGTCAATAAGAAAAGTCAGAGGGGGGAGGAAATGAGAAGAAGTTAAGATGCTTAATGACTGTATCTGTTTCTTATCACAGTTTTGCAGCTTGCACAGTGGTTTGGATAAAGTATTATATAGTATGTATATTATGAACTACATATACATATAAGTAAGTATGTAGAATAAAATTATAGTTTTATAACATACTAAACGAATATAATAAATTTAATTCGTTACTATTAAATACAGATTTATGCTTAATTATCATTATTGTATAATTCTGATTTCTATTCTAAATGTTTATATAGTCCTTTTAATAGTGGTACAATTATAATCGACCTCTAATGCTTGGAGTGGATACTTTAAGTAATCGATCACGGAAGTGGATATTAAATGTAACGTTTTTTTTTTTTAAACTCTTAAAAAATATGATCATTGAAGATCGATAAACTCTAGATCGCATCGAATTTCAACAAAATCATATAGGATTTTGATTTTCACTTTTTGAAATTACCCCAGCAAAAACTTACATTGAAAAGTATGGCGTTAAAATGCAAAAATTTTCTTATACAATAACATTTTAAGTCATTAATTTAATACGCTCGCTTACAAATAGGAAGTTAGGTAAATACTTACTATGAGCCCCTGCAAATAGGGAGTTAAATAAGTAGTTTTTTTCCTGAGAATAAAAATGCCTACGTTGATACGTCCACTGCGTCTGTTATTAGTTTTCATTTCCTTTAAAAACAAAGTTTGAAAACAAAATTTCAAGACTAACATGTATGAATGCATAGTCGGGCATCACCAACCACAGAATACCCTATGTTGAGTATGTTAAAAATGTGTTTTCTTAATAATAAAGCATTTAATTCTTTTTAACTAAATTCCAGAGTATTTTTACTTTTTGTTGAGAAAAAAGAGGGGTAAGAGTAAATATGGGCCTATCCTTATAAATTTTGGTAGAGGAATTTACGTCTACATTAAACTTATTTATTTAAACTTATCATCGTCTTATTAGTGTATATAAGTGAATTTTGACCTTTAAGTCATTTTCTGAAGGGGAGTTTGTATGTATAGGAAAATCGAGTTTGTATCATAAGCAAAATCGCCAGTATCATTTAGACTTTTATAAGACGAAGTTTTGCCGATTTTTGTAGAGATACTAGAACATTTAACGTAATTATAAGGGGTACGGTTGTATGGGGGCTAGGAGAAATAATGAACCTATATTAACTATTTTCAATAGGCTTCGTCCTTGGGTCAAAAGAAGAGCATGTGCCAAATTTCATCAAATTATCTTACGGACATTATCCGACGGACATACATAGGTAAATCTACTCAGTGATTTTGAGCTGATTGGTATTCTTTAAAGTGGGTGTAGGAGCAATAATTTTGGGTATTACAGACATCAGCACAAACGCATAATACCCTCCCCTCTATAGTAGTATAGGGTATAAAAAGTAAATACTTACATAATATATTATTTGTAAGTCATTACTAGACTCCTTTGAGGTAATGCAGATGGTGTGTAGTAATCATTGAAAAATAAGTTGTTGAGAAAGTACAAGTCATTAACATATTTTTCCTGAGAGAGTGGCAAAGTCATTACTTCCAGTTTGGTTATGGATTAACAATTAAAGTTGTGAAATAGTTGTGAAGATTTTTTTCCAACGATCTCATAGAATCATTCTTTGGCTATTACCATGAGTCAGAAAAGTGGTCAGAATTGATACTTTTTAATAAAAGAACTTCAAGAAACTATTACCTAAATAAATTTACCTACGCAATAGAATTTTAAGTCATAATTTTAACACAGTGATGTCTTTGGTGGGAAGTACTTATCACAAACGTTTACAAGTAATTAGAAAAAGCAATCATTGCTTGAAAAAACATATACAGCTTCTATATCCTCACTAACAACTAATGAATTAGAAAGTATTTATATGACACATTATTAGTAAGACCCTATTAGACTACTTCTATGTAATCCAGATGATATGTATTAGTCATTGAAAATTGAAAGCCATTACCTAGTTTTTGACTGGAGAACTCTGTCACTTCCTTTACAAACGTGTTGAGATTTAAAGTGCTTTTCTGACCTACAAACGTTTGACTTATCTGGAGGATCGAGAGGAACAACAAAGCATGTTTGTCCAGTTTTCTGGATATTATTGACACAATGCTAGATATGAATGAATCTATTGGTTAAGAATGGTTGAATTTTGGGATGTAGTTAGATTAAGGATTTTGTCAAGGATTGTTCTATATAACCAAAATACCTACAAGGCAAGACATATTTGTACACATTGCTTATCGTTTCAAAAACTGTTATGGGTACTAAGGAATTTAGACCGATGAACTTGGCCTATTGGTCTTTGTCGGATTGTATTATGACTGCACCGTGTTAAACATTTTGATTCCTTTTTTTGTATTTCGTAGATATGTCAACTTTAATCTTTCAGAGAATTTTCAAAACTTTATGGTCATAGTGTTAGTAAATCAATTTCGTATACATACATACGTTTTTTTATTTTCAAACAAGGGAAATATTTGCTGCAACAAACCAATTATATTGATGTGAAATATTTTATGTCACCCTTGTTAAAGGATTTAAAAATATTATATACATATGTATGTATATGTTTATATATAAATACATATATGTATATTGATGTTTTTATTTCTTATATGTTTACATATTTTAGATAAATGGGTAAAATGTATATAAAAATATAACAATATATTTACATACAAAATTTATACATACAATGTGTATAGATACCCAGCAAAAACTTGGTAATGACTTTCACTTCCACTTTTCAATGACTGCTACATATGATCCTGATTACTTATAAGTAGTCTAATAATGTGTTATATAAATACTTTCTAATTCATTAGACACCTTCTACGTTCTATTCATATGAATTACATTTACTGATTTTCCAAATTACTTGTAAGTGATTGCGGTTAGGTATTTGCCTTCAATAACACCTCCGTGTTAAAATAATGACTTAAATTGCTATTGTGTAAGTAAAATTTAGCATTTTAACCCCTTTCATGGTAATGAATATTTTTGCTGGGTATATTTTTTAAAATAAAAAAATCTACAGTAAACAGTTATTTCCAATAACCATAAGTCTACAGAAATTTCTATGTGTATTATAATTCAATAAATTTATTTATTTTTCATCTTTTTTGCATTTAATATGTATAAACTCCTTTTTTATTCATTTTTTTTGTTAAACATCAACATATAAAATATACACTTAGCAAAAATTACTGTTTGCACATAAAATATATTTTACGTATATTTGCATAAAATATATTTAAATTTTCTCAGAATCAATACAATTTAAATACATACTTTGATTTTAAGCTGCGGCAATATTCAATAGGAAATCATTTATGTTAAGCGTAACAGGAAATGTTCTTATTAAATATTTAACAAGGAGTAAACATGGAAAATATTAAATATTTTTTATTGAAATTCAAGAAAATGCAAAAAATATTAGTTATAATATAATTAGATTTGTATAGTCATTTCTTATTAATAAATTTCTTGTTGCATATAATTTTCTATTAAGATTATTCTTTTTACTTTAACTAGGAATAGCTTTTTTTGTTTAAAATTAAATTAAATACATATTACAAATTTAGTTTACTATTTTAAATTTGTTTTCATTTTTCGGTGAGAGTGTAAATGTGTTAAATCTCTAAGGAGAATTACCTTAAAATGAGATTGTTGGTTTAAGGGCTGGTATACCCTATATATAATGCGTTGGCTAATTCTTTATTCAAATGGCACAGGTCTGTGTACAAAGCAGCATATGCTGCATTCCGGCAGGGAGCCGGTATATGCTGGGAAATTGTCAGGTTAGCGTTCAGTAGTTGCCTGTCATTCCGTAGAAAGATCTTTATGATCATGGGAATGGAACTGATCCAAAAATTGGTGAAAGATTGGGAAAGTCTTCATATATTGGAGACTAGTACTGATTCAGTACACCTTTTTACGCTTCGGGGAAGTTTCTCGGTGCTGTTGCCATCTCAACAGGACATATTGATTCATGCTACGCGACTATTTGTCAGGGACTTTGGAAATTCTTACATCCTTTGTTACAGATCGGTTCATAAAGAGGGATCCTGATTTATTATCTTGGGTATTTCGGGCTACCAAAGCCATCTCAGTAGTGTGGTTGGACGACATTAAGAGGTCCAGGAATGCACTGGGGTGAATCTGTAGATGATGAGAATGTTTGTAGGGACAGAGCATTCCCCATAACATCAATAGGGTGTTTTCACCTGATGTTGGGTACGCCCCTTCTATTGACTCTAACCAGTGATTGCCTTTTACTTTGTCGGGGTTAGATTGAGCTTATACATGAAACCTGTCCTTCCCCAACGGGGCTACTATGGCATGAGATTAGATAGCCCGAGTACTTCAACAAAGTGCGCCTATAATGGACCGGCATCCAAACAATTAGGTAAAACAAAGTCTATTTAATATTTTACTATGAAGAATACATCACTGTTATATATACTCATTATTGTATATAGGATATCATATGTTCGACTAAGTCCCACTATAATTTCTAACTTGTTTATTTATTGGATTTATTATACCCTTCAACTTTGGGAGAAAGGTATATGTATGTATATAAGTTTGTCATTCTGTTTTATTGGACCCTATAAAGTATATATTCCGAGTCCTTATAGATAGCGGGATCGACTTGCCCATCTCCGTCTGC
The DNA here is from genome assembly GCF_015586225.1 of Lucilia sericata. Lineage (NCBI taxonomy): Eukaryota > Metazoa > Arthropoda > Insecta > Diptera > Calliphoridae > Lucilia > Lucilia sericata. The sequence continues at coordinate 916,065 of NW_023994089.1, read as the reverse complement.
CTTTTTATGTATATGTTGAAATCAGTTTTCAGACGACCTCAGTTATCTGTTAGACCCGAATCTTCAATAATTCTATCAGACATGCTTTCGAGAAGATAAATAACGGAGATATGAGAAAAATCCGAGACAACCTTTGTGTATGATTTGACATAAAGAAAAAACAAGAACAACATACAGCTTCATATGGTAAATGTTGCTCTTGTACAGAATAAGAACAACACGTTACGTATGAAGCTGTGTGTTGTTATTGCCATAGTCAGAGATGGAAAATTGTGTGTGGAAAATTAAGCAGGGATAACAAAAAAATAAGATATTAATCTTAAAATTTAAAAATTTAATTAGCTAAATGGTGTTATTTGTAATTCTAGTATAAAAAGCCTTTTTTGGTAATTACACTAAACTTAAACTCTTGAAATTAAGCATGTTCTTCAAAAGGTACTTTTCTTTATTACTATACCTAGGATAGATTGATAGGACGATGTATACTACATCAAATCCGAAGAAATACACCCAGGCCACTATCGGGCCTGTTGTGCGCTCGCTTTCTGTAGTGAACCTAAAAACCTACAAATTAAACATTCAGGGTTTTAAGTGAATGAAATGCTGTAGGAAAGTATATTGTGTACTTTTTGCTCTTTAACTGACACTTTTTGGTGGCTAGGGCGAAAATTGGGCCGATCCTTATAAAATTTATTAAATTGGGATTTACTTGTATATAAAAGTTATTTGTGCGGAATTTCATAGTGATACAAGTGTTTATTAGTGAATTGTATACATTCAAGTCATTTTCTGAAGGGGGGTAGGGTCAAATGAGGCCCGATCATTACGGCAGCATTATTTAGACTTATATTAAACTAAGTCTTGCCAATTTTTATAGAGATACTAGAACATTTAACGTAATTATGAGGTCAAAATCCCATTTCGGGCGGTCTGGATGTATGGGGGCTAGGTGAAATAATGGATTTATTTCAACCTTTTCATAAAATTATCTTAAAAATTGAGAGCTGTAGCGTGCGCGGCGGACATAGCCCTAACAATTCAAATCTGATTCTGAGCCGAGTTTTATACTTTAAGGTGGATGTAGAATGAATATTTTTGGGTGTAACAAACATCAGCACAAACGCATAATACCCTCCCCATTATAGTGGTGTATGGTTACTTTTTCGTCATTAAAATTTTACTTTTTTCAATCCTGATGGAATGCAAATTTATAAAACTAAACTTTTTTCAAGTAGTACTTTTTTGTAGAATAAACATCTACATATAAAAGGGGACTTTCTGGTACTATTTCGTTTTTGCATTGACTGCTTTTTAACGCGTCATGGTGAAGGGTATATAAGATTCGTCACTGACGAATATAGAACTCTAACTTGTTATTTATTTTTACTATAAAACACATTTATAGATTAAAATCTTGACCTCAACCAGAGATAACATTAATTCCTAATTTATTTACTAATAATGAATATGTGAAACTAAAAGGACACAATTGCATGTAAAACAAACATCCTGAAAATGTCATATGTGTATAGGATCTTAACAATACACAGATACAAATAAATGAACATACATACCTATTTGGTATGGTGTTATTAAGGCAAGAATACAAGTGTAATTAAGTAATATAATGATATTGAAATTCAAACCATATTCTGCTAATAAATATGCATAGTATATTTTGAAGATAAATATACATACATACAAGTCTATGTACATATGTATGTGTAATGTATTTGATTATGTTCACATGTATATCAAATTTTATTGTTATTCCATAAAAATAATGACAAAAGTCATTGTCCTTGTTATGAAGCATATAAATATTAAGTTACAGGTTTATTCTCACGCCTGAATTTAGCTCAATTAAAATATTCTTAGAAATTTTATTACACTCTAAGGAATGTAGCGGAATATGAGAATAATTTTCTTTTCTTTTAATATCATTTTTTGTTGTGAAAACTTAATTTATCTTCAGAGATTAGAAAGTAAAGTCACACAAATGATTTAAACGCATATTTTTGCATAATTGTTAAGGAAAAAAATTTGATGGTTCTACTCTGAAAATAATTTCAATTAGCTAAATAGAAGTTTGACAATATTAAATACAAAATTCTTGGTAAATATTTAATACACACACCTCTTATGAAAATTTTATCTTGCTAACTTATTGCAAAACACGAAAATTTAAATTCTTTCAAGACTTTCTTATTAATTTTGTACACGTAGCAAAACTTAATTTTCAAAAACTTTAATATTAAGTTTATGAAAATGTTGTTAACAAAATGTGTATGCATGTCGGTGTGTACATTTTTGTCTAATTAAATTTTGGAACAAAATGTATCTTTTCTTGTATACTACATGCAAAATAAACAACAAATATGTATATACGACTTGGTGAAATGAAATACTAATAACCCATTAGTTTTACATGGGGTTAATGTACATACGTTATTTTAGGCAGTATATCTAACTTTTTAGTTAAAATGTTTGAGTCACTTGTAATGTAGGAAGGTCCCGAAGTAATGTGGAGAATAAATCATTTTTGTATTTTTTACCAGTTTCTGGTGTTTAAAACTGTGGCCAGGGGTTATCGTAATTGATAGCTATAATCTCTACATATTTCGGAACAAACACATTGAACCGCAGGGTTACAAAAAATTCACGCTTATATGTATTTCTTATGTATGTACGTATGTATATGTGTGTGCAAAAAGGTATTATAAAACACTGTGCAACAGATATTTTTAAAGGACTTTATATTTAATTTGAAGGACAAATTGTTAAAAAAATTAAAAATATTATAAAAAAATTAAAAATGATTTTTGGAACAGAAATAGCTACCTAAACTCCTTTGGACAATTTTTGCTAGGATCAATAGGTGAGAAGTTACATTCGTTAGAAAAAAACCATGTATGACCAAAATGTCCAACTTTGACCCCCTCTGACTCTGGCAGTTGATAGAGCTGAAAACTTGTGTCTGACCTACTATCCAATAGTACTAACCTTGGTGCAAATTTTATCCAAATCGATTTTTTGAATTGGGTCACTTGACATGATATTGCCCATATATTTCAATATTCAATAACTTCTTTTAAATTATGCCTTTTAAATTTTAAGGTCCTTTTAAAAGGAAAAAGCTGAGTTTATTTGTAGCAATTCTGTGTTTATTTTCAATAAGTGAAAGCTTTATTTTTTGGAAATTTGTTAAAGGGTGTAATATGTACATTTGTATACATGTAATTATATATGTATATAATATTTTCGTTCTTTTATATGCAAAGGATTTATATTTATTTGCTCTTTTCGGCTGTATAACATTTTAACAAAAAAAGTATGATTTATGAATCAAACAAATGTTAATGCTACTTTTTCAAAAAGGTATAACAGGTTGGTGAAAAGTATATAAAATAAATCAGAAAAAATGCTAAAACAATTAAATGGAAATTGTCCACCTAATAGAACCTAGACGCTATACAATATCCTCTTTAGAAAATGACTGCTATTAAATGACTCAAAAATGATAGTACAGCTTAAAATTCGATATTAACAACTGTTATAGAAACTTAAATCTCTTTCAAATTCCATGAGGATCGGTCCATGTTGGATCTAAGCTTCCATACTGGCTTAAAAATAATTGTATTAGGAATAAAAGTCGACATTAATAAGTTTTATAGGAACTTAAATCTCTCTGCCAAATTTCATGAGATTAGTCCATATTATTTCCAAGAACCCATGTAGGTTCCTTTAAAATTAAAAAAATCGATAGATTGGACTTTCTATATAACTAAGTTTTTAAATGTAGATGTCTTATCTTTTCTCTTCTCTTTTATGTGGTTTTAATAATGCATCCAAAAACTTTTTTCAGTTTTTAGGACACGGCATCTCAAAATGTCTCGTGGTTCCAACGCTATTTGTCGTATGTTATCCAAAAATGCCAAATTTCTGATTGTATTGAAAATCGCAACCTGTAAAGTGCGCACAAGGTTTACATGGACACACAGACGGACGGAATGACAGACAGAGAGACAGGCGGACGGACACACCAACAGAGCTAAATCGACTCAGAAGGTGGTGTAGAATGGTGCAGGTGTAGAACCAATATGTTTGGGTGTTACAAACATCAGCACAAACACATAATACCCTGTAGGGTATAATCAGCCTGTATCTAATAACTGAATAAATTTCGGCAGCAATTAACAAAAGGATCGATTCTTAAAGACCATATACATATGTTTATTAAGGGTCACCTTTTGAAAATTCTATTCAAATGAATGGAACATGTGTTGATAATGGATGCAAAGAATTCGGTATTGCCAAATATATCGAAACATACTTTCCTTGTTTATTCCTTCCGCAATCCTGAAAAATGTCATACATTGGCGTAGGAAACATTATGGAATCTCAAGTATTTTAAGAAAACTGATATATCTTTTGCCAAAATCGAATACAGAATTTCTAGATTTCGATTGTCTTTCAAAAGCAAATAAAAAGATTATATAGATTGGATATATTGATTACACAGTTCTGAATCAGTTGTGCCCCATAACACAGTGCGTCTAGCAGCATCATAGAGTTTATAACCAAAACTAGGTCCTATCGCTACGTAATAACTAAAACCAGTTTCTCATTTTGGTGCAAAAACTCTTCGCGGCAAATTGATTTTCTCTGTCGATTCGCAAACAAATTTACATTAATTTATAATGGTTAAACAATCGGTATACTTTTTCGACGTACTTTTTTATACTCTATGTAAAATGGATAGGGCCGATTTGAAATTTTCAAAAGTAGTATAAAAGTTATTACCCTAATTACTATGCTATAATCAGGGACTTATGCACTCTGAAGATATAAGTTGTCATCCTATCCAAATGGCCGTGTGGGTGGTAAGTCATCAGGTTAACTTCCTCAAGCCCTGTTTATTTAGTTTGGAAGGAGCATGTATTTTACATTAAATACGAAAAAGTACACTTAGACCTTCAACGGGTCTATTGTGCCCTCCTTTACCAGTGTCTCTGCACATTTGATATAAAAAGTTTAAATTCATATAATAATAATATTTTTTCTATCATTTCACTAAAAGCATCCTCTCCTCCACTTATTAGATATAAAAGAGTAGAGTATTAAAAGGTTTCTTTTTTATAACGTATTAATACTGTCATACTTAAGTAACACTTATTTTTGTTACCAATATTTCGCGCTTAAAATGAGTTAAATAAATAATATATTAGAGAATGTGGATGAACAAAAATAGGGAAAAAAGGAAATATGTACATAAGTATACATAAATTGACTTGGTAAAAAGCGTCTTAAAGTAATAAATTGTCGCTTAAACTAATTTTATGGTACAATACATTTTATATTCAACTCAATGCTGCTGCCACTTTTTGTGTCGCATTCCGGTTGAATGGAAAATGTCTTGGGGAGAAAAGAAAAAAAAAAACTTGAAATAAAAATAAAATAATAAATGGAAATGAAATAAAAAACGAAACTAGAAATAGAAAAAAAATCTAAAGAAATCACTAATAAGGCTCAAATGATGTTTTATTATTCGACTTTAATGTTCAAATGTAACATTTGTTGTTACTACTGTTGTTGTTGTTTTTGTTTTTGTTATTAACGTCTTGGTTGTTATTGCTTTTAACATTTAGTATCTCTTACTGTGTGTAAGACACAGTCACAGTCCTTTTTTGTGATATTGTAGTTGTAGTTGATAAATAATAATGTACCTAGTATTTTAATAAGCTCTGCTACAATTGCCTCATATACATACATACCTACATATTTGGAATAAATACTCCTGCATAAAACTGATGTTCTTAGAAACTATTAAATTTCAAGGTTCTAGATCAGTTCTTTAATAGACTGACATTTTGCTCTTTATTGCAATTGCTTTTAAGAATATTTACAGACAAGTTTGATCCTTTAAGTATTCCTTTTCGACGATCTGAAATATATATTTTATAGCATCTACTTAGATCTTTCGAATACAAACTATATGCAAGATCGATTTTAAGCTAATTAAACACACCCATAGTCAATTTCCTATGGATATGATGCGATATACAGTTATCTCCCAGATTTATGAGTATTCTCAAAGCCAAACAGCTGCCACAATGTTTTTCTTTATCTAAAAGAGCTTATAAAAGGACTAGGTACATCAAAAGAGTATAATCCTATGTGTGGGTGATGGTATTTAATACTCTGTATAATCCTGGCATAAAGTATGAATGTATTAAAAGTTCATGTTCGAATTTTTATTTAATTTTTGTGTGTATTTGTATGCGTGTGCTTATGCGTGCGTGCATTGAAAGAATTTGGAACATACAGAGCTACAAATGAAAAAGTTTCCTTCACTTTTTTGTTGTTGTTCAAACGGAAACGGAAACTTGTGGTAAAAGCTTCGCACCATTTCTATACGCATTAAAGTGTAGAAAAAAAAACCGACCAAAAAGGAAATTATTTTCAACACTTCAAACAATTCGACATATATACATTCATATAAATACATACAATTCGTTTACAAAGTGTATAAAGTTTATGGGGCTGACATTGATTATGTTGAAAGCGATGATGGAGAGGTCGGTAATCATGATGTTGGTGATCATCATCATTCATATAGATTTTTGTTGCTTTTTCCAATATTTCCCATTTAAATATGTTGTTTGAGTTGTTTATTTTTCCTCTATTCGCCTTCTATTATTACACAATATTTTGGTTTCTTTTTACACTCTGATACACTTAACTTAAAGGCAGTCATTATTTCAAAAATGTATGACGTACTATAGGCAACATTTAATGAATTTATTCTACATACAAATATACATGATGCATGTACTCACATGCTTACTTACATACAAATATTCATACACGCACTCAACCAGTCTCCTGTTGTTGATGATGCACAGTGGTAATTTTTCAGAATTGAGAAATTAAAATTAGTAAATTATTAAATTAGCAATATGTTTATACCATGCTTCTAAGTTTGCTTAAATCGCTATTTAGATTAGGTTAGGTTGATAGGAGGATGTATACTACAACAAATCCAAAGAATTACTCAACAGGCCACTATCGGGCCTGTTGTGCGCTCCATGAAAAACAAAAATGTTCACTGGATGCATTATTTTTCAATGTTCAGAAACTCAGTCTCCTGCACGAAATTCCTAACAATTTTCCAATAAGTGTTAGTCAGGAATGTTATTTTCGAAATAACATAACTTCCAAGATACTTGGATCTAACATCGACGAATGTCGGACAGTGGCAAAGAAAGTACTCCAGACCAACGGTGGTATATTTCTGTTTCTGGGTCTTCAATATAGATCCCCAGACCCACTTTCTCCTCCAATTTAGAGCCATATGTGTAAAAACAGATTCCTACTGGTATTTGCTCTAATGTTCCGCTTGACCAAGACATTGTATCTGGGATCAGCGTTTCCAAGTTTCGATAAGGCACTGTTAATAACCTTCCAATGTTTCCAGTATATATTGATGACGTTTCCTACAACCGCTTTTGACCAGTTCGGCAGTAAGCGCCGCCTCATGTCTTATATATGTTTTAATGGGTGGATATCTAGAAACGTTTCCAGACCTTTGGTTGAAGTAGTACACATGGCACCACTTATACCCAGGCAGCATATACGCTGAACTACCTGAAGAAGTTTTATAGTACCCTTTTTGTCCACATGATTATTTCAGCATAAGCTAAAAATAGTCTAATAATACTTTTATAAAGCCAATTTGTCATACTTAGTAGGACAAAGACTCCATTTCACTCTTTTAGTTCTCCTACATATAGACCAGCACCGATTTTCGTCATTGTCGGGTTAGCATTGAGGCCTCTTGGTTCAGCCCAGCTCAAGGCCGTATTCAGAGCTTCCTCAGCTTTTTTACACAAGTAATTTGGATACTTTCCCTTTAAAAATATTACGATATTGACTGCATAACAGATTAGTCTAAGTCATTTCTCGGTTAGGGTTCTTAAAAGGCTGTTAATCGTGGTAACCCAGAGTAAAGGTGACAAAATGCCACCCTGTGATATACCGCGAAATATCTTTTTCCTGATAGTTATATCGTACATCTTGCATGTAGTTGATCCAGTTACGGAGTACCCGGTCAATATTAAACTGGTCTAGATGTTGGATAAGGGTATCAGTGTGCATGTTATTGAAGGCGCCTTCGATGTCAATGCAATACAGTTTGTTAGCGAAAGATTCATGTATGTAGTGGACAACTTCGTTTAAAGCGGTTTTCACCGATCGTTGCTTAACATAAGCATGTTGCTTAAATTTAAAGTCTTTGTCTGGTATACGGCTTTTAACCATACTATCGACAACCCGTTCCAAGGTTTTAAGTAGGAAGGACGTAAGACTTATCGGTCGATAGGACTTAGGTGTCCCATAGCTAGGTTTTCCTGGTTTGGGTATAAATATTGCCCTTGCATCCTGCAGTTAATTTCAAGCATGCAGTGAATATCTGAGACAGATGTACGGAAACCAATCCCGCCTCCATCTGCAAAAGTGCCGGGAAAGTGCTTTATAGGGAGCAAACCTCTTGATTGACCTTTTAACCATATCAGATGTAATTGCAATTTCCGTTTTAGCCTCCCCTTCCCCCAATATCATCTATGGTATTCCATATACCGGGTGGGAAATAACTATTTAGAATATTAACTTTCAGTTTCTAAGATGCCTCAGAAGGACTCTATTATTTATAGAGTGTATCTAAGATTCAGCACTATCAATTATAACATTATTTTATTCATATTCCTAATGAGCTGTAAAGATTTTAAATATTAAGCACCAAAAATTATTTAATGAACTCTCACAAGTACTTAAACTACGAGTGCAATAAAAATTTGTGTGAAAATTGTTTTTCATATATACGATCACAGTATCTTGGCACTCCACATGCACATACATAAATATTTATGAGCCATTCTATTTTATTTCCTAACACACTGTGCAACAATAAAAGTATGAATATCAACACTACTCTTGTGTACCCAATCGTATTTCCTAGCCAGCCAACGGTAACAGTCACTCATTTAAGAGAATCCCAAATTCAATAAAGGATATACATACACAACTACATCTACCTACATACATTACTAACACATAAAATAAAGAATAAACAACAACAACAACGATGAGAATGAGAACAGGAACAAGTACAAAAAACGAACGAACCAAAAAGAGCCACAGTAATGGGTCTCTAATAAAGGAATACTCAGGCATGTAATTCATTTTCAGAAATTTCAGTCACGCAATACAGCTTTTCCACTTCCATTTCTATTTTGACGTTCACATCCACACTTCTAAAGCCATTCCGATGTATTTTATTTGTCATTTTTATGATTGGTAAGCTTTATAACAGCAAACGGTTAAATACATTTATTCATACTCTCACACATACATACATACTTCAAGATACTTACATATGTACATTTACACATGTATGTAAATATGTGGACATTTTACTTGCGTGCGTAACCCTATAGTATGGGTAGACGTTAGGAACTAGTGATTTCATCTATCATTTAGGGTTAGTTCTGGTTATAGAATTTTAACCTGTGGATGGGCAAAATGAAAAACAAATGACCAGATATAAGAAAAAGATACACTTCACCTCGATTTCAAAGGAACAATAGAATGCCTGTAGCATTCTATTGTGATTTCTTTTTTATACCCTCCACCACCATCAGTGGTGATAGAGGGTATATATAAGTTTGTCATTCCGTTTGTAACACTGAGAAATATTCATCTGAGACCCAACAAAGAAATTCTGAGTCGGTTTAGCTTTGTCCGTCTGTCCGTCTGTCTGTCTGTCTGTCTGTATAAAACACGCTCACGTTAAAACGAAGCAAAGTAAATCAACCAAATTCACCGAAAATATTCATTATTGTCCTAAGCAGTTTGGTATTGAAAATGAGCAAAATCGGTTCACACCGGGAAATGTTATGAATCAAAATTTAAAACAACCTCGAAAAAAATAAGCATTTTTTACACATTTGATGTAATTTTCTCGAAAACTATGCAAGGTATTTCCATGAAAATTACCACACATTCGTTTCTGTATAAGATCACAACTTCATATACCTCCCATACAAAAGTACATATTCCCGGAAAATGAGTTTTTTGTTAATAACTTCCGTCACAATGTCGATATCTCCACAAAATTTTACAAATTAAAATCTTATGTCAACAGAATTGATCCAGAGAAAAACTTTTTTTGATCGGTCCATTATTGGACATAGCTCCCATACAAGGTCCCCTCCCGAAAATCACTTAAACGCACATAATTCATTACTAAATTAAGATATCCATATAAAATTTAGTACAAGTATTGCTCTCACATACAGAAATATTGTTATGAATATTTTTTCCGATCGGTCCATAATTGGTCACAGCTCCCATACAAGGTCCCCTCCCGAAAATGACTTAAACGCGCATAACTCATTACTAAATTAAGATATCCATATAAAATTTGGTACAAGTATTGCTCTTATACATAGAAATATTACTACGAAATTTTCCGATCGGTTCATAATTGGTCATAGCTCCCATACAAGGTCCCCTCCCGAAAATCACTTAAACGCACATAACTCATTACTAAATTAAGATATCCACATAAAAATTTGGTAAAAGTATTGATTATATGTACAGAAATATTACTGTGAAATTGTTTTCCTATCGGTCCATAATTGATCATAGCTCCCATACAAGGTCCCTTTCAGAAAAACACTTAAAGGCACATAGCTCATTACCAAATAGTGTTACCCATAAAATATTTGGCATAAACACTATTTTTGTACACATAAATTTTATTTCAAAATTTTTTCACGATCTGTCTATCCTTGGTCATAGCTCCCATACAAGGTTCCCTCCCGAAAATCACTTAAACGCACATAACTCATTACCAAATATTGATATCCATACATATTGCTCTTATATACATAAATTAAACTATAAAATTGTTTTACGATCTGTCCATATTTGATCATAGCTCTCCAGAAAATCACTTAAATGAAAATGAAAATCACTATTCATTACCAAATAATGATATAGATACAGAATTTTTAAATTTTGTCTTTATATACATAATTGGTCATAGCTCACATACAAGGTCCTTTTACGAAAATCTCTTAAACGCACATTACTCATTACCAAATAAAGCTATTGATACAAAATTTGGCACAAATATTAGTTTTGTATACATAAATTCTATTTCAAGAATTTTCATGATCGGTTCATAACACGGGTGCGGTCGGTCCCATACAAGGTTCCCTTCAGAAAATCACATAAACATACATTACTTATTACTAAATTACGATATATATATACAAAATTTGACTGAAATATAGCTTTTATGTACAGAAATTGTGCTTAAAGAATATTTTACAATCGGTCTATAATTGGTCGTATCTCCCATACTAGGTCCTGCTCCTAAAAGCGCTTTAACCGTATTTAACTAGTTATCATTAGCAATTTCAATTTGTGTAGAACAAAATTATATATATGTATTTGGAAAATCCTTAAATCTTTCACACACGCATACATGCAAATTTTGAAATATCGCTAAGCGCTATAAAAATACATATAAAGAAAATGACGTATGTAATGTTCAATAAATCTTGGAATTGTAATATATTTAAGCTGTTTAAATTTTGGGATTTTTTCTATTTAAGACATGAGAAAACTTATTTCTACAAATATTTGATAAATTAGAAAAGTATTAATATAAAAGTAGCTGGTGGAGGGTATTTGAGATTCGGCTCAGTCGAATATAGCACTCTAACTTGTTTGTTATAAAGTAATGATCAATTTCAATATTGCATTGCTTGGACACATTTTGAAGTATTTAAGTAAGCAGTTAAATATCTGCAAAATTACTATCTAAAAGGAAGCCATTGACTCCTTAAATAACTACGGGAAGTTCGAGAATAGGTATATACTTACATACATATGTATGTCTATGACATTGCCATTATGTTTTCAAGTACTCTAGCAGTTTTAAGTGTTGACAACTATGTTCGAGGACAATTTCAATAGAGTCTTCACAGCATTGTACTTGAGTGTTATGTATGTAGGCGAAATTGAATGAATTGTTGTAGTTCTAGACTGGGTTTTGTTGCTCGCTTCGAGATGGGGTTTGGACCAATGTAGTAGACCGCCAAAATTAGCACAAACAAATAATACCCACCCCACTATAATGATATAAGGTTTAAGTATTGGCATTTTTAAATAAATTTTCTGACTTCTTTCCTATGTTTATGTAAATTAGGGCCATAACTTTTATAAAATTTTTTAAATATATTAAATCAACCCTATCCATTCCACATCTATGTGAAATTAAAAACTTCATATGAGGGAATATCACTATATATAGAGCTTTGAAAGTATTCCGCTTTAAATTTATGATATTTATTCTTAACAAAATTTTTGATTTCTTAATACAGAATTGATGTGGCCTCCGGTAGGTAGACCGGAGGTGGCGGATTCAATTCCCACCTGAGGCACTGGTTGAGTAGCTAACTAACTAATTAACTAAGTAACTAACTAACTAATTAACTAAGTAACTAAGTAACTAAGTACTAAGTAACTAAGTAACTAAGTAACTAACTAACTAACTAACTAACTACTAACTAACTAACTAACTAACTAACTAACTAACTAACTAACTAACTAACTAACTAACTAACTAACTAACTAACTAACTAACTAACTAACTAACTAACTAACTAACTAACTAACTAACTAACTAACTAACTAACTAACTAACTAACTAACTAACTAACTAACTAACTAACTAACTAACTAACTAACTAACTAACTAACTAACTAACTAACTAACTAACTACTAACTACTACTAACTAACTAACTAACTAACTAACTAACTAACTAACTAACTAACTAACTAACTAACTAACTAACTAACTAACTAACTAACTAACTAACTAACTAACTAACTAACTAACTAACTAACTACTAACTACTAACTAACTAACTAACTAACTACTAACTAACTAACTAACTAACTAACTACTAACTAACTAACTAACTAACTAACTAACTAACTAACTAACTAACTAACTAACTACTAACTAACTAACTAACTAACTAACTAACTAACTAACTAACTAACTAACTAACTAACTAACTAACTAACTAACTAACTAACTAACTAACTAACTAACTAACTAACTAACTAACTAACTAACTAACTAACTAACTAACTAACTAACTAACTAACTAACTAACTAACTAACTAACTAACTAACTACTAACTAACTAACTAACTAACTAACTAACTAACTAACTACTAACTAACTAACTAACTAACTAACTAACTAACTAACTAACTAACTAACTAACTAACTAACTACTAACTAACTAACTAACTAACTAACTACTAACTAACTAACTAACTAACTAACTACTAACTAACTAACTAACTAACTAACTAACTAACTAACTAACTAACTAACTAACTAACTAACTAACTAACTAACTAACTAACTAACTAACTAACTAACTAACTAACTAACTAACTAACTAACTAACTAACTAACTAACTAACTAACTAACTAACTAACTAACTAACTAACTAACTAACTAACTAACTAACTAACTAACTAACTAACTACTAACTAACTAACTAACTAACTAACTAACTAACTAACTAACTAACTAACTAACTAACTAACTAACTAACTAACTAACTAACTAACTAACTAACTACTAACTAACTAACTAACTAACTAACTAACTAACTAACTAACTACTAACTAACTAACTAACTAACTAACTAACTAACTAACTAACTAACTAACTAACTAACTAACTAACTAACTAACTAACTAACTACTAACTAACTAACTAACTAACTAACTAACTAACTAACTAACTAACTAACTAACTACTAACTAACTAACTAACTAACTAACTAACTAACTAACTAACTACTAACTAACTAACTAACTAACTAACTAACTAACTAACTAACTAACTAACTAACTAACTAACTAACTAACTAACTAACTAACTAACTAACTAACTAACTAACTAACTAACTAACTACTAACTAACTAACTAACTACTAACTAACTAACTACTAACTAACTAACTAACTAACTAACTAACTACTAACTACTAACTAACTAACTAACTAACTAACTAACTAACTAACTAACTAACTAACTAACTAACTAACTAACTAACTAACTAACTAACTAACTAACTAACTAACTAACTAACTAACTAACTAACTAACTAACTAACTAACTAACTAACTAACTAACTAACTACTAACTAACTAACTAACTAACTAACTAACTAACTAACTAACTAACTAACTAACTAACTAACTAACTAACTAACTAACTAACTAACTAACTAACTAACTAACTAACTAACTAACTAACTAACTAACTACTAACTACTAACTAACTAACTAACTAACTAACTAACTAACTAACTACTAACTAACTAACTAACTAACTAACTAACTAACTAACTAACTACTAACTACTAACTAACTACTAACTAACTAACTAACTAACTAACTAACTAACTAACTAACTAACTAACTAACTAACTACTAACTAACTAACTAACTAACTAACTAACTAACTAACTAACTAACTAACTAACTAACTAACTAACTAACTAACTAACTAACTAACTAACTAACTAACTAACTATCTACTAACTAACTACTACTTACTTACTTACTTACTACTAACTAACTAACTAACTAACTAACTACTAACTACTAACTTACTTACTACTTACTTAACTAACTAACTAACTAACTAACTAACTAACTAACTAACTAACTAACTAACTAACTAACTAACTAGCTAACTAACTAACTAACTAACTAACTAACTAACTAACTAACTAACTAACTAACTAACTAAACTTCTATACATTCTTATAAATTTGATTCTGCATATTTTTTGAAAATCGACCTTCGTCCTTGTCCCAAACTATCTCGGGTAAGGGTTTTCGTTATTACAACACTTCTAGTTAGCAAGTAGCTATAGGGCCTAACTTACCACTCTAAGGTACATACATACACATAGTTATATATTCGCATAAGTTTTGGTTAACTTTTTTTTGTTGGTATATATGTATATGGCCTATGTACACATGTATATAACTTGGAAGAATGTATATTTTTAAATTAGTAGAAATGTCTAAATGTGAACCTACTAATTGTAGATGAAAATACAAATATAAATTTTATTTTCATAAGAAATTTTCTGTTGCTATTATTCCGTCATTTTAATTGGTCTATTGTGTTCTTTCACAGAATTTCTTAAATTTATACAATTTCTTAATTATAATTAATTAATAGACTTATTACAATATGCACACATGTCGTTTGCTACAAATATACATATATACAAACACTTGTAAGTAATATATTTCTTTAATGAAATTCGTCTCGATTTTTGACATCCATTATAAAAGGTGTATTGAGATGGAAGGGAAAATTTATTAAAAGTTAGAAAGCTGTTTGATGATTATACGTTAATTAATTATTGTATGCACACTTATTGTTCTGATATGTGTAGTATATTGTATAAGGTGAAACATTTGTTAAACGAATAATATTTTTTAATTGAGCAATAATAACACAAAACAAAATTGAAAAAACACAGTCGAAACACAAAGTCCAAAATATACTTTTCTAAAGGATTGATCTATGCTGATACCGAATCTGGTGTATATATTGGACTTTTAAGTGATATTACAGATTTTATAAGAAAGGTTGCCTTCACGCTGTTATAAAGGGTCAAATATGCTTAAAAGTTGTGTTTTTTTTACTTTATGACACAGTGTCTCGAAGTGTTATGGAAAGTTATTTTCTTTTTGTATATTTTGTATACCTATGTGGCACTTTAAACGCCGTACAACTTTGTTTAAAAAAGCTAGTTAGAATATACATATTTACTTTCACGCTTAATAAAAATAAAATGACTAATTTTGATGCTATTAAGATAAATAGCTTTTAACTTTTTTTAATCAAATTGTCAGATATAATATAAGTTAAAATAATAAATTTATTCACATACTATGCATACATACATATTTTACAATTAACATTATTTTAAGTGACATACCCTCTTTCCCTTTTTTCTTCATTTCAGATATTGATTAAATAATACTTCAAACCATCAGCAGCAAGCAGAAATAATAAATTCAGTTTATCTATTTTATTTCGCTGACACGGGGTGTGCAAAAGTGCTTGAATGACAGACTGTCTAACTGACTGACTGGCTGCCTCATTGACTGAATGTACGTGCATATGTATTGCAATGAAATAACATGAAATATAAGTCAGATAAAAGCATTTAGGATAACACAAACCCCAAAGATGAAGTAAGAGTGGCAAATTTATGGTGTTTCAACACTTGGATTTCAATGTTGTTTTTTCCGACTAGTCGTCATGTTTTTAATGCCAATCACATTACTAGCAACAAACAAGCAAACAAGACAGAGTACTCGAAATACTCGAGAAGAACAATGAATCTCTCCAGAGGTCCTCCGCACATGCCGCACCAGAGAGATGTGTTTTGGAAAATTTAAAAACAATTCATTTTCACATGTAGTTGTTGTTAGTACTTCCAAAGGGGGTTAAAATAAAATTCAATAAAAACCAAATGTTACTGCATTGAAAGGCAGCTCAACAAACAGCAGCGCAGCAATAAAATAACAAATTCCCAAAAACCATCGAAAACACACAAAAAAGAAAACCAACAACCAATAAAAGCTAGAGCAAAAAGAAGGCGGTGGAACTAGGACGAAAAAGACATAGATAGTAAATAAAGTGCTAGAAAACAAACTCTAGAAATACAAGAACCACATTATGAAATTCAAATTCAGTTACTTTTGCCAAACATCAAGTTGTATTGATATGATGTCGTTGTCGCCATCATCGCTTTTGTCGATGTCGTCGTTGTTCTTGTTTTTGACTACAAGCGACAACCGGATAAAAACAATAAAATCTATCGAAAACATCATCAACACTACCACTTCCAATACCACCATTACAACCGACGAAACCAACAACTTAAATGCCAGGAGTGTAGCGGCGTCAAATACTTTCGAAACAATATTTACATCGAGAAAAACATCTTGTGCTGTTTTCGATTTGCCACCACAATAATTTCCCGCAAAAACTCAATCTCATAAATAACAAAAATTACAACTACGAGAACACAAACACGAACAACAACATCTGCTGCCGCTTCTGTCTTGGTTGTAAAAAAAAAAAAAAAACATACAAAAGTACTTCCAAAGAAAAATACAATATCAAAAGTAGTAGTAACGGACGGACAGATTTACAAACATATAGCCACTTGTACATACAAACACAAAAATCTAAGTTGACGATAACTCTAACCCAACGATTAAAGTGACGTTAAAGCGAAAAGAAATCCTAAGAATTCTAGCTAAAATATACTGCAATAAAGTTATTAGAATCTTTCATGTTTTAAAAATGACATCCACGGAGGATATAAATTCAACAGCTATAACATCTGCCTCAGCGCCGACATCCGGCAATTTTATTGACACATCACAGGATGATTATTTCCGTCTGTACGATGCCAGTATTGATGAGGATGGTGATGGAGCAGACGATGTTACGAATTTGATTGTGGGCATATGGAATCCACAGAACAATCAAACAAACACAACGACTTCAACGATGCTGGGGATGAGCGATGACGACGATACCGCCATTAGTGAGGCCAATGAGGTCATTGCAACAACGTGGACCTCTAGCTCTTCCCCGTCGCTGGCTACGTCAGCGACGTCGTCATTGTCCTCTCATACCGCCAACTACACATCTGCCTCGCTCATCTCATCATCGTCGTTAACGCCAACGACATTAGATTATGAATCGACTGCCTCTTCTAGCCTTAATTCCACCGATACAATAGAAGGCATGATATCATTGTTTCCAGACACTGACAACGACACACTCGCCCTTAATATCAATTCAACTTTTGCTCAAACATTGCCCTTATCAACGTCGTCGTCCGCTTCAGCATTAGTGTCAGCGTCATCATCGTCGGTCATAGACACAGCGTCACAGGTTTCAGCATCGGCCGTTAGCAGTTATGGCGATGATGTCGATATTGCTTTGATCGATAGTGCGGAAACATTACTCGCGGGCGAGGATGACTATGGTATTGTAGGTTTTAATGGCGGTGGCGTTGGAGCAAACACTATTGGCGATGATGATTTAATTAACCAATCACTTGGGGACATCAGTCAAAATGAAACATTTCATCACTTTACGAATGGTAATATTATGTTAAGGAGTGGAGCTGATGGCAGTGATGGCGATGATGGTGGTAGTAGTTTTATGTTACTTTTAGAAGACTTTGGTGAATACTTTTACAATTACAATGGCAGTAAAATGGTTTCGGGCACAACAGCAACAACAAATAGTTTAAATTTAACCAATTTTGATTATCGAACGAATTGCACAAACTATGGCAATTTAACAACAAATTTAACATCATCCATGTGTTACGATGGTCCAACTGAGGGTGAGTATGAGAGAGAAAATATGTACATATTTACATTATAGGGAAACTATGGGAGAAATATTTTAAATTGTTACGAATTAAAGTTCAAGTCCAAATTTATTTCAAAATTTTCTTTTTCACATGTTTTTTTTCTAAAAACTACATGTAATATTTTTATCCACATATTAGGGTATCTATACGGGATCTATCAACTTTATATTATGCATGTTCCCTTGTTCGTCTGGATCAGGCTTGGGGGGTAATGACTACATTTTCAATTACTATTACATTTGAAGTAATTGTAATTGAAGCTTTATCAATTACAATTACTTGTAATTGTACTTAAAGTTTTGCCAATTACTTGTAATTGTGAATTTGTTCCTTATAATTACATGTAATTTGTTATTAGTAATACCTTAATTAAAATCACACGTAATTTGAATTGGAAACTTCAATTACAATAAATTGTAATTGGCAAAACTTCAATTACAATTACAAGTTTTGGATCTCAAGTTTTACAGTAAATCGTTCTCAAATTTCCATTATTTTGTTGTTTCTATACCCACCATCAAAAAATATATTGTCATTCCGTTTGTAACACATAAAAATATTGGTCATAGACCCACTAAAGTATATATATTCCTGGTCCTTATTAAATTCTAATACGATCTAACCATGTCCGTCCGTCTTTCTGTTGATGGTCCTACCTATACCAATATAAAGGGTTTGTTTAGTTGTGAAAAGGGACAATATCGGTTCACCTTTTCGTATACAATTGACCCTATCCCAATATAAGGTCTCCTTTAGAAAATTATTTTGACGCCCGCTACTGGCTTACAAATACGAGTACAGCGATGAAATTCTACAGAAACAAATTTTTTACAAATCAAAATATCTATAAATAATTGTATAATGATCGGTCCATAATTGACTCTACCCCCATATAAGGTCCCCTCAAAAAATGTCTTTAACGCTCATTACTGCCTTATAAAACACGTGTACATCGATTAAATTCATCACAAGCAAGTTTTGTATAAAATAAAATCTTCCTACAAAATTTTGTGGAGATCGGTCCATAATTGACCATATCCAAAGTCATCTTCAAAAAACAATTTTCGCCCTCATTACTGGCTTGAAATACGAGATCAGCGATGCACAGTGGGGCAGAATGGAAATTTTTTGGAAATAAATCTGGCATTTCTAAACGGCTGATCCGATCGGGATAAAATTTGGCGTGAGCGTAGCCAAGGAGTATTCGAGTTTAAGTTTTGAAGATGAACCCTGCAGATGCCCCAGGGACGGCGCTGTGGCGGCTCAAAGTAGGGTACCTACGACATGTAAAATTTTTAAACTCGTGCCATTTGTTTTTCACCCAAATACATAGATTTTTATATTTTGTGAAAGCGCTCGACGAGATCTTGAAAAAATATGCTTGGACATACTACTTATCTCTTATAATATCCGAGTTATAGGCATTTAAAAATTTAGTGATACAAAATTTACCATACCTTGGTCCGCCTTTTTTTGAATACCGGGCGTAATTTTGGACCAAATGGACTCAATTTTTTCTTGTTAGTTAGACAACAAAATTTCCAATAATATACAAAAAATTTCAGATCAATATTGTTTACAGATCCAAAAATATACGTTTTTTAATTTAAAAATTCAAAAAATTTTAGATTTTTGCCGTTTTTTTGCCAAAAATGTGTCTTAACTCTTTTATTAATAAAATAAAATTTTTATTTAGAACATATAACAATTTTATAGTTTTCTAAAAGGTATCTTTACGCAGAACGCTTTGGCGTAAAAAACTTGTCCTATTTTTTGAAAATGTTGCCACTGCGTCCTTCCGAATATGACCTATTTTTTATCAAAACTTCAACTTTGGGCGACATGTTCTAAAATCCCAAAGCTGGGATCAGAAAACTGAAAGCAGTTTTGGAAACCTCAATATGTTTTCTATTTACTCCAAAAGTATTTTCCCAGCCCTGAAAGAAATGTGGACCCTATGGGCAAAAAAGTAAAAAATCCCATTTTTGGGATTTTCATTCCTATTTTTGGGAATTACGGGATGCCCTTTGACCTTTTCAATTTTTTTTTTGCATATTCTTATTTGAAATGACAAATTTAACAAGCGTTGAAAATTTCATTGAGTTTTGTTCATAAATAAAGATTTTGTCATATATTACATATTTGTTTTATTTCTAAAACTATGATTTATATCAAAATTTTAATAGGATCGCAGATAGCTACAACAATTTAGTCCATATTTATCCCTTAATATCATTTTTTAGTTAGATATGGAAATTCTCGACCCTTTACAAAAAATTTCAAGCCAATATCTCAATTACATTCAAAAATATGTTCATTTAAACCTGTGTCCTTTAATTTCATCTTTTTCATATTTTAGAATTAAGTATGACAGCACATATTTAAATCTTATATTTACCTATTTTCTATTTGTTTGCTTATCCTTATAATTGAAAGGTCCTATTATGCTTAAATTTTCAAAAATGTATAACTATTTTTTACCTAAATTTTTTCGACAGATCATTTCGTTCTGTTTCGTTTATGATCATGTAGGTAAAAATATACAGGTAATGATAATTTCGATTCATTCACTAATAAGAAATATCAATGACTGAATTACAGGTTATAGTAATATAGTCCTAAATGTTAATAGGTAGACAATTCGTAATTTTTTACTTTGGAATACCTGTATCGGAAATGACAAGAATTGGTATATAAGTAAACTTCTCAGATTTTAAGTACCATATTTAATAAATCTACAATGACGATTACATTAAAGTACGAAGAGTTGTGTTCCGTTTTATTGCAACTATTCTTCCTAATGCATCACCAAAACGACTTAAGCGAATTGTGGAAAGTATACCAACTCCAACATCATAATCAAATTTTACTGAAGAGGAAGCAATAGCGCTTATGTTGGAACTGGGTCTCAGTCGAAATAAGTACCAAATATTAAGGAAAGCTCTGCATGAAAAAGGACACAATATATTACCATCATACAAGGCGATCCAGGAAAAAAAAAAACAAACTATCCTACTAAATCAACAAAAAATAATGAAGAATTGAAAGAACTGAGAACTGCGGAAAAAAGCAGAATCCAAGAAGAATTTAAAGTTCAGATGGGATTAAACATCGACAAACCACTTTCAAGTTGCGGTAGTACAAATGACGGTAATACGTCGAGAAGGTTTTTTCGTGATTTTGAAATTACTTCAAAAATAACTGGAATCGACAAGGAGTTGCTTCGAAGAGTTAAAACTATTTTAATGGCACTGAATAGTAAACATAAAATTAATGAAAATCGATTTGGGGAATACACATCTGAAATTTCTAAATTACTTGTATCTCTGTATCCATGGAGGGAACTAACACCAACAGTACACAAAGTATTGTGTCATGGTCAAATAATAATTGAATCGAATATTCTTCCACTTGGAGAGTTAACAGAAGAAGCCCAGGAAGAGAGGAATCGAGATTTTAAGCATGTTCAACTATTCAGCTCAAGAAAATGCTCCAGGCAATCACAGAATGAAGATATTTTTAATAGTTTACTTCTATCTTCTGATCCTGTTCTTTCAACTATGCGAAAAAGATGGATTTGTTATGAAACTCTATCATCTCAAAACAAGGAAGATTTAAAGGACTTATATTACCTTCTGGATATGTATACCGATATGACAGATTATTTTATAGAAAATAAGTAGTGTTAGGAATTAACTATATAAGTAGGTTGTAAGAATTAATTGTATTATGTTTAAGATAAACAGTTCAAATAAAAAAAGCTATTATACTAACTGATGATATTGTATTAAATTGTGTTTTATATTTCGGTGGGAGGGAAAGGTAATTTGTGTGGGGTGATTTAGGTGTTGTTGTGCGTGGCTCATAATAAAATTATAATTTTTTTTATTTTATATACAATATTATAATAAAATAATTAACTAAATAATTTTTAAAAATTGTCCAAATATTTTATTCAACACCAAATGTATGTTCTGTCATACTTAATACCAAAATATGAAAAAGATGAAATTAAAGGACACAGGTTTAAATGAACATATTTTTGAATGTAATTGAGATATTGGCTTTTGTAAAGGGTCGAGAATTTCCATATCTAACTAAAAAATGATATTAAGGGATAAATATGGACTAAATTGTTGTAGCTATCTGCGATCCTATTAAAATTTTGATATAAATCATAGTTTTAGAAATAAAACAAATATGTAATATATGACAAAATCTTTATTTATGAACAAAACTCAATGAAATTTTCAACGCTTGTTAAATTTGTCATTTCAAATAAGAATATGCAAAAAAAAAATTGAAAAGGTCAAAGGGCATCCCGCAATTCCCAAAAATAGGAATGAAAATCCCAAAAATGGGATTTTTTACTTTTTTGCCCATAGGGTCCACATTTCTTTCAGGGCTGGGAAAATACTTTTGGAGTAAATAGAAAACATATTGAGGTTTCCAAAACTGCTTTCAGTTTTCTGATCCCAGCTTTGGGATTTTAGAACATGTCGCCCAAAGTTGAAGTTTTGATAAAAAATAGGTCATATTCGGAAGGACGCAGTGGCAACATTTTCAAAAAATAGGACAAGTTTTTTACGCCAAAGCGTTCTGCGTAAAGATACCTTTTAGAAAACTATAAAATTGTTATATGTTCTAAATAAAAATTTTATTTTATTAATAAAAGAGTTAAGACACATTTTTGGCAAAAAAACGGCAAAAATCTAAAATTTTTTGAATTTTTAAATTAAAAAACGTATATTTTTGGATCTGTAAACAATATTGATCTGAAATTTTTTGTATATTATTGGAAATTTTGTTGTCTAACTAACAAGAAAAAATTGAGTCCATTTGGTCCAAAATTACGCCCGGTATTCAAAAAAAGGCGGACTAAGGTATGGTAAATTTTGTATCACTAAATTTTTAAATGCCTATAACTCGGATATTATAAGAGATAAGTAGTATGTCGAAGCATGTTTTTTCAAGATCTCGTCGAGCGCTTTCACAAAATATAAAAATCTTTGTATTTGGGTGAAAAACAAAAAAATGGCACGAGTTTAAAAATTTTACATATCGTAGGTACCCTACTTTGAGCCGCCACAGCGCCGTCCCTGGGGCATCTGCAGGGTTCATCTTCAAAACTTAAACTCGAATACTCCTTGGCTACGCTCACGCCAAATTTTATCCCGATCGGATCAGCCGTTTAGAAATGCCAGATTTATTTCCAAAAAATTTCCATTCTTCCCTACTGTGCGATGGTATTCGACTTAAACAAGTTTTATAGGAATTTAAATAATAAAACAGTATAGTGGCGAAATTTGTTGTAAACAAGTTTTATAAGAGCAGATATCGCTATACCAAATTTGATATGGATCGGATCAAAACTGACCTCATTCCCCAAAAAAGGACCCCTTTAGAAAATGATTTTAGCGATCATTACTGACTTAAGCGATGAAATTCGACATAAATGAGTTCTATGCTAACCAAATTTTATGTACATGGAAATTTTTTGGGGATCGGACCATGATTGACCCTGCCACCCATAAAAGGTTCTCTTCTGAAATTTGCTTTATAGGAAGATTTTAGTTGCAAAAAAACTTATGTATGTGGAATTTGGTCACTATACTGTTATTATTAAGGCTGTTATGAGCAGAGAAGTAATTCTCTGAAGGGGTCCTTATATGGGAGGTAGATTCATTATAGTCCGATGTCCACCATAAATTTAAAAATAAGCTTTGGTTGCATAAAACTAAATTGTGCAAAATTTTATCACTATTGCTCTATAATTAACACATTTGTGACCCTTTAAACAGTATTTCGAGGGGGCACTAGCCGAGGGGGCACTAGCCGAGGGGGCCTAGGCGAAATCATGAACTGATATTGCTCAAACCATTTTCAATTTCAAACAAACCAAAATTTCAGCAGTTGAGATACTTCTGCGTGGCCCCTATCGTGATTTTAACAGACAGAAGGCCATGGATAGATCGTCTTAGAGAGGATTGATAATGCAAATAATCTCTTGGATAAAATATGAAAAAATACTCCAATTTGTATAAAACACTTTGATTGCCAATGAACCTATAAAAATCCAAAAATAATATATTTTATTTATTAAATAAAAATATTATAATCATGTCTTGACTCAAGAAAAGAAGAGAAGAAAAATATGTTTTGCGGACCAGTGTAATTGTTAAGATTCGTTGTAAAATAACATTACAATTACTGTTTAATAAACAGTTTAAACTACAGTTTTTTGGGGGTTTTAATGAGAGAACATCATAAAATATGTGTTTATGACCACAAGTGGTCCAAATACAAACAATTCCGAACAAATGAAAGGAAAACTGAAAAAGAAAACCTAGAAAAAAATGAAAAGATAAACACACCACCATATTATGTGAACGAAAACGTAATGAGAATCTTTTTACATTAAATAAATTGTACAAGTTGATGTGGTATAATGATAAAAAGAACTAATAATAATTTATTTATTTATTTCTTACAACATTGCATCTTCAATGAATCTGTTTTATTTTATTTCTTCTTTTCTCTATTCATTTTATATCTTACAGTTACCCGAAATTATTGGGCACTCATATTAATTGTATTTCCAATTTTCACATTATTTGGCAATATATTAGTGATACTATCTGTGTTTCGTGAACGTTCCTTACAAACGGTTACAAATTATTTCATCGTTTCGCTGGCAATTGCGGATCTTCTAGTGGCAGTAGTTGTGATGCCGTTTGCTGTTTATGCTCTGGTAAGTAAAATTAAATGGAAACGGAAACATATCGACCATACCAGAAGAACTGCAAAGTATGTAGTTCATTGCTGCTATTTTTATATAAGTGGTAGTAGTAAATTGTGTATGAATTTAAGTAGTTCAACTATTACAATATATTTTTATCTTGTAAGTTTTGGCCTGTATATTGGATATATGTATGTAAGCAGTTTTTAAAATGAAATTGTTACAATTTTCTTTTGTTGCATGTGAAGCAAATGAAGAAACAAAAGAAATGTGATGAGATTTATATCGTTACAAGTAGTTAACAAATTACATAAAAACACCAGCAGAACTCAACCAAGGTCAGTGTGAAGGTATTAGTTTTTTTTTTAAACTCAAGGAAAGACTCCAATTTTTTATGCTTTTGAGGAGGTTATTGGTTATAGTGTTTATGAACTATCAACCATGAAATGCTGATAGTTTCACATCTTTATACTTTAATGCCTTAGTATCACCTATCGTATAAAATGAGTTGTAAATCGAGAGATAGGTGTATTTAATTTGCAAATTATTTGGAGATCTTTTTTGAAAGCGCGAAGTTTAGAAAGCACATTTTATGTTATTTTAGTTTTGCTCTTCCCTGATCCAAAAACAAAAAAACAATTCTTTTTTATACCCCACACCACTACTGGGGAGGGTATTATGTGTTTATGTGGAAAATTATTGAAATCGGCCTTTTATTTTTCCTAGTCGGCATACAACCGTATATTTGGAACCTATGTAAGATTCAACATAAATTATTGAAAATTAATCACATTTAATATTTGCAATTGTTGTAGGGTATCATATGGTCGGCCACGCTCGGCTATAGTTTCTTACTTGTTTACTGTATTAAAAGTTTTGGTTGTCAGAAAAGCCTTATAGCGCACACCCAAATAGTTTTATATTAATGAATCACTGAATACACATACATACTTTTAAAATAAAATAACTTTACATCGCATAAAAACTTTTACCTTCAAGCTGTAATTTAAAGTAGACGAAATATAAAACTAAATAAAACCCAGACAGTTTTAGGCACAAAAATATGCAAATTTAACAATTAGCATAGTGTATCTATGTATTTACATGTAACTATAGGCTGTTGGCTAAAATATTTAATGTATGTACGTGTACAAAAGGTGATTTGTTTATGTATGAGTATTTTTGACAGTAAGTTAACTAGTTAGTTATTGGCTTGTCGCATCAAAAGGTCTTAAATTCAAAAAAAAAAAAAAAACAAGTAAGAAAGTATAGTCGGGCGTGGCCGACCATATGATACCCTACACCAGTTATGAATATTAAATGTGATTTATTTTTCATAATAAAGCATTTATCTTCAATATTCCCTTGTTCCGATACATTTAAGCAATTTATGGATGAAAAACTAATTTTCTGAAAGAGGCTTTATATGGGGGCTAGGGGCAAACATGGACCAAGCCCGGTAAAATTTTTTCAATATATTTATATTTACATAATATTTTATTGTGCTGAATTTCATCGCGATATTTGTGTTTATAAGTTAATTTGGGACATTCAAGTAATTTTCTGAAGGGGACTTTGTATGGGAGCTAGGGTCAAATGGGGCCCGATCTTTATGAAATTTGGCAGGGTCATCAAGACTTCAATAAAAATTAGTTGTGCCGTATTTTATCGATATATCTGTATATTTAGCATAATTATGAGCTCAGAAGCCCTTTTCGGGGGGTTCTGTTCTATGGGGGCTAGGTGAAATAATGGACCGATTTTAACCATTTTCAATAGGCTTCGTCCTTGGGCCAAATCAAACGTGTGTGCCAAATTTCATCCAATTTTCTTGAAAATTGCGACAGCCAGCCAGCCAGCCAGACGGACGGACGGACATAGCTTAATCGACTCAGAAAACGATTCTAAGCCGATTGGTATACTTTAAGGTGGGTCTAGGGCGAATACTTTTGTATGTTACAAACATCAGCACAAATCCAATATACCCTCCCCACTAAAGTGGTGTAGGGTATAAAAAGGAAAAAGAGGGAAAACGAAATTAATATTTGCATAAGTATTCGTTCAGTTTAACTTTTGCATAATTTTGTGCTCATCATTAAGTGAAACGTCCTTGTTATTTACTTTTTCCAGGCAGTAGTTAGATTAAAAGCAGATGTGTAAATATATATAATATTCAGTTATGTTTTGTCATGCCTTAATAATAAATGTTGATATCATTTAAATTTTGCAATTATACACACATACAGTGTTGGTCAAAACATATTGGACATCACTAAAATCCGTTCAGCATTAAAAAAAACATCTTCGTGAGAAGGATGTACATTAAGATGTCCCGTGGACCACTGTTTTGTAGGAATACCTCTTAAACGAAGCTTATTAATGTACCAAATACGAGAAAAATAATTTCTTTTTTTTAAACGGCCTCAATTCCCTACCTGTTATTGAAAGTGTAATATTATGGAAAATACATTCGCAAAGAGAGAAACTTCTCTCATCAAAGAGAACACCAATCAATTCTTAAATAGTTATTCAGAGAGATACTAAATAGAGTCAAGAAGAATCATAAAGTATAACCATTGTCTATTGAGCTCAAGGAATATACGTGAATTAATTAAACGATGGACCATACTTATTCATATCTTTAAAAAACTTTAAGTTCTTTGAACTTTTTTCTCATCTAAAAGTTTGATTCATATAATATGTTCATTATGTACATATGAATATCTTTTGACAACACTTTCTGTTTTCTAAATGTTGTCAATCTCTTTGCCGTAACTATTGTTATTTTGTTTAAAAAATGTTTAATAAAAAACAGCAACATACATATGCATAAACATACATACTGTATGTACATATATTTTCAGTGCCAAATTGTATAAAAATTCACACATGCAAACATCAGCATTTAACAAGAAAGTATTTCGTGCGCAGATGATTTATGCAAATGTATTCTGTCAACTCAAGTTGATTGATTGAATTTTTTTCCACAAAAAAAAAACGGGAGACCTTTCAGATGTGAAAAAAACACGTCCAGAAGAAAGTGAAAATCTGACAGGAAAAAAAGTTAACATATGTGGGTATTAACAGTGATGTGCAAAATAAAATAAATTTTGAAGCTGTTCTCTGTATATTTTTCTTATATTTCAATCCCATTAATAATTAAGATTACAACATGACAGCATAACTCAAAGGTATACCTTAAGACCTGATAAAGACAAATGAATTATAAACGTTATCATATGAAGGTGGACAGATAATAAGGATTTTATTACAATGTTTAGTTAAAATTGTTTGTATAATTTGGTAAATTGTTCATAATTTGATGGATATTAAATAAATAAATAATAGTAAAATATTACTCATTGTTTCAATATGAAACACTTTTGGATAAAAAAAACTTTAACTTAGGATCTATTGGAGATGTAATGAAATATTTAAAAGTTGCAATAGAAATATGTATTTGTGCTTATCCTTAATGCTCATCTTAATCGAATCATAAACTTAGAAATTTCTATTTATTTTCAAAATATTTGGTTTCTTCTCCATTGTTGATGGTATAAAACTCTAAGAACCTAAGAAAGATGTGCAACTTTAGAAATTTTTGACTTTGAAATTAACAACAATATTTAACTATTGTATATATTCTATTGTAAACTTCGATAACTTTCTTCAATACTGTTTACATATAAATCTTATGAACGCAAATTGTATTAGGGTATATCTAATTTTAAGAACAAAAAAATTAAATCAATAAACAAACAAAAAATTCATGAAAAAATCGAATCCATTAAAAAAAATTATTAAAAAAATCGATAATAACTTTAGGATCTGATACGCTGTTGTATTTAGAGATTGTCTTAAAACATGAACTACCTAATTCGAATGGTCTTGTAAACTTGGTAAAATGTCTATATTTAGAAATGTCTATATTTAGAAATATCTATCATTATTGATGGTGATGATAGCTATGTAAGTTTGTCATTCCGTATGCAAGAGATATTCAATTGAGACTCAACAATATGTACTTCTACCTAAAACACGCTCACGTTAAAAGTTTGGTATTCAAAATCCGGCAAAAAAGGTTCACAACGTAAAAAGTTATGAACAAAAATTTCAGACTACCTCAAAAAATTAGGTTTTTTTCTAATATTCGAGTAGTTTTCTCAGAAACTACCAAATATAGATCGA
Organism: Lucilia sericata; assembly: GCF_015586225.1. Lineage (NCBI taxonomy): Eukaryota > Metazoa > Arthropoda > Insecta > Diptera > Calliphoridae > Lucilia > Lucilia sericata. Next base: position 886,544 of record NW_023994089.1, on the reverse strand, counting down.
TGAATTTTGTCACACAGTTCGAAAGTTACATAAACGCACATATTTCATCGATAAATAAATCTATCGGAATAAACTTCAATATACATATTTTTTTGTATATAAATTAATCTAAGAAACTTTCACAGATCGGTCCATAACTGGTCATATCTCCTATGTAAGGTCCACTTCTGGAAATTACTTAAACGAACAATTTTATTGACAATCAAAGTTATCGAGATAAAATTCGACATGAATATATTTTTTGTATATATAAATCATAAGACGGTTGAGTCAATTATAGACCGATCCTCATACAATTTGGTAGAGGGATTTTTAAAATTTGTTTATAAATAAATAACGAATGTTCAAGTCAATTTCTGGAGGGGACTTTCTATGGGATCTACAATAAAAATTGGCAGTATTGCTTAGGTTTATAGAAAAGTTAATTCTGCAGATTTTTGCTTAAAATATTAGTATATTTAATATAAATATTAGCTTAAAATCTTCATTCAGGAGACCCAATGGGAACTAGGAGAAATAGTGGACCGATAGGACTCTTTAGTACAAATTGCACTTAGTTACACAATGCAACACAAAAAATATAACCATGTACGAACACCTTTATGTTTTGTCGAAGTCATGAACTTTTTTTATGGACCTAGTTGTCGTTTTAACAAAAAAATTAAAATTCTCACGTTCATATCTTGCAAACCGTTCGGAATTTTGATCTACTCTCTTGTCATAAAGAACAAAAATTGTGAACATGTAAAATTTAAAAAAACTTCATCTTCAAGATAAAAATAACAAAAGAACTCAAAAAAAAAAAAAAATTGATTTTTATGTGTTAAAAAAATATTTCAAGAGCTTTTCTAAATTAGGCATATACTTAATTGTAAAATCAATAATTCATTAACACGTATACGTACTGGTGTCGTTTTTGGCTTTTATCACGTAGTGATGTTCGTATATTTCCATGACTTTAAAAGTTACACACAGTGTTATTATGGACGGACGACTCAAATAATAATTCTAAGCTTAGTATTAAGATTATGTTTAAACATTTAGATTTACGATCAATACGTATGACCCTAATATTTATCAGTTACAGTAAATACTAACTTATCTCCATATTCCTCTACATCGCAAAAAAATTTTTCGTTTTGTTTATTTTAGGGGTAAAAGTAACTTTTTGGCATTTTGTGTACACTTGTCACATAAAATAATGCCTTTAGTTTGGTTATTTGATGTTTGATGGCATCTGTGAGAAAGTGAGACTCTAAATTTATGTATGCGATGGTGTTGTAGTTGTATTATGGGAATCCTTTCAGTTTGATATGTGACAGATGATAGTACTAACAGTAGTTTATGTCAAACTAATACACTCACATACTTACATATGGTTTTATATGATACTCATTCTGTTTGTTATTTTTTTCGGATTCTACATTAAAGGATGAGGATGAATATTTTAAATAAAAAATATGCATTTTTTACGTTTTTTTTTTTTTTTATACGGTTTCAACACCAACAAGTAAAAATAAAAATAAATTTGAATGATTTAATTGAAATTTTGCATTGAATTTTTGTCTTTATTGGTTTTTATACTTTTTGTATATTTTATACACATACATACACACACATTTATATACATACATATATGGTATATGTATTGTGCTAAAGAAAGTTTGTTTTTCAAAAATTGTTTTAAATTTTTTTTTATGAATAAAGTTTTTGCCAACAAATAAAGTTATTTAATACAGATCAAATTTAACAACATAATCTAACTCAGAATTGCAGGATAAAGATGACTATGTATACATGAAAGTACAAACATGAATTTACCACCAGCAGGACATGCAACATGGTTGCTGTTGCATATACATACATAGATATTTAAGTATATATGCTCATAAATGTAACATGTGTATAAATTAAGACAGTGTTTAAATACACATGTACATAAATATACAATGTTTGTGTGTGTGTGTGTGTAACTTTTAACATTTTCATAAATTTTTATGAAAGTTATAAATATTCTTAGGAAAAACTGTTACAAATAATGGAAATAACAGAAAAATCCAATTAAATTTCTATAGAAAACAGATACAGCAGTAATATGAGTTTGACAATTATTATCACAAGCTTAACTAGTATGTATGTATGTATGTATGTAGTATTATATTTATTCTGATTATTATTATTATAATGTGTATTATATTGTCACATTTTTTATATGCCAACACATTAACCCAACAAACCAAAAAGCTTTAAAATTCGTTTATAACAAACTTACTACCATAAGCGTTAGGTTTGCAAAACTATTATGATAATTATTGTAAAATGCTTGTTAACAATTATTTTATCAAGAAAATTGAACCCTTGTGATAATATTCCTAGTTGCAGTTTACAACAAGCTTAGAATCGCAATTATGAAATAAGCTTACTGAAAAATAGTTTTTGAAACATGATTGAAGTAAGCTTATTTTCGTAACATTTTTATAAGCTTGTTAATTCAATTAAAACAATATTTTTTTTTTTGTTTCATACATATTTTTTATTTTTCATTACTTTACTGATATTTTTCAATTATACTTTCTACAATTTTGCACTTTTCTATATATATTTTACGTATTAGTCTATTATTGGTAAATGGAAAAGACTTGTTTATACTTTTTATGAACTCGTCCTCCCTCAATCCTATAGAAAAAGCGGCATCTATAAAATAAAAAAGCACATTGTTTTATTATGTGGCATTTTTTATATATTAATTAAATTACCATTTTTAAACACAAATTTTATATTACTTTATTTTATAAAATTACACTCTTAAACACTTAAAAACACTGCCTTTGCCAAACTAAACAAGAAGACTGAAATGAAGAAGAATAATAATAAGAAAAACACGCAATAAAATAACGGGATATCTTATAGGAAAACAATTACAAAACTATTGCGATCATTAGTCTTTTACAATCACATTTGTAAAACTTGTTATCCTAACTAAGTGTACAGCAAGTATTATTGCAAATATTGTTGCTATACGAAGCGTTTTTTAAGCATTATTTTAAAAGTATTTATAATTTCCATTAAAATAAACCTATCATAAGTATCCTTATGAAATGTTGTAGAAAATTCTTTATTATAAGTTTATTTTAAAATGTAGTTATATTTTGATTATGGCTTGGTTTGTTGGGTAATGTCTCTTTTGACTTTATGTAGTTTTTATTTAATATTTCTGTTATAAATAGCTTGTTACTGCTTACACATTAAAGTATTAATATTTCTTGTATTTTTGGTTAATTTTTTCAATGTTACAATGTTCTTTTTTTTGGTAACAGTGATTAATGCTTAAGATGTGCGTGCTGAAAATGATCTCATTTTATGAATTTAAGTAACGTCAATTACATATCATGTAGAATATTTCTACGAAACTAAATTCAATGCCAGACAAACGATTATTTTGTGTCTACATATCATAACATAACAAGGTTTAAGAATATAAGTATTTCTATGAAAATTTATATTCAAGGTTCCCATTAAAACAAACGCCTAGCAAAACCTTACTTATTTATTTTAATATGAGCAAATTTTATTTTAATATGAGCAAATAGTTTCTAAACATGATAACTTGTAGTTTGTGGAGTCTGTCTCACTGGAAGCCGACTGATCCTTTTCAGACTAAAATAGTCTGAAGACACGTGTATTTGTTTTAGAGCCTTCAGTATAGGTATTTTTCTAATTATTTTATATAAATGGACCCAGGTCAATTTCTCTCAATACACACATATACAAGAGTTTTGATTATATTGGCCGAAAAAAGTTAAAATACTAAGATCAAGTTACACTGAATCTGAATCTGACCATCACATCTGATATTTGAGATAAGGTTAGGTTAGGTTGATAGGAGGATGTATACTATATCAAATCCGAAGAAATACACCTAGGCAACTATCGGGCCTGTTGTGCGCTCCTTATCATGAAAAAAAGTTTACTGAATGAATTATTTTTCAGTGTTCAGAAACTCAGTTTCCTGAAAGTAATTACTGAGAATCTTCCAATCAGCGTTAGTCAGGAATATTGTTTCCGGAATAACATCACTTCCAAGATACTTGGATCAAATTTCAACGAATGCATGGCTTTGGCAAAGAAAGTGCTTCAGAGTTTCACTGTCCTCTCCACATGCTCTACATTCGTCTGAATCCGCACGTCCAATTTTTGCATAGATGTGCTCGTAATCCTCTGTGTCCACTCAGAATACGTACCATCATACTAACTTCAGACTTGCTCATTTTGAGGAAATTTTTCGTCTTACTCTCATCAGGCTCACCCCATAGGATCTTCGTGGTTCTAACTACTGTTTCATTATTCCAAGAGGCCTTATGGAATTCTCTCACCCATATTTTTAGTTCAGCTTTTGTTGCGTCGAATGGTTTTGCGTTTGTCAGGTTAACTCCTTCGAGCTCCCTTCCCTTTAAACCTATTATATTCGCTTTTCGTTGCCGATTACTCCCGAGTGGGCTGGTACCCATATGATGTAAACCTTACCTCTGGGAGAGTATTCAGTTAAAGCTTCCTTACAATCCAATACGGTCTTAGATTTAATTCTATCACCTTATATCGCCCTAATTGCCTTCTGGCTGTCTGTAAATACATTAAGCGCTGTGGGCGCCATATTTATTCTAATCCAATTTACGCATTTCGTTATTGCTTGTACTTCTGCCTGAAAGCTTGTGTTATGAGTTAGTAAACGGTGGTATATTTCTGTTTCTGGGGTTTCAATATAGAACCCCAGCCCCACTTTGTCTCCCAATCCGTTTAAGAACGGATTCCTACTGGTATTTGCTCTAAAGTTCCGCTTGACCAAGACAGTCTATCTGATATCAGCGTGTCAAAGTTTCCGACATAATCTGTGTCTGGTATATGATCAGGAACAACCGATGATTGTGTATAACCTACCAATGTGTCCAGTATACATTGATGACGTGTCCTATAACCGCATTTGGCTCGCCTAAAGTAAAATGCCGTTCGGCTGTAAGCGCCGCCTTATATCTTAAATATGTTTCAATGGGTGGAATATCTAGCAACATTTCCAGAGCCTTGGTTGAAGTAGTACACATGGCACCACTTATACCCAAGCAGCATGTACGCTGAACTCCCTGTAGAAGAAGAATTGTGGCTGTGTTCACTTTTATTTAAACTTATTGTATTGGTGTCGGTAAAAATTTCTCACGATATATTTCGAGCTTTCTCCAAATTACAAAATACAAGATGTTCCCCCCCACCTGGGGTATGTCTCCTTGATAAAAACCCCTTATCTTGGTGTATTCCAATCCGGATATAAAGAGTTGCTACCAGTACCTCTAGTTTGCCGGGAATATAAATTTTGTCCTCGGACTTTCCTTGGAATGATTTGACATGGGCTCTAACCAGAGAACCACATAATCTGGTACTACGGGTGGCCATTTGCCAGTAGGACTTGTCCTGGCTGGTCAGTTGGTTGAGGTTCCTTCGGTATCCACGTAGTGGCTGTGGTTTAAACCCAAATTCGCGGGAAGAATAAGTTGCGGTTAAAAGACTGATGCACAGTGAAATTTATATTTCAGAATAAGTTCGGTGCTGTTGCCGAATGACAACAGATACCCCACAGAGGAGCGACTGTGGGACTAAGCGTTGGAAATGAGTTGGTGTTAATTGTATATGATACAGGATGAATGTAGGGGTATACGGAACTCATCCACCCGTATACCTAGAGTGAGTCTGTGAGTGTGCAGGGTTGAATGGTGATAGATGAAAGGTATCTTTACAAGTGATACCATTGAATTTTCTTTTCTTGTCCAGTTATGTTCAGAGTAAACTCTGTTCCTATCAGATTCGTACTTAGGTCTGCCGGTTACGTCACTAGCTGCTATTGCCGACTCAACAGATGACATCCCATCCCCGTGGTTGCAAATGGAAGTGATGCTTTTGCATCTCGGAAGTTAAGCAAAGGAGCAGCAATATTCACAGATTAGATAGCTCAAGTACTTGAGTAAAGTGCACGTATACTGGACCGGAAATTCCATATACGTAAATTGCCACCTGCGTTTAAGAAGCACAATGGGGCGGTGATGAGTTGTCACAAAAGCTCACCCAGTGGTTGAAATAGGCCAACACGGCAGGTGTTCATGTAAAGCACTCAACATTAATATACAAGATATTGTAAATGGGACTTTATTTAAAAAGCTCGAGATAAATTTACGGCTTTCTTATTTTCATAAAAAAAAAACTTTTTTTTATCAAATTTCGGCTTTCGCAACAGGCGAATAAATAGTTTTACATCAGATTAAAAGAAAGTTATTACTACGCTATATATAAATAATGCAGAACGAATGTAGTTGTCATTGAAAAGTAAGTTGTTGAGTAAGTACAAGTCATTATCAGTTTTTGCTGGGATTATATCAACATTTTGCTAATTTGTATATATACCAAGTCATTTATGATCCCAAGACAAAATGTGATGACCAAAATAGAATAATCGCAATTTTAGGGAATTTTTCTTATGAACTAAGGGATTTTAATGAAATTATATATAATTAGGAAATTTCTTTCTAATAGACATACAACATGCTCAAAATCTTTAGCATTTAACTTACTTAAATTTAATATTTTTCTTTGCAATTAAGTCAATTAGTTAGCTTTAACAAAACAAGTTCAATTATGTACCACCACAAAAAATCACTTACTGCTGCCAAAATTTTCCTCTATCCATTTTAATTAACATAAGCATCATCACTGCCATCATCATCATCAGTGCACTCAGTTTTATATTCATGTTTCGCTTTAAGTCAATTAACTTCTGCCACTTTATAAAATTTATTAAGTTTATGGAAATTATAGATTATTGGCGAAAAAATTAAATGAATTTTGTAAATTTAATCAAAATAAAACTGTTTGTATGTTAGAACACAAAAAAAATGTGATTTTACCTCGAATAAGTACAAGGAACGTGATAAAGTATTTTGAATAAAAGAAAAACCACATTTTGGCATTGAAAATTAAATATTTGAAAAGGTCAAAACTAAGACATGCATATACACGTACGACTTACATACGTTCATGTCCGAACAATTGTGTGAAATAACAAAATCCCTGCAAGAATTCATGCATGTACATTTAAAATGAATCATTAATTCAAATATATTATTAAGATGCCACTTAAAGGAACAATTAGTAGTGGCAATGTACAAAAAAAAAAAAAAAAGAAACGAACACGTTAAATGGTCGAGACTTTTTCAAATCATTTTCAAATTTATATTGCTACTCTGGGTGTGATTTTGCATTGTTTAATGTTAAAAAGTGAAGCAGTTCGTCATACATTGTTTCAATTAAATTTTTTTTTATTATATTTAATTACAATTATAATAATAAGTACTACCATTGTAACTTATAGTGTTATTATTACTATTATTACTTTGTATTTTTTAAATTACATACAATATTTATTATTGTTTAAACTAAACCAACGTTAATAACTAATTTGCATAAAATGCTTGTTATATGTACTTCACACACAGACACACATTTACATAAACGACCAACAGCCACTATAACGGTCACAGCAATATTAGACCTGAGCATTAAAAATACATTAATTTTAGATGGGTATAAACCAATGTAGCACAACATCAAAATATCGGGTCTTAAAGGATTCACATCAGTTTCCCGCATAAAGAAAATATTTTGTAATTGTATGGTTGTCTCAACCTTAAGACTTGAAGAAGATAAAACAGGGGTTAAACCCTTATTTTAAAGTTAACAGATTGGACTTTCAGATGATATAACACATTGTAGAAACAAAGATGTCTTCACTCTGTTAAAACGTCCCAAATATGGTTGAAAGGGGGGGGGGGTGTTCAAACTTTAGAGCACGATATCTTGAAAAACCTAATTTTTACACTCTACCGGCTTTCGCAACAAATACATCCACTCAGAAACAAGTTTTTTTAGGACCTTCCTAATATTACATACATCTCCTAAATGAGTGTGCCAGGCAATAGAAAATGTGTTACTCTGACATCCGCCGGAATATTTAGAATAATTAAATGACACGCAACAAAGTTTTCAACACATTACAAAAATAAAGAGAAGGATCATGAACAATATTTGAAAAAAAAAGAAGTAAAGTCACACTAGAACACTTAAAGAAATGAAAAAGTGGTAATATTCATACAGGAATACGTGTAAAGAAAAGTCTATTTTGGAATTTGTCCTTAGCCTTGAAAATGAGTTCAATGTTTGTTTTCATACACTGTTTATCATTTTCTTTTAATCAACATTTTTAAATGAAGAAAGTAGTGTTTGTTAATTTACGAAGACCTTTCGTATTTTAAACACTTTCGAGTAGGTACAGGTAAACATGTTTAAGATAATTCGATGAAACCAGATAAAAACCACTTTATACGATTGAGCTTCATTAATCTCGAAACCATCTAAAACATGCCCGAAAACCAGTGTTTTTAAAATTTTAGGACTCGATATCTCGAAAATCGGATACATACCGAAGAATTACGAAATAACTATTTGACATGGTAGTTACTATGCTTATTCTAATATATAGAATACTTCATTTGTAACTGGGAGACTCTGATCCCTTAACCGTAACATAAGTGTATGATAATAATATTTACGGATGTACTTGCTATAACTAGTGCATTAGTCAAAATTCCTCTTTTATGATGTAAATCAGTATGATGTATGAATTGTATAGATCTGCTCAAATAAGTTAATCATCCATGACATATTTCATAACATAAAATTTACGATATTCGTACGACATAGGCCTTGGAAGTTCACTTTCTTACTACATGATTCGTTAAAAATCAAATATATACTGAGGTGTGAGTTGAGGCATGATCCGTTCCATGTTATACAAATTGAATTGATTCAATTAAATCGGCTTCCTAAATTGAATCTATCTAAAACCTATTTTAATAAAACTATTGTTCTATCAAATTCTGTTCAGATCGGTCCATAACTAGGCTTTATCCAAACTTTAATCTATAATGTAATAATGGTTCGTTAAGGATCTTTAAGTTATATATGTACGCACAAATTAAATTTTAATTAAATAATATTCAACTATTTTTTCAGTCAGTGTATAACAGTGTTGCCAACTCGTGGTGACCAAAAATGGCTAAAACCGTGTAAAAAAATGGCTAAAAAATGGCTAAAAAATGGCTGAAAAATGGCTAAACAATTTTAGATAATAAAACACATACATTTTATTAAAAAACATCAAAAACGATTAATTTTTTTTATTTTTTACAACTATGTTGTAAATAGGAGATCATTCTTATTTGTACAAAAAGTTAGCATTAAAAAAATAAATCGTCTATAAAATCTGGGATATTATTATTTTTGTCATAAGACTCACTGGTACCAACTAGTTTTAAATAATTATTCGGTACGTCGTACTCAAAACAGCATTTATCGATTCTTTTAAGTCCAAATCTGCAAAATAAATAAAAATTAATTATAATGGAGTCATTATTTTTAGCACCCTTACCTGATAGACAAAATCGAAGTGACGGTTGATAGATGCATTTTATTTCTTAAGTAAGTTTTTACAAGATTTATTTGGCTGAAAACCCTTTCAACTTCTGCATTTGACCAGGGTAGTGAAAGTAGTTTCAGTATAAATTCCGAAATTTCGTTAAACTTTTTATTTCCGCCGGCATCTCTATATTTATATACTTCCGTCCAAAATGAAATAGTGTTATTTGTGTTTTTCCATTTTATATAATGGATATTTGAGTATTGCTCCTGAATTTTTAAGGATATTTCGTCATCAACATGAAATAAATTTAGGATTGGTAAAATATCCTCTTTAGAAGATTTTAAGACGTTATCTACAGAGAAATATTCAATATTTTGAAGTATTTTAATATTATCGGGCAACCTGCAAAATAGTGAGAGTAATTCAAATTTTAATTTAAAATAATATTTATGAATTGATATATACAAACCTTTGTTTCAATTGATTAATGAGATCAACAACAAATTTAACACAATTTCGTCTAATTTCACGTTCTGCCTTCTTTTTCATGCTTCCGTTTTTTTTAATTTCCTTAAGATATGTTTCAAACTCATGACCAAGGCTGCATGTGTATAAAATAAATTCGTCGAAATCTGAATATAAAACGTCTACACTGTCGTCACCAACTACTTTGCGTTTCAAAAAATTTATCAGCAATAATAATTCCTTTAATAGGCGAGTTGGATCGTTATCATGGCCTTGAAAAATTTTGTTAACTAGTTGGACTTCAAGTAAAATGGGTTTCAAAAATAACAAATATAGACGAATATTGTCTTCGTTGTATAATTCACATAAGATTTTAGCCTTTAGACATTTTTCTTCCATGTATGCTGTTTCGAAATGCACTTTAAGCTCCTCCCATTGCGACAATATTCTTGAAACTGATGTTTCAATGGATAACCATCTAGTATCCGAAGTTTTTGGAATTTTTAATGGGTCCTATAAAAAACAATATACATACATATTTAACAATATAGAAAATTTTTTAAAGTTATTAGCTTTTACCTTTTCATTTAGATTTTTGTACAAATTTTTGTAAACAACTTGTCTCTTGGAACTTTTTGAGAACCAGCTGTAGGTTTCATAAACAAGGAATTCTAATTGCTCAGGTAAATATTCTTTTAGAGACTGGTTCACAGCCAGCTGAAGAGAATGGCACACACATTTAACAAGAACAAGTTGGGGAATATCCTTTTTTAAAGCAGTATAAACGCTTTTATTTTTTCCTACCATAACATTTGCGTTATCGGTTCCTATGCCAACTAATTTTTCAGTTTTTAAATTAAATTTTCTAAGAGCATTTTTAACACCAATAACAATATTTTCAGCAGATCCACTTTCCAACTCTTCTATTGATAAAAATGTGGATACAATTTTTCCCAAATTGCTGCTAAAATAAATTATTGCCAGACCTAAAATAAAAACAACTAAAACTCCGAAAAAAATAAAATTTATATAAACTTACCCAATACTTTTGTTAAAGCGACATCACACGATTCATCTATTAAAATACTGAAATATCCTTCACCAATATCTTTACGCAGTTCATCGTCAAAGTGGGGGCCAAGAACATTTTTTATTATATTGGTGCACTTAGTTCTATGAAGTTTTAATGATGAGCATTCCAGTCGATTTTTGCAGACTTCTCCCAAATGATCGACAGTTGAAATTGAAGCATGTACTGCTAAAAACATACACAATGAAGCCTCCTGTTGTTGTATTTTCAAACTGACTGGTTTAAAGGGCAGTTGGTTGGTAGAACCAATGCGTTCAACTGCATTGATATGTTTTTTACTCTCTGCGTGAACATTCAGCACATATAACTTTGCGTTTATTTCGCATTTACAATATTTACAATAAGCTTTCTCTGGATCTTTACATTCACTGATCCATTCTTTTAACTTGGGATTATTAATCCATTCTTTTCGAAACTTTTGAGTATATTTTTTCTCCATTTTGTGCACTTTTTTGGCTTAACTTTTACTAGTTAATAAATTTTATCAGATGTTACTATTAAAAAAATAACACTGTTGCATTTTTTGACAATAATAAAGTGTTACATTATTGCAATTTTGAATAATAAGAGGGATTTAATTCTAGCGATTCCGTGAGATAATTTTTATGAATATTTTTAGTAAAATTTTTGCTAAAATATGAATATGGCTAAAAATGGCTAAATGAAAATAAAAATGTCTAAAAAAATGGCTAATGGCAAAATTTATTTTTTGATGGCCAAACCAGGTTGAAATGTGCTAAATTTAGCCATAAAATGGCTAAATTGGCAACACTGGTGTATAATGACATAGATCCTTTCATAAATTTCCTTGTTCATGGAGCAACATGTTAAAATTATTACAAAGGATATATGTATGTATGTAAATATTAAAATATAGTTACACACACATTGCATAACAACATAGCGACTGTTACTACGCAAAATTTTAAATGACTCTGTGTGTAAAAGTGTGTGTACAAATAAATGCTTATTCAAGTAACAGATTTTTAGTAAACATCCTTTAAAAGTCAACAGATACATATTAGGATGGCTTTTGGAAAAATGTTGTGGACCCACAAAAGTAGACTTCTTTATTTTGTTGATTTTTCCAGTAACCATTGGAAAGTTATTACTACTACTTGTGTTCCCTTTTCATAATAAAAAAACAGAACAATAATGTTCCTTTATTTGTATTTGATTATTTTTTCGGCTAGAAAAAAATGTATTTGGATCGCCCTCTTAATTCATAACTACGTTTGCATTTATGCCTGTATTTGCATATATAAAACACTCTGTATGAATAAAATAAACAGGTAGTACTTTAATGGAGGACAACAACCAGCAAAACCAGCACTTACACGTTCACAAGCAGTCGATTAAACCGATTATACCCCTACATTGCTGTAGGGGTGTACAATGATTTATTCTAAATAATATATTAATCTAAGCTTTCATAATTATATCGCTTTATATGTGAGCTATGTCCATAGAATAGATCCGAACAAATATTATATATATATACATATATACTTTTTTGTTAGGACCAGCACGCAGGGGATGACCCCTATTCATGCAGTGCATTATGTTGGAAATAGGAAAATAGGTTATGGGAAGGAGGATAGAGGGAATAGTGTTTGTGGACATTCGATTTAAATCTACCCACGTTGCAAGTGACAGGAAAGACTTCTGGGAGAAGTTTGTTCCACATACGAACAGTACGACTAAAGAACGATATCTCTGTAGTACATTGTGCGATCCACTGGCCAATCGACCACAAATGGGTGTGCTCTTGCTAAATAAATATCGTGTGTTACGTAAGAATATGCGGGTTTCGGGAACGAGTTCCCTAATTTAATAAGATCACATTCCATTAAAGTATCGATAGAACAGTGTAACGCACCCCACATTGCGACAATGCTCCAGTGAATCAATAAGTAATGTCACCGATAAGTACCTTCACTCTCTCCCGTACGCGGTCGAGTAGCCCCAAAATTGACTTTAAAGCGTCGGCCATACATGAGAGTTTTATTCCATTTTAGGTCGGATGTAGGTGGTGAGTAAGGAGATCAGAGGGAGTGAAGTAGGTTCTTACACCTTTTGAGAAAACCGAGACACTTGAATGCTTCTTTCGACACTTGAAATATGTGTTTGGTCCAGCGATCATCACACTGTATTCTCATAACCAGAACATTAAGAGCTTTTACTTAATATTTACACCACCCATAAATATAGATGAAGCAATATGATTTGTCATGCGTTTATGCGTTGAAACTCAACATTGAGTCTTACGTGCATTGAAATCGACTCTATTAGCACGACTCCATTCAGAGATTGCCACTAGGTCTTGGTCATTCATTCAGTCTCCAAAGGACTTGGCCTATAGTTGAATGGATAAGAATGGCAAATGTTTCTATCATCTGCAAAAGAGTAGTGGATAGAAGGTGATTTAGAAAGATAAGAAATAGAGTAGGAGAAAGAATGGAGCATTGAATTTACCTTGAACTTGTTTGATGAGATCCCATCTATATCAACTCGTATAGAGCGATCCCTGAAAAAGCTCGATATAAATCGAGAGAAGTAATTACCGACACCTAAAGCAGTTAGTTTTGATGTAGTGATATAGGTTCTAAAAGCTTTATAATTATTATTTAAGTTTTCTACTACTTTTTACTACTTTTTAACTTCTCTTTTGTAAGACCTTATTAAAGTAGCTATTTGTAAGCAAGAGTGTTGATCACTTGCGTCCAATGTCATCGCCGTGGTAATGTAATGAGTTAGAAATGGCAATGTATTAGCAGTGAACATTGATATATTAGCTTTTTAATTCATTACTTTTCAATGTAAGTTATTGCCGGGTACATAATTATAAAGAAAATGAAAAAATATAGAAAATAATAACAATAAAATTATAAATAAAAATCTAAGTTCTTAGATGATAAAACATAAAATTCGAATCCACATCATTAATAAATGGTCTACATTACCCTAAACTGGCAACACTGTTAATGCGGATACGGATTTAAATGTATAGATGTGATAGTTGTGTGTATGTCGACAGACTTGAAATATTCGCTTGAGGTATTTGTAAGTATGGTCTAGGTTAAGGATTTACCATTTGAGCTTTGCCAATGTTCATAGTTATAGAAGCACTTGAACAAGGCCAACACCTACTTACCTACACAAATATACATATTTACTACAAGGCACAAATATGTATGTTTCTGTGAGTGTTAGTGGCATTAAATGTGAGTTATTTTATGGGTAAAATCCATGAAAAGAGGAAAAACACGCACATTTCCAACAGCAAAAAAAACAAAATAAACGTCGAGAAGCAAAAGCTGCAAAAGTATAGAAACAAAGTAAGAAAGCAACAAAGAAGAACTTACATGAAAACTTTCTTAACTTAATTAGTTGTTGTTTTTCATAAAACTTAAATATATTCAAGCACATATTCGAAAATTGTAGTAATACTAATACTTTTTCATTAGGATGGTATTTTTTATTTTGCATGCAATTTTTATACTATGTATTCTTTATGAAAAACTTGGTTTTTGGAGAACTCTAAAACAACACAGAAAAAGCTTTACTTAGCCGGTAACCAGGCAAGTAATATTGAAGTAAAGTGGAAGTACTTACTTTTGAGGTGAATAATCATTTTTTTTTTGTTCTACGAGGTTCAAAAATAACTTATTACTCATTATACAAATTTGAAGATATTTTGCTGGAATGAACCATGACGACCATACCATATTTCGAAAATACGTACGACACATATGACGAGGTTAACGAATTGTAATAGGGATCCCATTAAGTCAATTAATGTACCAAATAAAATTATTTTCTAAAATGCCATCTGTAGTTATGTCATTAAAGCGATACCTGATACAGATATTGAATTCATTATTATTTTCGTTTTATTTATATTTTATCCGACTTTGTTCAATTTTTTACTTTTTCTCAATGTTTATGTTAATCGACTAATGCTTCCGAGTTTACAAACGAAAAAAAGTTTGTTTTAAAGTTTTAGACTGATTTTGTTTTGTTGTTTTGTAGCAATAACTAAGTTCGTAGCCTCCGGAAGATTAGTGGTTAGTGTTCTAGTATGGTAGACCGGAGGTGGTGGGTTCGATTCCCACCCTAGGCACTGGTTAAGAAGCGTTCAACAGGCCTGATAAAGGCCTACGTGTATTTCTTCAGATTTGATGTATACATGTACATCCTTCATCCTTCATCCAACTAACTAACTAACTAACTAACTAACTAACTAACTAACGAACCGAACAACGAACGAACGAAACGAACGAACGAACGAACGAACGAACGAAACGAACGAACGAACGAACGAACGAACGAACGAACGAACGAACGAAGAACGAAACGAACGAACGAACGAACGAACGAACGAACGAAAACGAACGAACGAACGAAACGAACGAACGAACGAAACGAAAAGAAACGAACGAACGAACGAACGAACGAACGAACGAACGAACGAACGAAAACGAACGAACGAACGAACGAACGAACGAACGAACGAACGAACGAACGAACGAACGAACGAAACGAACGAACGAACGAACGAAGAACGAACGAACGAACGAACGAACGAACGAACGAACGAACGAACGAACGAACGAACGAAACGAACGAACGAACGAACGAACGAACGAACGAACGAAACGAACGAACTAACGAACGAACGAAACGAAACGAACGAAACGAACGAACGAACGAACGAACGAACGAACGAACGAACGAACGAACGAAGAACGAACGAACGAACGAACGAACGAAGAACGAACGAACGAAAACCGAACGAACGAACGAACGAAACAAACGAACGAACGAACGAACGAACGAAACGAACGAACGAACGAACGAACGAACGAACGAACGAACGAACGAACGAACGAACGAACGAACGAACGAACGAACGAACGAACGAACGAACGAACGAACGAACGAAACGAACGAACGAACGAACGAACGAACGAACGAACGAACGAACGAACGAACGAACGAACGAACGAACGAACGAAACGAACGAACGAACGAACGAACGAACGAACGAAAACGAAAACGAACGAACGAACGAACGAACGAACGAACGAACGAACGAACGAACGAACGAAACGAACGAACGAACGAACGAACGAACGAACGAACGAAAACGAACGAACGAACGAACGAAACGAACGACGAACGAACGAACGAACGAACGAACGAACGAACGAACGAACGAACGAACGAACGAACGAACGAACGAAAGAACGAACAACGAACGAACGAACGAACGAACGAACGAACGAACGAACGAACAACGAACGAACGAACGAACGAACGAACGAACGAACGAACTAACGAACGAAACGAACGAAACGAACGAACGAACGAAAACGAACGAACGAACGAACGAAACGAACGAACGAACGAACGAACGAAGAACGAACGAACGAACGAACGAACGAACTAAAAAATAACTAAAAAAAAAACTAAACTAACTAAACGAATAAAAAAACGAATAACTAAAACTAACAATAACTAACTAACTAACTAACTAACTAACTAAACTAACTAACTAACTAAACGAACTAACTAACTAACTAACTAACTAACTAACTAAAAACTAACTAACTAACTAACTAAACTAACTAACTAACTAACTAAAAACTAAAACTAACTAACTAACTAACGAACTAACTAACTAACTAACTACTAACTAACTAACAACTAACTAACTAACTAACTAACGAACTAACTAACTAACTAACTAACTAACTAACTAACTACTAACTAACTAACTAACTAACTAACTAACTAACTAACTAACTAACTAACTAACCAACCAACCAACTAGCTAACTAAGTCCGTCCGTAAAAACAATTAGATTTTTCCGTCTTATATTCGAGAAAAAGTCGATAACCTATCAAATACTCTTTTAAAGTGCTAAAACATTTGTATTGACAGATGATTTGTGTTAGAAAAAAATTTGCTCTGATTTTAAGAATACATTCTATACATCACTCGCAGCATGTGTAGATAATTTTTCCGTTCTATTCCCAAAGAGATTTATTAGTAAAACGTTTCATATTGTAGCTGGAAGGAAGAGCAAAAAACAATATGCATATACAAATGTGGCAATGAAAAAAGTTCATATAGTATCATCATTCATGGCATAAACTTCGTACGTAGAATTCATTAACGAGGCTAAGAACAAAGTAATAACAAGACACAATTTTCACATTTTCATCATGATTATGAAGTTTCCCCTTTTATGTTTGACAAGACAAGCTCAATTAAAAAAGTGCATTATAAGACTGAATTTTAAGCAGACAAATTTAATTATCCGCCATTCAACAGATTTTCCAACTAAAATGATACAGTACTATTAAAATTCAGAGTTAATTGTAAAAAATGTCAATCACATTTTTGGGTAAAAATTTATAATTTTTTTTTTTTTTTGCTTTATCATCATTTTGTTTGATGAAGAGTTTGTGGTAAAGTTTTTATGCTAATAAAATGGGTAATAAAATAAAAAGTTTATAATACTAGAGTATACCTACATAAGTGGAATTAAAATATATTCTTTAAGGTAATGATTTTCTTTTCTGGGATTTACCTCAATATTAAGGACTATATGTTGTACATTTGTAAATCTCTATCACTGCTTGTGTTCAATCCCTTCGTTACTCTGATGTCTTTTGCATCACCTGGTATTGTTTTAAATTTTTTTATTCTTTGCTAAATGAGCTCATACAAAAAATCGAAAACTTAATCATCATTACGTTCTTTTATTTCAATTATATAATATATTCTTATATAAATAATTAAAAACGGATTTCATTTGCGAATTATAAAATCAAATGTAGAATGGAAAAAAACGTGGGATAATAGGATTATAAAAATAGCATTTCTACGTTATTCTAATGAATAACCATTTGTTTAAATGTCATCTAAAAAATGGTGGTTAAATAGGAAGTGGTAGTAAATCTGTCCTTAAAAAGTGCGATGAGACGTAATGAAATTCAGTAGTCACGTTAAAACCACACAATCTTCTACAGTGGATAGAATGGACGACTATGTGGACTCTAGTATACATTTTGTATACTTTATGAAGGAGCATCAGGACTCTTGAAACCTCAAACTACCATGATTGTAATAAAACTTAAAAAGGAATATAAAAAAGTTTTCAATAAGAGTAAAGAACAACTATTGAGGCTTTAACGTTACGACAGACACTTTCAACACTTTCCAGAAAGAAACCAGATAAACTGAAAGATATCACGGTGAGCAGTTAGGCGGAAATATTATTGGTACTTTTAACCGGAATTTTAAAGAAAAACGTAATACCTAGAGCTGAATTAGAAATGCGCACCAAGCTTCCAAATCAGAATACCAAAATATATGTATAACTAAACCAAGTATTGACCACACAGGGTAATCAGTTACGAGATATGGTTTTATCTGACGAAGCTTATCAGATAAACCCATATCTCTTGGTCTACAGCAGATATCTTAATGTCTTAATATAATATCTTCAATTTTTGACTGGTTAACGTTGCACGGAAGAAATTTAAACCATTATTACAACAAAATTTAAGAATTTCATCTCTAGAAGTTGACATTTAATACGTATATTTTAATTTTATATATTTTTTGAAAGAGGCCTCAGTTCCCTACCAGTGATTGAAAATCTTGATCTCAGTACAATATGTTAAAAAAATTTTCTATAATCTTTTTGAAATGGGTTTCAAAAATTCCTTAATTTTAAGCTTATCTGACTTTGAGTGTATTTAAGGGGCATATGCCCAAATTCCAAAATAGCACAGACGGACAAATGTTTAGCCCAGATATCAAAGTATACTACTCTAAAGGATTGGGCTGCTCTAAATCCAAATCTGTCATCAGAATATCTCCATCATATCTAGAATTCGAGATATCGTGTCCTGAAATGTTTAGCCCTTTTTGAGACATTATAACAGCTCCAAGGCAACTTTATTTATAAAATGTTGTAGGCCATCTGAAAGTACATTCTGTCGGCTTTAAAATCAAGGCTTAACATCTGACATATCTTCTTTGTTCTTCGAGATAACATCACATAAAACTTGATACAACAATAAATTGACAAAAACTGAATTCTCTTCGTACATTTCGCCTATATTTTGTGATTTTTTTAAATTTCGCCTATAAAAATATTTTTGAATTGTTTAACAATATGCTCTAGTTGCTGAGATATCATTCGTTGATGATATCCGGATGGACAGACATTGTTAAATCGAATCAGAAAGTGATTTTAAGTCGATTGACACATCCTCAGGTAGGTGTGGATCCAATATTTTTGTTCGTCATAAACAATATTTATAAAGCATAATATCCTTCTCACTGTAGTAAAGTAGAGTATAGATACCATGAATATACTGCAAGTCAAATGTTTCAAGCTTTGGTGTAGATATTTCGAAGAAGAAAGAAGATATTTCAGATATCGGCCTGTAAAATGCCTAAAATGTATAAGCTAAAAATGTTGACACTTATATCAATAAAAAACCCCTTTAGAAAATATAATCTGACAAATTCTAATGTCAGGTCGATATGCATATATTGGATACATTTGGAAAAGGCAATAGTACATTGATTCCTTGCTATATTTATAGCCACCATCAAAAAAGATGGGGGGGTATATTGATTTCGTCATTCCGTTTGTAACACATCGAAAAGTATATATTCTGGGTCCTTATTAAATTCTAAGACGATCTAGCAATGTCTGTCTGTCCGCCCGTTTGTCAGTCTGTCTGTCTGTTTGTCTGTGTGTTGAAAGAACGATAGAGTCCGAACGGATAGATCTAGAGAGTTGTTATTTTCCACAAATATTTCTTATAGGTAAGGTTTGTTTGATATTGAAAATGGGCAATATCGGTCCACGTTTTTGCATATCCCCCATACAAGTGGCCTCCCGAAAAACTTCTTTAACAGTCATAACTGTTTTAAAAATTCGAGAATAGTTGTCCCTACCGCACCCCCCCCCCCCATATAAGACCCCCTTCAGAAAATGACTTTAACGCACATTATTGTCTTAAAAATGCGAGTATAGCTTTGAAATTCTTACTTATTTTATGTAAACTGTTTTATTTTTGAAAATATTAAATATACAGGTTTAAATAACGAACATTTCCATTAAAAATAAAAAAATATTTCAAATAATTACCGAAGTAATAAAATGTAAAATATTTTATACAAAATTTTAATAAATACACTAGTATTTATATAAAACAAATACCTATACAATGCATCACTATATATTTTGCATATCCTCATCTTTCATTGCAGTAGTAGAGTTTTCCCTCATACATATTGTTGTTCAGTGAGTATATCTGAATAACACACATAGTACGTATATAGTTTGTACTACATACGTATAAGTAATAAATTAAAATATTTTCTGATATTTTATTTGTTTAATTTTTTGTTACATTTTTTTCTTTCTCTTGTTACTATTTTCCAGGTAAACGTTACATGGAGCTTACCATATTTTGCGTGTGATTTTTATATAGCCATGGATGTGATATGTTCCACTTCATCGATTTTTAATTTAGTTGCAATATCAGTAGACAGGTATGTATGTTCATATGTATGTAGGTTCGCCAGGTCCATGTTCATGTTCATTTATATTTTTCATACTTAGTTATTTATTTATTCAGTCAGTCTTGGTGAATAAACATTTAAATGCGTCTGTATGTATGAGCGTGATTGTGTGGATGCTAGAAAATAAAGAAAATAATATGTGTATATTTGAATGTGTGTATGTACTTGTAAATAAATATTTACACATTCATGCATAAAATAAAAATTGAACAAAAAAATGAAAAACCTACATTAACATACAACTGCAAGTACAGTGACTGGTAAAATCAAGGGATATTTTCAGCAAAATTCTGTCACAGATCAGACAAAACTTTTTCCAATTAAATATTATTTCAGAATGTTATCTGAACATCATCAACGAATAGGTATTAGAGAAAGTGCAGCAGTAAAACTTGTAGAGCTCCAAAACATGATCTGTTGCCTTTTGATTGGTTATGTACACTGTTTGATTGGACACATGTCGGAACACATATCATTAAATCGAATTATAAAGTAATTCTTGGTTGGGTGTACATTTTCTGATTTTATAAACATCACCGCCTACTAAGGTCGTTTAATCATATACCAAGTCAATCTTATTCAATACAATTATTCACATACATATGGAGAATATCATTTTGACACTCACTGTATATATATATTTTTGTTATTACACAATGTATGTATTTTATGACAAGATACAAAAACACAAATAGACATGCATTACTTACATAACAAGGACATCAAACTGATGAACGAGAAATTGTTTAAGCATTTGTATGCGCTAGTGTTTATAAAAATAATTTCCACTTATTTCATATTTTTTTTTTTACAAACTGTCACCTTTTATTTGTAAAATGTTCATATACATGTGTACATGTAAAATTTATATGTTTGTGTAATTGTGTTTTTGTGTTTTATTTATTTGACAGATATATCGCTGTGACACAACCAATAAAATATGCCAAACACCGGAATAGTCGACGTGTTTGTTTAACCATCGTCATAGTGTGGGCAATATCAGGCGCCATTGGTGCACCCATAGTTTTAGGTCTCAACAATACACCAGATCGTGATCCCAGTCTGTGTATGTTTTACAATACAGACTTTATAGTCTATTCATCGTTAATATCATTCTATATACCCTGCATAATCATGGTATTTTTATATTGGAGTATATTTAAGGTAAGTGTGAGTTTTTGTGAAGGATGTGCTGACATCACCTCCACCATCATAACCACCAATCATCCTTACTTGTTAAGATTTTATATATTTTCTCTTTATATTATTCTATATTGTTGAGGTGTACATAGTGTAGATGAGATTATAGAAAGGAAGTCAAATGAAAATTTGTTTTTGCACATATTTGTATTGTTAGTAAATTAGGCAAATTGTTGCTTTTATACTCAGCTTCAATTTATTTATTTTGTTGTTATTGTTGAGTTTTATTTAGCTATTATTGACTATCGTAAATATTGTAACAATTGCTGGCAAAGTCATAGTAATAAGATTAACAGAGCAACCGAAACAGCAACATCATCAGGGTAACAATGCTTTTGACATAAACCACATTAACACACAGTTTTATAGACAGATAGCTGGGCTGCCTCCACTTTGTAACTATGTATATTGTTATAACATTTACATACATTGTTATAAATACACACACACTGGATTGGATTGTAGTCGTTGTTGCATGATAATCTAATGTTTGTATAACTTGTAAGTGCGTCCTTATACCATTATGCCTGTCTGTCAGTCTGATTACACAAGCCAACGAAAAAGCATTTTTAATAATTTTCACAAATTCCAGGATTATTTGGAATGCAGATTTCCAAAATGCAAATAAAGCAGTATCACCTACCAATTTTCCACTCTGTGTTGTTTTAGTTCTCGTGACTGTATACTTGTGTCCCAAATATTCCATTCTATTATTTTACAATCTCCATCTCCAGACTTTAAGGTATAAAAATGAATTCTAAAAAAATTTAGTTGTTTTTATTTTTGAACTAAATTTATATGTTTTTGTATTATAAAAGAAAATAATTGTAATATGTATGCAATTATCGTTCTGCAATGCATTTTTTATAAAAGTTTTTTAGAATTTAAAAATTCAGATAATAAGCAAGATATATCTAAAGCTTTATTAAAAGCGAATAAAGTTAACCCATAAACTGTGAAGGCCAAAATCAAATTATAAAATATTGATAAACCTTATTGAAACCATAGTGAAATATTATTTGGTGATCAACCGAATTAAATGAAACTTGAGGAACATGTATATAATACACCAATATTTATAATGATATCGAAAAATTAGATATTAACTCTTAAACGTAAATATATACCTATAACTAAATACAATTCTGTAATATATTAATATGAAACACCTAAAAATAAATGAAATCGATTCAGATAGGTTTTAAAAGTTGTTCCAAAACTTCATTTAGTTGGCCTGTGTAAATGTTCGTTTGGATGTTTTAAAAACCACATTTAAAATATTTACTCCAAATTTTGATATTACATCAGTTTTAGCTGACGATATGTAGGTTAATATCAAAATCAATGCTAACTGGAGTGTTGAAAATCAAAACGTAAATAACATAGCAACCTGCTATTGTCACACAAATCTACTTAAACGTAAATTTATGTGCAGCCCAATGCGAAAACCACAAAACCCTAATATTGTAAATATTTTAGATTTAACAGTAAGTAAGTGAGTGTCCAAACAGACTATGTATCAGGCATGGAAAATGGAAATTTGAAATAGTGCTAACTAATAGCCAAAATATTACTTTTTAGGTTTAAAACTAATTTTCCTATTAGCTATAAACTAGACTATGGACTAGACTATAGACTAGGCTATAGACTAGACTAGACTGTAGACTAGACTATAGACTAGACTATAGAATAGACTATAGACTAGACTATAGACTAGAATATAGACTAGACTATAGACTAGACTATAGACTAGACTATAGACTAGACTATAGACTAGACTATGGACTAGACTATAGACTAGACTATAGACTAGACTATAGACTAGACTATAGACTATAGACTAGACTATAGACTAGACTATAGACTAGACTATAGACTAGACTATAGACTAGACTATAGACTAGACTATAGACTAGACTATAGACTAGACTATACACTAGAATATAGGCTAAACTATAGACTCTACTATAGACTATACTATAGACTTGACTATAGACTATACTATAGACTTGACTATAGACTAGACTATAGGCTAGACTATAGATTAGACTGTAGACTAGACTATAGACTAGACTATAGACTAGACTATAGACTAGACTATCGACTAGACTATAAACTAGACTATATAGTAGACCATAGACTAGACCATAGACTAGACTATAGACTAGACTATAGACTAGACTATAGACTAGTTTATAGAATGGACCATTGAGTAGACCATAGACTAGACTATAGACTAGACTATAGACTAGACTATAGACTATACTATAGACTAGACTATAGACTAGACTATAGACTATACTATAGACTAGACTATAGACTAGACTATAGAATAGACTAGACTATAGACTAGACTATAGACTAGACTATAGACTAGACTATAGACTAGACTATAGACTAGACTATAGACTAGACTATAGACTAAGACTATAGACTAGACTATAGACTAGACTATAGACTAGACTATAGACTAGACTATAGACTAGACTATAGACTAGACTATAGACTAGACTAATAGACTAGACTATAGACTAACTATAGACTAGACTATAGACTAGACTATAGACTAGACTATAGACTAGACTATAGACTAGACTATAGACTAGACTATAGACTAGACTATAGACTAGACTATAGACTAGACTATAGACTAGACTATAGACTAGACGATAGACTAGACTATAGACTAGACTATAGACTAGACTATAGACTAGACTATAGACTAGACTATAGACTAGACTATAGACTAGACTATAGACTAGACTATAGACTAGACTATAGACTAGACTGACTAGACTAATATACTAGACTATAGACTAGACTATAGACTAAGGCCTAGCTAGACTAGAGGCACTAGACTAGAATAGACTATAGACTAGCACTATAGACTAGACTATAACTAGACTATAGACTAGACTTAAACTAGACTATAGACTAGGTATTTTGCGATATCAAAAAGTACTAAAGAACTTAATTTTCCATTCCTGCTATGTATAGTACATTTTCCTCTTAAAAATTCAAACCAATTCCATTATCTATAAATTATGTTTGCATAACAAAACTGACTGAAATAACAAAATATTTACCGAAAAATATAGATACATATACATATATATATTTATTTTGTAGATCTAAACAAAGCTTATATTGAATTTATTTAAAACAACAATGAAATTTACCAGCAACAGTATCGTTCTCTGTGCAGGAGATGTATTGTATAGAAACACATTTTATAAAAGGTTTTATATTCATTTTAAAAACGAGTACTTACAACCATATGAAACAAAACATGCAGCAATACCGCAAAAGCATCTGGTTTTCGAATGAAATGAATGTGGGTCAATTTAGAAGTTTTTGGAAAAAGTAAAATGAAATTTAAAAGTCGAACTGTTATTAAATTTATATTTTTTAAGACAAAGTGTGTTAAAGTGTTTAATTCAAATTGGTTTATAAGTTTTCGTAACTAATGTTTCTAGAGCAACGCACTGAGACGTCAACTGTTCCGCTGTTGATGGATGTACTTCAAAGACAAAAGATGTTCGGACGATTGGTAATTAGGTCATTCCGGAGCGAAGATCCAATTGTAGTTGAAACGACTTAATTTTGCTATTCATTGTTTAACTTTATGTAAACTTATTAATCCTTTTCATTATATAATAATCTGTTTCGGTACTATAGAGTATCATAAGGTCGATGTTCCTCCTAAACTTTCTTGCTAGCTTGTTTTTTGGATACGAGTGTAATCTTTTGGCATGAAATGTTTCTTTCTGTGAAATCAGGCTTTCGAACATTTACAACATACACCAAAACAAAACAAAAAAACTCTCATATATTTCTTTTAAAAAAAATAAATTTTTTTCAATATTCTTTTGTCAATGAATTTTTTTTAGGCCTTGCGTAGTCGTGCCCGTAAACAACGTGCTGCACGAAAACCTCACATTTCTGAGCTGACGGGCGGAAGTGTAATTGAAAATATTGCACAAACACGAAGATTAGCGGAAACTGCATTGGATAGCAGTAGGCAGGGTGGTGTACGAATAATGCCTGATGAACCGGCAACGAATACAGGTTCAGGTTCAAATGAGGAAGAGGATGAAAACGCCATATCGCCTGACATTGATGATTGCCATGTGATTGTCAATGACAAATCCACCGAATTTATGCTTGCCACCGTTGTGGAGGAGACGGGAAAGTAAGTTGCTTTTTATTAATACTCAATACACGCGCAAACATTTATTTATATGTGCGTGTCTAACCGTATGTATGTATGTGTGTGTGTGTGTGTGTACGTGTTTGCATATGCAAGTGAATGTATGAGTATATTTTTGCACGAGAATTCAATTCAATTGAAATAGTGCAGATGATGATGAATGTCTATTTATTTGGTTTGTACTTGTAGGTTATTGAATTGTTGTTTAGTGTATAAATATGAACACAAATAGGAATATACAACTACAAAAACATTGAAATAAATATATATTTATTTTTTATTTATATTTTTCCGTGTATTTCCGTTTCCTTTTCGTTTTTATTTTCACTTTTAATTTTGTGCATTTATCCATGATGTCATGATGACTGCTTGTTTACTTGAATGACTCGATTTTGTTGTGCCTTTCAATGATGATGATGATGTGGTATGGATGACGATTATGATGATAATGATGACTTTTGTGTTGGCCCTTGTATTGGCGGTGCAGTGTGGTGGCCCAAATAACATCCCAACCACAATTAATGGTAGCGGATTCAAATGGTAATCATGATTCTGGTTATGCACCATCAAACGTTGACGATGTCCTTGCAGGAATCGCGGATGACTCATCACCTCCAGATAGTCCAGTGGCTAGTGGGACCCTTCAACGATCGGCTATTAGTAGTAGGCGTAATACGGGAGAGTGTCCTCACCAAAAAGGGAACAATGCTTTAAGGTATGTATTTGGGTTATTTTAGTAATGTTCAATTCTGGTAGAAAATGCAATTTAAAACTTGTGCACCGTCTGAAAAATGTTGCTTTACCTAACTAACTACTAACTAACTATACTAACTTAACTAACTCTAACTAACTAACTAACTACTACTACTACTAACTAACTAAACTTAACTAATAACTAACTAACTAACTAACACTAACTAACTAACTAACAACTAACTAACTACTAACATTAACTATAACTACTAACTAACTAACTAACTACTAACTAACTAACTAACTAACTAACTAACTAACACTAACTAACTAACTAACTAACTAACAACTAACTACTAACTACTACTAACTAACTAACTAACTAACTAACTAACTAACTAACTAACTAACTAACTACTAATAACTAACTAACTAACTAACTTAACTAACCTAACTAACTAACTAACTAACTACTACTAATAACTAACTAACTAAAACTAACTAACTAACTAACTAAATAACTAACTAACTAACTATACTACTAACTAACTAACTAACTAACTAACTACCTAACTAACTAACTAACGAATAACTAACTAACTAACTAACTAACTAACTAACTAACTAACTAACTAACTAACTACTAACTAACTAACTAACCTAACTAACTAACT
Organism: Lucilia sericata; assembly: GCF_015586225.1. NCBI lineage: Eukaryota > Metazoa > Arthropoda > Insecta > Diptera > Calliphoridae > Lucilia > Lucilia sericata. Next base: position 859,080 of record NW_023994089.1, on the reverse strand, counting down.
AACGAACTAAGCAAACGAACTAACAATTAACTAACTAACTAACTAACTAGCTAACTAACTAAACGAACTAACTAACTAACTAACTAACTTAACCCAGTAAAAACTTTAATTACCATGTAATAGGGGTTAAAGTGCTAAAATTTACTCACGCAATATATTTGAACTCATTATTTTTAACACGTGATGTCATTAGAAGCAAGTACTTATAGTACTTATTACAAGTAATAGGAAAAAGTAGTCATTGCAAATCGGATGTAAAAACGTATACAGCTTTTATAGCTTCACAGTCAAGATGACCAATGAATTAGAAAGTACTTATGTAACATATTATTAGTCAGATCTTATTGGACAACTTCTATGTAATCCAGCCGATAAGTAATAGTCATTTAAAAGTATGTTGTTAGGTATGTAATTGCACTTGAGAGTCATCAGCTAGTTTTTGTTGGGAAGAAAACTTGTACATGTCTTTCAGACGTCCAAATTATCGAATTAGATATTAATAAGTAATTAATTATAATCCTCTTTTTAAACCATTCTCAACCTTTATTTATCTACTGAATAAAATAAAAAAATTCTATCACCTCATATGTTAATCTGTCAATTATCTTTTGTATTAAAAAGATACCACTGGAATTTCATCTTCTTAGTAAATATTCGGAAATCTTTGATGAAAAAATAATGAAAAGGAGAGGGAGAGTGTTAAACGTAATCCTCCCTCTTTTATAAATCAACTCAAAAATAAGTTGTGTAGATTTAGCAAATAAGTAATAATTTGAAATCTTATCAAGTTGCAGACTGGTAAGAATTCTTCCAGTTAATTTCTTATTTAATGTGGTGGCACAGTGACAGCGGTAGCGGTGGTGGCAGTGAAAAACACAACATCCTTAGAATTTCACTTATTTCGCGTAATTAAATTTGCTTACCACAACAATTATTTCGCATTAAGTTTAAACCAAACAGAAAATGTAACGACCTTTAGTGGGTGTACTATGTTCATTCGTATGGGTATTTTACTTTAATTCATTTTGTTTTTGCTTCTTTATCTTTTATGTGAATAATGAACGTGTTTTAGTTAAAATTTTGTTGCCTGAGTATTTAATGAATTTTATTTTATTCTTGTTTTTGTTATTACAGTGCTGCCATGAAACCGTTATCTTTTATGCGGTGCGGTGTACAGGAAGCCATGACGCTGGCACGCAACGATTCCACCCTATCAACAACATCGAAAACATCCTCGCGCAAGGATAAGAAAAATACTCAGGCATCCAGGTAATAAGAAAAAAAGTAAAGAATACAAGAAACAAAAATAATTTTTTCTAAAAAAATCCAACTGAAATGAAAAAATTATAATAATAATTGTACGTATGTATATCTATGTGGTTGTGTTTGCATGAAAAGCTGTGGCTCTGTAACTATCGTTACATATACGCCAAGTTACCTGGTGGTTTAGTGTCGCTGACGAGGGTTAAGGAATGGCATGAAGAAGAATGATAATGAGAGTGGTATGGGTATTGTAGAGCGGGTATGGTTTTACACAAATCCATCTTAACCGCTTGTCATCATCATCTCTTTTGTGTTACTCCTTACCCCACCTCAAAAGAAGACAAGCAACACCCAACTACAACAATAAAGTTGGTTCTATTTTTAAATGATTAATTTTTTTTTTATATGAACTTTAGTATTTTAAAAAAATTTTGTCTAATTTTCATGTGTTTTTCTCTTTGTGTGTTCGTTTTGGTTTCATTTTTGTCTATCTTCTCGTTTTTCTTCTTCCAAAAAAATAATCTATTTGACTTTGACATTAAATACGCTGCCGCCTTTTTTCCAACATTCCTGACATCTCTTTATGAATGACTTGGTCTCGGGTATTCAAAAACGACATCTACACAAAAAATTAATAAAGCAGATTTACGATATACAAGGTACATAAAGCATCAAAAAAGAAACGTGAAAAAACGTCAGCCAAAAAGGAAAGAAAAGCAACAAAAACGCTGGCAATTGTTTTGGGTAAGTTCTAATGACAATACTTGTTTATGTATTTTCTGGTAGCATTACGGATGTTATGTGGGTATACGAGGGTTATATGAGAGTCTTGCAACATAAAATCATTTCTAGCTACACACAGTGTGCTTTGCTGTCCTAAAGAAAATAGAAATAAAAACCCATTTTACGATTTTTGAACATTCTAGCTCGAAAAGTTTCCCAGATATACGCATTTTTATATTAAATTTATATGGGAGGTTCCTAACACCCTATTGATATTCCGTACGTTTTTCTCCAAATGTTCACATTGACGTAAAAGTTCTTCGTGCAAAATATGAGGATTCCAGCTGTAATAGTTTCTCACATATACGAAATTTTGTATTTAGTTTATATGGGAGGTACGGCGCCACTAATGCTACTCCGCCAATTTATTATCCATATGTTTACTTGGATGCCAAAGTTGTTCTTGATAAATTTAAGGATTTTAGTAACAATAAATTTTCATATGAATTTTTGTATTAATTTCAAATGAGAGGATCTAAAGCTTCTAATGAAAGTCGCCCATTTTTTCCCCAAAATGTTTGCAGGAATGTAAGAATTATTCTAATTATTCGCAGATATTATTCAGAATTTAATTCTTATGGGAAGTGCCATGCCCTTCGTGTTGATACTAAAGTGGCTTCAAACAAAATTGAGGACTCTAACTGTTTTTTTTTTTTTTTTATGTACGAGGTACCTTGCACCAGTAGTTATTTCATACATTACTCGGTAACTAGTGGTCATTATCAACCTCATTATTTTATTTAGCTAAATAGGTTAGGTTGATAGGATGATTTATGGTACATCAAATCCGATGTAGGCCACTATCGGGCCTGTTGTACGCTCCTTTTCATGAAAAAAAATTGTTCACTGAATTTTTTTATTTTTTTTTTCCTGGACGTAATACCTAAGAATCTTCCAATCAGTGTTAGTCAGGAATGTTATTTCTGAAATAACATCATAAAATACTTGGATCTGACTTCGACGAATGCTTGACAGTGGCAAGAAAGTGCTCCAGAGTTTCACTGTCCTCTCCACATGCTCTGCATTCGTGTGAATCCGCACGTCCAATTTTGTATAGATGTGCTCGTAATCCTGTGTGTCCACTCAGAATACGTACCATCATACTAACTTCAGACTTGCTCATTTTGAGGAGATTTCTCGTCTTGTTCTCATCAGGGTCATCCCATAGGATTTGTTGCGTCGAATGGTTTTGCGTTCGTCAGGTTAACTATCTCGAGCTCCCTTCCCTTTAAAGCTATTACATTCGCCCATTCGTTGCCGACTACTCCCGAGTGGCCTGGTACCCATATGATGTAAACCTTACCTCTGGGAGAGTATTCAGTTAAAGCTTTCTTACAATCCAGTACGGTCTTAGATTTAATTCTTTCACATGATATCGCCCTAATTGCCTTCTAGCCCCATGCTCACTATATACCCCAATTTGAAGCCATCCGTCGATCAGGCACGTCCGATGATTACGTATAACCAGTTCGCTTAAAGTAAAGAGCCGTTCGGCTGTAAGCGACGCCTCATATCATAATTATGTTTCAAATGGTAAATAGGTAATTACTGGTAAAGAGTGACGTAATTTAGATTTGTTGTAGCCGAATCCATTTGGCATTCATTCGTGTTTCGAGACTGGCTGAATATATTTTTGTAAAAACCGTTCTGAAAATCACAAAAAAACTACTTTTTAATGGATCATTGAATAAGCAGCTGGAGCGAGAAACACAGAAAAGAACAAGAAACTGTAATTCGGTTGTAAAATTGATCTGTTGTGCCGATTCTTGTTCAATCGTTGCAAACACCAATCACATTAACTTTTCAACCACTCTCGCTACTACTCACTCATACAAACTCTTACCAAGGAAACCAAATCTACGAAGAAATGAGTAATTATATTTTTTTTTTTTCTAAAATAGGAAATTAAAGTTGAAGTTGAAATGTAACAAGAAATCTAAAATGAAAAGGACACAAAAGTGAATAGATTATAACGTTAAGGTACGGTTCATGAAGCGATGTTTTGAAGTGTCAAGAAATTGCAAAAAATTTAAGAGAAACGAAATGAAAGTTCTTTATTGCATGTTGACACTTGACGATAACACCATTACGAGATGACAATATAAATTATTAATTGTTTTATTTTTTATTGTTATTATTTTTTTTGTCAACTTACAAATAGATTAAATAGGATGTTTAAACTTCTGTTGGCATGACGATGGCATGCTTAAGTGCCTGAAAATGGAATTTATAAAGAAGAGAAAATAGGATTTTTTTTTGTGCATATTTATTTGAAATTTAAATTCAGTACACATTTGCTAGATGATATTGCTGTTTTGGTTGTTGCTGTCGTTACCTGGCAGACAGTTAGTTATTAACTTAAATATAGGATTTTATGTGTCTCGTTGTGAAAGCCTATTTCGTCCACAATGTTGAAGGAATATTATGTTAATAAGATAAATTTAATAGGTACAATTTTAAAGTCAGTTAGATTTTGTCCTAAAAGTAGTTGATATTTATTTTACAGGGAGTTTGTTTAGAAAAGTTCTTGCTGTTGTTGTTGGTGGTGTTTTGCATAATATTTTCACCTCAATTAGGAATATTACAAGCTAAACTGAAAACGATAACGTTAAATGTTTTTAAGTGGATTAGAGAAAGGTGTTTTTTTGGAGATTTAGCTTTCAAGAAATTGTTTTAAAACTATTTAAATTTATTCGGGCCATAAAACAGAGGAATCAGGAAAAACGGTATATTTATTATACATATGTGCCTAAGTAGGTACATTTTATGTAAAATAAAAAAGTCAAATATGGTATTCCACAGACTATTGATAGACTGGTTAGTAGACTAAACAATAACCTAGATCAAAAAATTAAAACCTTGAAAATAAAATATTGCTTTAATCCGGCATTTTTTAATTTCAATTAAAACTTCTATAGAAATTCCCTTGAAAGTAATTTAAAATTATGTTATGTACGTTTAATCTTGGTAAAAGTTAATATATCCAGCAAAATTTTACATTGAAAGGTAATTTGAAAAAATTTTAACATTTCACTTACACAATTGCATTTTAAATCATTATTATAATGACTTGGAGTCAAGTACTCATCAGGGTTGCTTACAAGTAGTTAATTAGGTAAGTTCTTACAAATTAGGTGTTCAGTAAGTTGTTTAGTTTTTGGAAAAAAAAATAGCCTACGAGGATACTTCCACTGCTTCCATTACTAACTCTATTAAAACCTAACACTCGAAAACAATATGTCAAGTAAGTACATACATACATATGTACTCTCAAGATATTTGGATCTAACTTCGACGAATTCCTGACAGTGGCAAAGAAGGTTCTCCAGAGTTTCACTGTCCTCTACACATGCTCTACATTCGTCTGAAGCCGCAAGTCATCCTATAGAATCCTTGTGGTTCTACCCAACGTTTCATTATTCCAAGGGGCCTTATGGTATTCTCTCACCCAAATGTTTGCGTTCGTCAGGTTAATTACCTAGAGCTTATACATTCGCCCTTCGTTGCCGACTACTCCCGAGTGAACTGATACCCATATGATGTAAACCTTACCTCCGAGAGAGTATTCAGTTAAAGCTTTCTTACAATCCAATACGGTCTTTGATTTAATTTTATCTCCTAATATTGATATCCAATTTAATTTATTTCTGGGTCTTCACTATAGATCCCCAGGCCCACTTTATCCCCCAATTTAAAGCCATCCGTGTATGTTCCGATTGACCAAAACATTGTATCTTAGATCAGTGTTAGTTCAAAGTTTCCGAAATATGCTGTGTCTGTTATACGATCGGACACGTTCGATAATTGTTTATTGCCTAGCAATGTGACTAGTATACATTAATGACGTGTCCTATAACCGCTTTTGTCCAGTTCGCCTTAAGATATGAGCCGTTCAGCGGTAAGTGTCGCCTCTTACATTAAATGTTTCAATGGAATATCTAACAACATTTCCAGAGCCTTGGTTGATGTAGTACTCATGGTAACACTTATACCCAAGCAACATGTACTCTGAACTCCTTGTAGTAGTTTGATATTACACTTTTTGTCCAAAGAAGTAAACCAGATTGTTGAAGCATAAGCAAAAATCGGTCTGATTACAATTTCATAAAGCCAATGTGACATAGTAGGACTAAGACCTCATTTCATGCCTAGAGTTCTCCCACATACCACCAATGTGCTCACTGATCCTATCCTCTATGTGGTGTCTCCATTTTACTCTGTCTGTCACCGATATCTTTTTGCTCGGGAAACAGGGTTCAGTATACTTAGAAATGTTTGTCTTTCTTGTGAAAAGACAAATTTCCGTCTTCGCCGGGTTGACGTTGAGGTCTCTCAAGACCGTATTTAGAGCCTCTACCGTTTATACATAAGTAATTTGGATCCTATCGCCTTAAACCTGCATAGCATACAGGTCTAAGTCCTTTCCTGTGTAGGGTCCTTAGGAGGCTATTAATCGTGGCAACCCAGAGAAAAGAGATTAACATTGAGGCCTCGGTTGAGCCCAGCTCAAGGCTAAATTCAAAGCCATACATGTATAAGTCCTTTCTCGGATAGGGTCCTTAGGAGCCTAAAAATCGTGGCAGTGCAGAGTTCAGGGGGAAAAAATGCCTCCCTGTGGTGTACCGTGAAATACTCTTCTCCTGATATTTATATCGTACATGTCGCAGCTTGTCCATCTGTTTCTTAGCATGTAGTTTATCCACTTACGGAGCACCCGGTCAATATAAAACAGGATGGGATAAGAGTATCAGTGTGCATGTTATTGCAGGCGTCTTCGATATCAATCCATATCGCAAGTATATACAGTTTGCTATCGAAGGATTCACCTATGTAGTGGACAACATCTTTTAAAGAGGTACTGCTTCTAACCATACTATCGACTATCCGTTCCAAGGTTTTAGGTAGGACTTAGGTGTCGCGTTTTTCTGTAGCTAGACACTGAAAAGTAAGCTCTTGGGTAAGTACACGTCATTAAAAATTTTGTAAGTACATGTACTTACATAACAGCATACTTTTCAGTGACTAATACATAGAATCTGATTAATTTGAGTTTTTACTTGATCGCGCCCTAGCAACTGTTTCTGAAAACCATTATTTGACGCACAATAATTAGTAAGTGGTTATTTAAGTAGTTATATGTAAGCAAGTGTTGTAAGTACTTGCCTCCAAAGTCATCGCCGTTTTATAATAATAATTGAAAGTGCTAATAAATAAGTAGTGAAAAATAGCTTTTTAGCCTTTTAACTCATAACTTTTTAATAAAAGTTTTAGCTAGGAACCTATATATTATGAAAAGTTTTAAATGGCCCATGTTTGACTAACATTTTTTTATACATTCTCTCCTACAGGTGTTTTTCTCTTCTGTTGGCTGCCATTCTTCTCCTGCAACATTATGGATGCAATGTGTTCAAAATTCGACAAGGATTGTAGTCCGGGTGTTACGGCCTTCATATTCACCACTTGGCTAGGTTACATCAACAGTTTTGTGAATCCCGTCATTTATACCATCTTCAATCCGGAGTTTCGTAAGGCTTTTAAGAAAATCATGCATATAGGGTGATTAAAATTCCAAACGATGTCATCAGCATGGAGAACGAACAACAATAAGGCACACCATAAAAACAATACTTTACGTTTTATACAAACTCAACTACAAATCGATATCAAATCATGGCCTATTTCTAAGGTACATTTATTTAATTTAAAATATTTATTATAAATTCAGTCTGCTCTTACTTTGCTGTGCAACTTTAGTTTTGGTTCTTATTTTCTATTAGAAAATATGGTCTAAAGACATGCAAAATGTACAATATAATTTGTAAAAAGAAATAAAACTATACTAAATGATGATTGCATTCAAATTTAAAATTGAATGCAATTTATAGTCCGTTAAAGAAAAAAAAAAATGGTAATTGTGCCAAACTCTAATGTTCAAACAAAATAATAATTATAATGAAATAATGTATAAAGAATTATTAACTTTTTTATAACATCTTAGTGAAAAAAAGAAAAACTACAAAAAGTAATCAATAGTTTATACAAGAAAATATGAATTTGTATACAAATATTTATAAAATGAATTCATTAAAGATAGAAAAATGTTTTAAATTTTTTATATATATTATTTGAGCATACTTTAGGGGTTGAAGATTTCTATAAGAAATTTTAAATCTACAAAGTAGGCTAAATACAAACTGTGAGTCCCCTAAATATACTAAATACTAAAATATAAACTACTGCTAACATAAATACATTATGAGAGAGAAACTAAATTGTTTTTATACTAAGTTTTTTATGTCAACTTTTATTCAGTGAGGGAGTTGTTAATGGAATTTTTTTTTAAATAGGCTTGAAATAGGGGAATATACATATTATTTGAAATTTATATTAGTAGCTGCAACAGAAAAAAATATAAATAAATTTCTACTTTTTTCAATTGCAAATACAGTTTCTTCAATTTATTAAGTAAAACCCTTAAAGTATGCTTTAAACATGTTTTATCCCATTGGAAGGACCATAAATTGTAAAACACTTTTATAAAATTTATTATTTCATACACATAAATTACAGTTTTTTCTTTTAATTTATTTTTGCGATACAAGTAAATGATGCTGGTTTGGTTATTCGGTGGCAATATATAAATTTATACATATCATTTGACCCAACGTAAGTCATTTATGATCTAAATAAATAATAAAATATTCGTAAATGAAAATAAGTGTAATACAAAACCAACGATTGATTTATCATATCTAAATAATTGAACTATTTATGATTTTATTATGATTATTTATGGGAAATTTATTTTTTATGCAATACGAATGAAGTATTTATACACTCACTTTTAATATGATTATATTTGTAAGATAATGTTATATTTTATTATATTCATAGACTGATGACAGCACAATTTGTTGTTAATATGTTTTGTTATTATTTGCATAATTTTAGGGATGGTAATATGAAGAAAATTGTTGATAAAAAATAAAATCAAGGTAGTAATTTTTTAATTTTAATAGTGTCTTTTTATAGAAAGAAAATTTTGTTAATGTTAATTTGACATTACTAAGATTTATTGTACCAAGTGTTGTGTTTGGAGTTATTCTCGGGTTTTTACCCTAATATAAAGTTATTTGTGTTTCCATATATTTCACCTTACAATAAGTCTTGATTAAATGTGACCTTGATATCTTGGCATGAAATGCTTTAAATTTTAAGAAAACCGTATTAAGACTACCAAGGCTCTGGAAACGTTGCTAGTTATTCCACCCATTGAAACATATTTAAGATATGATGCGGCACTTACAGCCGAAAGGCTCATAACTTAAGGCAAACTGGCCAAAAGCGGTTATAGGACACGTCATCAATGTATACTGGGTTTTTTGGAAGGCTATAGACAATCATCGGACTTATCCGATCGCATAACAGACACAGGATATGTCGAAAATTTTCAAACACTGATCCCAGATAGAATATCTAAGTCAAGTGGAACATTAAAGCAAATACCCTTAGGAAGCCATTGCTCTAAATTGGGGGACAAGTGGACCTGGGGTTTTATACTGAAGACCCAGAAACAGAAATATACCACCGTTTACCTAATCACAACACTTAGCTTCCAGGCAGAAGTGTGAGCAATAACGGAATGCGTAAATTGGATTCAAATAATTATAGCGCCCACAGGGCTTAAGATATTTACCGACAGGAAGAAAGCAACTAGGGCAATATCAGGTGATAAAGTTAAATCTAAGACCGTATTAGGTTGTAAGAATATGAATGAATCGACTTGATAAAAATCTCTGAATGAAGTCTTGTTAACAGAGTCGATTTTAACGTCCGCAAGACTCAATGTTGTTTTTTAACACATAAACGCTTGGCAGATATTGTAGTTCCATCTATATACATATATGGGTAGTGTAAATATTAAGGAATCGGAAACTCTTGATGTTATGGGCATGAAAATTCAGTGCGATGTCCGCTGGACACATTTTTCAAGGGTCGAGAGAAGCATTCAAGTGTCTCGGTTTTTTGAAACGGTGTAAGACATACTTCACTCCATCTGATCTTCTTACTATATACACTACTTACATATATCCGACCGAAAATGGAATACAACTCCCATATGTGGGCAGGAGCTTAAAAGTCTATTTTGGAGCTACTCGACCGCGTACAGAAGAGGGCGAAGGTAATTATCGGTGACAGTAGGTTATCCAACTCTATTGATACACTGGAGCACTGTTCTATCGATACTACAATGTGTTCTTCTGAAATTAGGGAACTTATTCGCGATACCCGTATATTCTTGCCTAACACACGTCTTTCTGCAAGAACACACCTATTTGTGGTAGAGTGGCCAGTAAACCGCATAACACACTACAGGGAAATTCATTCTACAGCCGCACTGTTCGTATATGGAATAAACTTCCTGTAGAGGTATTCCCTGCCACTTTTGATATAAGAAGATTTAAATCAAATGTCCACAAATGCTACCTCCTCTATTCTCCTTCCCACAACCTATTTTCCTACATCCAACTCAATGCTTAGTATAAGTAGGGATCATCCCCTGAGTGAAAATTTAACTAATTACTCCCCAAGAGGAATGGTTGGGATCATATGGGTACCAGTCCACTCGGGAGTGGTCGGCAACGGAAAGGCGTATGTATTAGCTTTAAAGGGAAAGGAGCTCGAGGTAGTTAACCGCAAAACTATTCGACACAAAGAAGGCCGAAATAAAAATTTGGGTGAGGGAGAACCATAAGGCCTATTAGAATATTGAAACGGTGGGTAGAAAGATTCTATTGGGTGACCCTAATGAGTGCAAGAGTAGTAATCTCCTCAAAATGACCAAGTCTGAGCTTAGTATGGTATCTTGGGAGTGATTCTATTCACAAACACTGATTAGAAAATTATTACGAATTACTTCCAGAAAACTGAGTTTCTGAACATTGAGCGCACAATAGGCCCGATAGTGATCTAGGTGTATTTCTTCAGATTTGATGTAATATATGTACATCCTCTTATCAATTTAACCGATGTCAGTCAACCCTTTTTAATACATTTTTTATGGTATTTTTGAAACATTTTGATATTAGCTGCTGGATGATAGCAGATTATGTTTGACATCTGCTGGTAAATGACAAACTTGGATAAAAATATTTTTCTCTATTTTGTGTGATTATGGATGGGTTTTCTTGCTTTTGGAATGTGATTTTTGGTTTGGCGTTTGAAGATATCGAACCTTCCAAAATTATTTTTCTCTGTTCCGAGTTATCATTAGAAGGAAGAATCGCTTGAGGAAGGTTATTTCTTATGGATGGTGATTTTTGGTTTGGGGTTTGTAAGTACCCAGTAGGTCAATAAAGAAACTTAGAAAGGCATCAACCCTTTCATGATAATTAGCGGAATATTGAATCTGGTCTAGATACTGTCAATTAGAAGCCTGAAGAACAACTTTTGAAGAACCACAATGTGTCAAACTTATCTTTTTCGATCGCAAATTGTCGAGGAATAAGCTGTGGAAGCCTCAATTGTGTGTTCACTTTGCATAATAATTTGTTTAAAAAAAGCGGTTTAGATTGGAAAAGATACTGTCAAGTTCTTAGTGGATTTATCTCTTAAAATTTTGATTTGAATGAGTTTTTCTCCTACTTTTGTGATGAGAACTGATGTTTCACATAAGTAAACCATGTATTTCGAGATTCCACGCTGATTAATTTGGGATTTGAGGTCAATGGAAGAACGAGTTAACGCACACCGTACGACCTTTCTCATTCTAAGAACAGGTTTTTTAACATTTTGGGCGACGACCATCAAAGGAAAGACAAATACTGCTTTTATGAAATGGATGTCGGAAGTTATACAGAATAAATTTTTGTTCGTGGACTGTACTTTTTATGATAGAATAACCACTTCATGTTAGCAGACATCTAATGGATTTAGGATTTTCAAACCGAAGGCCTTCAAAGAAATTAGGCTTAAACTGGAAAACACGATTAATGTCTTCGTTGTCCTAAAGTAAAACGTTAATATCAAATGTGGAAGTATGTAAAGGGTGAACCCTAGCACTTTGTTCAGATTAGATATTTGTAATGAAATATTTTACCAATCAACCAACATTTAACAACAACGTACTTGATCCTTAAGCCATAATTATAGTTTTAAAAACTTACATAAAAATTATAACTTTCGTAGGTTTTCTTGCATTAAAAATTGCTGAAAAACTGTATAAACACTGAACGATAACAAATAATACAAATTTTCAAACAATTTTCCCAAGTTAAAAGAGTGAGTGTATAAAGAAAAGCTAAAAATTTAATAATAACTATTAAACTTTTACTACTTGATTTATATTTTGTTGTTTATTTTAATAATATTGAGACAATGTAGGAAAAAAGAAAAGAAAACTTTTGAAAATCTCTGCATTAAAAAAAAAGAAACTATACTATTATTATAATAATAAAAAAAAAAGATGAAAGTTTAACAATGTATGTGCATCATAATTAAATCATCGTCAGCGTCATCATCATTATTTTCAACATGATGCATAGAAGAGTAAAAAAAGAAGAAAAATTAATTTTTATGAAATTGACAGAAGATTGAGTAAGAAAAATCTTTCTCAATTTCAGGAAAATGTTTAAATAACGTAAACAGCAACAACTTAAACCTAAAAAACCACAAACATTTTAATGAGCCCCATGCAGAGATTTTAATAGAATTTTCTTTTCTAGTTTTTTGTTTCTCAAACGCCCCCCACGCCCTCCTCAAAAAAACTGATTTATAACTAAAAGAAAATAAAGTGTAAATTATGAAGTATAAAAAATTAGAATTAACAGAACATTTTGTAAATACTAGAATATTAAATATTGCAAACACACACACGGATACTTTAACACATACACCATTACACACACACACATACATACAACCACACAGTAGAGTAGTAGATTTAAAAAGACGAAAATTGTAAAAAAACTAATAAACTTAAGTGTACAAATAAATAAATTTAATAATAATTTAGTTAAATGGGACTTATTAGGATAAACTAAGCTAAAAACAACAACAACAAAATAATCATTATTAAAACTTATATAAAAATTAAGCAAAAACTAAAATAAAAATAAGTAAATTACTCTCTAGTTTAATTATATGAATGAAATAATAAATCAATATAATTAATCAAAAGTTAAAAACACTCATACTTATATCAGGGTATATTTAAATAAAGAAATAAATTATAAATAGAAAAATTAAAATAAACTAATTACAAAATAGTCTAAAATAAAATAAGTAAACAAAAATTAAACTAAATTTAATTTAAATTAAGTTGTATGTAAGCAAATAATATTTAAAATAATTTAGTTTCTTAATATAATTAAGAATTTATAAAATTAAAAAAAAAACAGGAAATAACTACACATTCATTGCTAATACACACACACAATATCACAAAGATAATAAATACACAAACATACAAACAAAGTTTTTTTTAAGTTTTTTGATTTTCATTTTTTTTTTCTTTTTTGTAACAACCGTCCTACAAACATACTAAAAGCCGTTTCTATGCGACAAATAATTTTTTTAAATTTAAAATATAAAACAAAAGATTAAAAAATAAATAATAATTGAAAACTTTACATACATATGAAGAAATGAATAAAACAATGGAGAAAAAATCATGTAACTATAAAAGTGTATGTATTTTATGTATTGCTCAGACTTTTTGTACTTTCCTAAGGAAGTTATCTTTTAATTTATCATTATATCGGATGATAAAATATCATATTTAACATCACCCGGTGGTCCGTTTGTCAAAGCAAAAGGTCAAAATTATGTCTTCGAGGATGTTTTTTATGACTTCTTTCCATAAAAGGCTTTACATGCCCAAAGTTAATGTTAAAATCATTCCACTTAAAATTGTCAATACTATTTTAATCGTCAATACTATTAAAAGGTCCAAAACAAATAACTGCAAAAATTGAGAATACTCTGCACACGCGCACAGGACCAGGTCTGGTCCAAAACTAATTCCAATATGTGAAAAAAAAACATGTTCCATTTAACGTTGCGATGTCATAGGTGAGGACCACGTAATCCACAAATGCATTACACCGGATTAATCTCAAAACTACTCCTTTGCTAAAATTATGGTAGCAGCTGATTCAAAGCATGGTCTCATGTATCATATTATTTTCAAAAACAATGAACATGTTCCATGTCTGCATTATATATGACTACTAAACGGATCATGTACTCCCATAATGTTTTCAGGAGAGTGATTTTGGGATTACCTTAATGGATCATGTACGCCAATAATTTGTGTAGGAAAATTAAATTTCAGATAAAATTGTAAGACAGTGTAGGCCAAGTATGTTCCGGCATATGGACATAGTCAAAACTATAAACTATAAACTGACTATATTCCAAACTATAGTCTATAGTCCAGACTATAGACAGTCTATAGTCCATACTACAATCCGGACTTTAGTCGAGATTATAATCTAGACTATAATCCAGTCTATAGATTGTCTATAGTCTAGATTATTATTCAGATTACTGTTCATATTATTATCCAGACTATTGTTCATTCTATTTATTTACTGATTTATTTCATGGACCAACCAGGGGCGTTGTTAGAGGACCTCAAAGTAGGACACCTCTTCTATGAATTACTTTATTGCTAAAAAATGAAGGAATTTCTAAAAAGTAAACCTAATACCCAATCCAATGATATATAAAATATTTTTACTTATAAAATTAAGAAAATCGGGAAACATTTGGATAAAGGAATTTTATATAAATATATGTAATTTTTTCTTTATCCGGAAGACAAACGAAGAAGGATCGCTTTAAAAATTAAATATGGGCCCATGAAGTCCAAATTCAAAACATAAACTCGCCAACACTACTTACGTATGGAATTAGAATCGGACAAACCGTTTAGAAGTTACAGAATAATTTTCCTCTTTTATTATTTTTATACCACTGTGCAACAATATAAGTAAATATCAGCAATATCTCCGAATAGAAAGATTGAAATTATTGAAAAAATATAAAAAATTAAAAGAAATATATTATTGTTTTTTGTTAAAACTTGTCTAGTTTTTCTAAAAAGTTGGGAAGATTGCCTGGTGATCTAGCTTAAACGTAATTTGCATAGGAACTAAAGGACTTTGGAATATATAGCACTTTAAAAACTAAATTTATTAATTAAATTTTGGAAAAAGTATTTCATTAGCATTCATGTTTAAGCTTCATCTTCTATGACCCTTTTTTCACTTATCGCATTTTTGCATATTTTTGAATGGCGGATGGTGTATTAGTTTAGTTTAAAAGGGTTGTATACCAAAATGTATACATCCAATCGGACACCCAAAGGTCCATTGTGAATCCCTTTAATGAAGAACAAGGAGAAATAAAAAGAAGACAGAAGAAAAGAGAAAGATGAGAAGAGTGAGAGTTTCCCTCCTAAGAAAAAGAACAAAGAAAGAAAGTGGTCATGGAAGAGAAATCCCTAATTGTCTGTTATCTGATAATCCAAAATATTCCCCTGATGAAGCCCAGAAACTCGTTGCAATTTATCTTCTCCATCTTAGACTTGGGTAAAAAAAGTTTCTGATGGCCTTGGAAATAATACTATAATAAGTAAGAGTTTGTCATCCTTATCAAATTTGGTAAAGAGATTTTTAAAAGTAATTTTCTGAAATGTGTCTTTTATGGGGTTAGGTATAATTATAAACCGATGCTTTTAAAATTTTGTAGAGAAAATCCTCACTATCTTGCTATTATTAAGCACTAGAGTATTTTTTATGGGGGTAGAGTCAATATCAGCAAGATACAGTTTACAACCATGCAGATGGGATATACTCTGTTGAGTCAGCAACACCACAGCAGACCGAAACACGAATGCATCCAATAAGCCGAGGACTTTTGTCTTACTCACAAAGAATACAATGAAGTAAATCTGGTACGAACAGAGCAAACCCTGAACATACCTGAACAAGGAAGGAAAATTCAATGGTATCATTTAAATAAGATATCTTTCATACTTTTCATCCATCACCATTCAACCATGCACACTTCCCATTCATCCGACATACTCATAGAGAGCAGCATCCGACACACTTACTCTAAGTATACTGGTGGGAAAATTTCGTATAACTTTCATACATCCGGTATCATATACATTTAACACTAACACATATCCAACGCTTAGTCGCACAGTCACTTCTCCGTGGGGTATTTTTGACTTCGGCAACAGCACAAACTTATCCCAAATTATAGACTTTGGATTTTAAACACAGCCATGACATGCACGCCAATAACCGGGGCAAGACAAAGTCCGAAACTCTGTCCTGCGGGCTACCGGTTCTCGTGGTACCAGATTATGTGGTTCTCTGGTTCGACCCCATGTCAAATCATTCATTCATTTGATCATAACTAGTTTATAGTCCCAGCAGACTAAAAATACTGGTAGCACATCTTTTCCCAGGGTTTGCAATAACACCAAGGTTACATTCCCCCCGGGGGGCATTTATCACAGTACAATTTCTGGCTGCATTAAAATAACTTTATCACTATTAACTTTTATTTTTAAAATATTTTTTGTATGAAAATTTAAAAAATTAAAATTAAAAAATTTTTACCTTACGATAATATATAACAAGACATTGAGATAATGGGGGTAAATGTTTTCCTGGAGCCACTTGTATGAGGGCTATGTGAAATCGTGGAACTATATTCATTATGTTCATTTTCAATATCAAACAGACCTTATCAATAGAGTGTGGCCTCTTTCGTGCTTTCAACAGTCTTAGAATTTAATAAAGTCCTTCTTTAGTGGGTCTACGACCATCTCGATGTGTTACAAACGTTATGACTAACTCATCTTCCATCTTTTTTGATAGTGGGTATACAAATTTTAAATTTCCAACGGTTTATATTTGATAGCCATTTATAGTATGCTTGATTGGAGAATGTACATGTGGTACAGAGAAAATCCTTTTTCAGAGCCTATGTTCGGTATTGAACTCACCACCTCCGCATTGACAGACTAGAACTCTAGTAACTAACCCATACCCTAGGAAAATTAGGCAAAAAAAGTGCAATCTGGGGAATTTTAGATAGCTAAATAAAAATTGGTACAAAGCTTCCCCCTAGCATAATTAGTAAAGCTGGAGGTCCACACTACGCGTCTTCGCGGCAAAGCATTTCGTGCTACGTATCAAGTTACATGCTACGCTTCATAAGCGTCAAATTTTTGCTTTATTTACAAAAAAATGCATTCTACGCTTTAAGGCATTCTACACCTTTGTGCTTGTAATTTCTAGCACACAACAACATTGATTCTACTTTTTTGACAGCCGCGTAGAATGCGAAGAAGCTTAGAACGCGTGGTGTGGACTTCCAGCTTAAGGAACTAAAGGCACCGAAAATATCTTGTGCGCTATGCGAAATATTGGAGGTCAAAGGTTACAAAATTTGGTTATTGTCGAATATCTCACTTATTATGCGTCTTTCTGATTTTGATGTTATAATTTCTATAGAGAATTGAATTTTTTTTGATTTGTCATTGCAATGAAAATATAATGCACTATAGCTCGAAAACAACTAGTGTTATGCGAAAATATTCCTCAATCAAAATGTAGGAAATTCAATTCTCTATAGAAATTATAATAACATCAAAATCAGTACGACGCACAATAAGTGAGATATTCGCCGAAAAACGATTTTTGTAACCTTTGACCTCCTTGATCTGAGTTTGTGGCCACATGATGTAGTTTAGTTCAGGTATAAATGTATTCCAGGAATATACATAGATTTGCCAGCAAACCACTTGAAGTTTCTATTACTCATAGTTTATGTTTGTTTCCAACCTTTACTGGCTGTAGTGTTTTTTACACTCTCCTTATTTTCTATACAGTTTCCCCGTACTAAGTAGTAGATTAGATTTAATTTTCTTCAATATTTTATGCAAACATTATTGTACACTAAATTTTTCCTAAATAAACTCAAAAATGTATAATACTTTGTTACGTTTATACATTACATGACAATATTTGCTTAAAACACACTTTTCGATAATTGAAAATAAATCCTTTTTAATTTTTTGGCCTTAAGTACACATTTTGGTTTTGTTATAGAAATTCATAAACAAATAAATGTCTTTCAACCAAAAAAACAATGTAATGTGAGTAATAATAAAAACAAAATTAAAAAAATAACAATATTAAATAAAATTACAAAAAATATAAACAAATACAATAAATAATATTAAATATATTTATAATATTAAAGCAACAACAACAAACATACACATAAATAAACAAAAGCATAAAAATAAATTTAATTAACAATTAGTTAAGTTCTTCCAAAACATAAAACGCTTATTAAACATTAATAATAACAATTAATTATTAACATTAATTACGAATTGTATATAATAAATAAAACTAAATAATACTGTTAAATTTTTATATAATTTTTAAATTAATTTTTTTTATTTCAAATGTGAGTAAAAGAAGACAAAATTAAATTTATTATTTTTCACATTTTCTTTAACTCGAACATACAAAAAGTACCTTGTTTTTTGTCCATGTAGAAAAAAAAAACTTAAAATTAAAAGAAGAAATATCCATCAATGTTATTAAGATTAAGCTAAACAAAAACCAAAAAAGAAAAATATATTTAGAAAATATTCTAATAAATAAACTCAAACACATCACATAACTATTTAAATAAATTATTAATAAATATGCCTAAATAAACTTTGTTAAAATTTGTAAAATTTAATTTATTTGATTTCATTTTATATTAAAAGAAGTCTCTATAGTTTATAAAAAAAAAGAAATTAAATAATTTTTTGTATTTAAGCTAAACGACAGACAACAGGTGTTAAAATAATGTACTAGAACAATATGAAGAATATTAAAGTATTAAAAAAAATATACGAATAAATAAAAATTTCTGTTAAAAAATTACAATTTTATTAGTTCAATTTACATAAATATTTTACTTAGTTAATTTCCATAGAAATTTTATATTTATTAAAAAAAAACTAAAGTTGTTTGTATGTACTTTGTAAAATCTACTCGCCAGAGTGTATTTTACTTAGAAATTTACTTCAGATAAAAATTAGAAAAAAAAACAAAATGTCGTCATACGTCATTAGCATTGTCATCATCTTTATCAAAGTGAAAAGGTAAAAAATATAAAACAAATAAAAAAAATAAAGAAAGCAAATTATCAAATGCATAAAAAAAAAAATAAAAAAAAGAAGAAAAAATATTTATTTTGAAAAATTTAAATTTTGGCATTTTTATTCCATAGTTCAGTTCAATTTATTTATGCAAAATTTTTTATTTACAATTCCAACTGAAATGATGAAATACAATAAATATCAGACAGATTTTACATTTATCGATTTTTGTTTAAACAAACAAATTAAAGTAAGTATTTATGAGGCATAAGAACACCTTTAGGATACTATATTCGGTTATACATATCAGATTTTTTGTTAAAATTTCATTACATTTGGACATATTCGTTGTATGAAGCTTCTTCAGAAATTGATATAAAAATCTATAATCGACTTTAGCAACATTTATATTTTACAGGGATCTATCAGTAATTGGCCTTTGTTTCCTTAATGGCTTCTTTTTTAGTAAACTACTTTAAACCTTGGAAGGGATAGTCAATAGTAGGGTTAAAAGCAGTATACCAGACAAAGACCTAAAAAAAGTTGTCTCCTACATAGGTGAATCCTTCGATAACAAACTGTATATACAAGCGGTATGCATTGACATCGAAGGCGCTTTCAATAAAGTCTACACTGATACTCTTATCCAATCCCTAGACCAATTTTATGTTGACCGGGTGCTCCGTAAAAGGTATTTCGCGGTATACCACAGGGTGGCATTTTGTCACCTTTACTCTGGTCTACCACGGACCCTAACTGAGGAAGGACTTAGATCTGTCTGCTATGCAGCTGAGAAGGCTCTGAATACGGCCTTGAGATGGGCTCAACAGAGAGGCCTCAGTATTAATCCGGCAAAGACAGAAAACTGTCTTTTCACATGAAAGAGAAAAATTTCTACGTATACTGAATCTTGCTTCCTGGGCTAGAAGATACTAGTGACAGACAATGTTAAGTACTTAGGTGTAATTCTTGAACGGAAATTAAACTGTAGACACCACATAAAGGATAGCATCAACAAGGCCTATAGGTGCTGGGCGATATTGAGGAGAACTATAGGCATGAAATGGGATCTTAGTCCTACTATGACAAATTGGCTTTATAAAAGTGTAATTAGACCAATTCTAGCTTATGCTTCAATAATCTGGTGGACTGCTTTGGACCAAAAGTGCAATATCAAACTACTACAAGGAGTTCAGCGTACATGCTGATTGGGTATAAGTGGTGCCATGTGTACTACTTCAACCAAAGCTCTGGAAACGTTGCTAGATATTCCATCCATTGAAACATATTTAAGATATGAGACGGCGCTTGCAGGCGAATGTATCTTTACTTTAGGCGAACTGGCGTAAAAGCGGTAATAGGACACGTCTTCAATGTATACTAAGTAGAGCAAATACCAGTAGGACTCCGTCATTGTACGGATGGCTCTAAATTGGGGAATAAAGTGGGCCTGGGTCATCGTTTACCTAATCATAACAAAGCTTTCAGGCAGAAGTCCAAGCAATAGCGGAATGTGTAAATTGAATTAGAATAAATATGGCGCCTACAGCCCTTAATATATTTACCGACAGCCAGAAGGCAATCAGGTGATAGAATTAAATCTAAGACCATATTGGATTGTAAGAAAGCTTTAACTGAACACTCTTCCAGAGGTAAACCTTACCTCATGTGGGTACCAGGCATTTGGGAGTAGTCGGCAACGAAAAGGCGCACGTAATAGCTTTAAAGGAAAGGGAACTCGAGGTAGTTAACCTGGCGAACGCAAAACCATTCGACGCAAAAGCTGAATTAAAAATATGGGTGAGACCTGATGAGAACAAGACGAGAAATCTCCTGAAAATGAGCAAGTCTGAAGGTAGTTTGATGGTACGATGGTACACAGGATTACGAGCACATCTAGACAAAATTGTGGATAGGACAGTGAAACTCTGCCACTGTCAAGCATTCGTCGAAGTTAGATCCAAGTATCTTGGAAGTGATGTTATTCCGGAAATAATATTCCTGACTAACACTGATTGGAAAATTCTTAGAAATTTCGTCCAGGAAACTGAGCTTCTGAACATTGCAAAATAATATACTCATGAAAAATAATATACAAGTTTTTTTCATGAAAAGGAGCTCACAATAGGCCCGAGAGTGGCCTATGTGTATTTCTTCGGATTTGGTGTACTAGAAATCCTCCTACCAACCTAACCTAACTTTAATTTTCGATAACTTTCAATACCATTCTCCTACATATGGCGTATGAGCATTATTACACTACAGAAAAATACTCATACGCAAGGGTATGTAGACACTGGGTATGTAGCAGGGATGGAAAATGAGATTTTGTTTCAGTATCAAAAAATATTTCAGAGGGTACTTTTTTGGATATTAGAGTACTAAAATATTTTTTTTTTTGCTGAAAGTTGTTAATTTTTTAAATACACCTTCACATATTTAGACATTTTTAAATAATCAACAACAGAAGTAGAAAAGGTATTATATATACCGTAGGGTGATCGATTACTCGACATTTTCCAAAAACCGGTTTTCGAGTAGTTCGAATAGTTGACATTTGAAAAAACCCGGTTGATATTTTTCAAATTCAGAGAAAACGGTTTTTTATTATAAATAAAAACATCTAGTTTAATTTGAAAAAAAAAAAAATTATGACCCGAACTGATTTTTATACCCTCCACCACCATCAGTGGTGATAGAGGGTATATATAAGTTGGTCATTCCGTTTGTAACACCGAGAAATATTCATTTGATACCCAACAAAGTATATATTCTTGGTCCTTCGTCATGCGGAGCTTGGAGCAAATTAAATAGGAAAATTATTATATCTGAGAAACTATTAGAGCTAGAATCTATATATATAAAAATGAAAGTGTATTTGTATGTATGTATGTATGTATGTATGTATGTATGTATGTATGTATGTATGTATGTATGTATGTATGTATGTATGTATGTATGTATGTATTGTATGTATGTATGTATGTATGTATGTATGTATGTATGTATGTATGTATGTATGTATGTATGTATGTATGTATGTATGTATGTATGTATGTATGTATGTATGTATGTATGTATGTATGTATGTATGTATGTATGTATGTATGTATGTATGTATGTATGTATGTATGTATGTATGTATGTATGTATGTATGTATGTATGTATGATGTATGTATGTATGTATGTATGTATGTATGTATGTATGTATGTATGTATGTATGTATGTATGTATGTATGTATGTATGTATGTATGTATGTATGTATGTATGTATGTATGTATGTATGTATGTATGTATGTATGTATGTATGTATGTATGTATGTATGTATGTATGTATGTATGTATGTATGTATGTATGTATGTATGTATGTATGTATGTATGTATGTATGTATGTATGTATGTATGTATGTATGTATGTATGTATGTATGTATGTATGTATGTATGTATGTATGTATGTATGTATGTATGTCAGGGATGGAAAATGAGATTTTGTTTCAGTATCAAAAAATATTTCAGAGGGTACTTTTTTGGATATTAGAGTACTAAAATATTTTTTTTTTTTTGCTGAAAGTTGTTAATTTTTTAAATACACCTTCACATATTTAGACATTTTTAAATAATCAACAACAGAAGTAGAAAAGGTATTATATATACCGTAGGGTGATCGATTATTCGACATTTTCCAAAAACCGGTTTTCGAGTAGTTCGAATAGTTGACATTTGAAAAAAACCGGTTGATATTTTTCAAATTCAGAGAAAACGGGTTTTTATTATAAATAAAAACATCTAGTTCAATTTGAAAAAAAAAAATTATGACCCGAACTGATTTTTATACCCTCCACCACCATCAGTGGTGATAGAGGGTATATATAACTTGGTCATTCCGTTTATAACACCGAGAAATATTCATTTGATACCCAACAAAGTATATATTCTTGGTCCTTATGAAATTCTGAGTCGATTTAGATATGTCCGTCTGTCTGTCTGTATAAAACACGCTCACGTTAAAACGAAGCAACGGAACTTTAAGAAATTCACCTTAAATATTCATTGGTATCCTAAGCAGTTTGGTATTGAAAATCAGCAAGATCGGTGAAGTAGGTTCAGAGTTATGAGTAAAAATTTGAGACAACCTCAAAAAAATTGTGCTTTTTCACATATTTATTTGTATTTTTTACAAAACTACTGCAGATAAATTGATGAATTTTGTCAGAGATATAACTCTTGGTGCAAGGATCAACATTGTTAAAAATCGGAAAAATCGGTTCACAATTACATATACCTCCCATACAAATTTACATATTCTCCGAAATTAATTTATTGTTAATAACTTCCGAAATAATGCCGATATCTTTACGAAATTTTACAAATTTAAATTCTATGTCAATAGAATTCATATAAAGAAACAATTTTCTGAATCGGTCCATAATTGGTCATAGCTCCCATATAAGGTTACCTTCCGAAAAACACATAAACAAATAACGATATTTATGTCTAAAATATTAAGGTAAATTTGAATCAATCCATAAAATTTGATAATTTATGAAACCAGTTTAAGGTGGAGGGTATTTAAGATTCGGCAGAGCCGAATATAGCACTCTAACTTGTTTTTAATTATGTCATGCCATGTTATTTTCTGTTTGTACAAAACATTGCTGCTGAATAACTTTTATCAACATTGATGTTGCTGAATAGCATAAGAAATTATCAGTTACACTTTCTCAATGTGCACATTTTATTTGATCTTGGGTTAACAACAATTTTTTACACAAACAGGAAAGAGAATTTCTATGTGAACATTAGTTGCAAATAATTACGAAGCTAGTTGATAGTGTAGTGGGAATGGCGTAAAACTAGCAACTGGGAGATTTTAAGTTCGAATCCTGTTCGTTTTGGACAGTTTTTATTTAATTTTGTGCGGAAAATAATCAATTTTTTAATCCCTATGGGTGGTACAAGAAATTGTGGACTGATTTCGATTTTCAACTCAGTGGATTCCCAAACTATATTAATTAAAAAATAAATATTTGTGCCAAATCTTTTATGGATATCATTATTTGGTAATGCGTTTAAGTTATTCTCGAAAGGGGACCTTAAATGGGAGCTGTGACCAATTATGGATCGACCGTAAGAAAAATAATAATAAGATTTCTGTAGAGAAAGTAAAGAGTTTTATGCGTTTAATTGATTATCGAAAGGAGACAAATTTTATTTATTTTTTAATTTTACAGTATCATTTCTGTATGTAAAAGCAATGTTTTTGCCACATTTTGTATGGATACCTTTATTTAGTAATGAGAAATATGCGTTTAAGTGATTTTGAGAAGGAGACCTTGTATGGGAGCTATGACCAATTGTGGACCGATCGTGAAAAAATGTACAGTAGGATTTCTGTAGATAAAAGAAATATTTGTGCCAAAGTTTGTATGAATATCGATATTTGAAATGAGTTATGTGCGTTTAAAAGTTTTTCGGAAGGTAACCTTATATGGGAGCTATGACCAATTATGGACCGATTCAGAAAATTGTTTCTTTATATGAATTATATTGGCATAGAATTTAAATTTGTAAAATTTCGTAAAGATGTCGGCATTATTTCGGAAGTTATTAACAATAAATTAATTTCTGCGAATATGTAAATTTGTATGGGAGGTATATGTAATTGTGAACCGATTTTTCCGATTTTTAACAATGTTGATCCTTGCACCAAGAGTTATATCTCTGACAAAATTCATCAATCTGCAATAGTTTTTGTAAAAAATACAAATAAATATGTGAAAATGCACAATTTTTTTGAGGTTGTCTCAAATTTTTACTCATAACTCTGAACCTATTTCACCGATCTTGCTGATTTTCAATACCAACCTGCTTAGGATATCAATAAATATTTTGGGTGATTTATACAGACAGACGGACATATCTAAATCGACTCAGAATTTCATAAGGACCAATAATATATATACTTTGTAGGGTCTCAAATGAATATTTCTCGGTGTTACAAAAGGAATGACAAACTTATATATACACTCTATCACCACTGATGGTGGTGGAGGGTATAATATTAGTTAACGAAGGACAAAATAATGAAGTGGTGCTGTGGATGGAAGGGAGAATTAACAAACTGAGCATTGCAGGTTCGATTCCTGGTCGATTTATCTTTTTTTGTCATAAATATTTATTATTCTTTTTATACCCTCCACCACCATCAGTGGTGATATAGGGTATATATAACTTTGTCATACTGTGTGTAACACCAAGAAATATTCATCTGAGACCCAACAAAGTATATATATTCTTGGACCTTATGAAATTCTGAGTCGATTTAGCTATGTCCGTCTGTCCGTCCGTCTGTCTGTATAAAACATTCTCACGTTAACACGAAGCAACAAAAATTAACGAAATTCACCCAAACTATTTATTGTCCAAGGCAGTTTGGTATTGAAAATAAGCAAAATCGGTTCACACCGGGAAAAGTTATGAATCGAAATTTGAAACAACCTCGAAAAAAATAAGCATTTTTTACATATTCTGATGTAATTTTCTCGAAAACTATGCAAGATAATTCCAAGAAAATCACCACACATTCGTTTCTACACAAGAGCTTGACTCCATATTCCCGGAAAATGGGTTTTTTGTTAACAACTTCCGTCACAATGTCGAAATCTTTACATAATTTTACAAATTAAAATCTTATGTGAATAGAATTCATTCAGAGAAAAAATTTTCTGGATCGGTCCATAATTGGACTTAGCTCCCATACAAGGTCCCCTCCCGAAAATAACTTAAACGCAAATAATTCATTACTAAATTAAGACATCCATATAAAATTTGGTACAAGTATTGCTCTCACATACAGAAATATTACTGTGAAATTTTTGTTGCATCGATCCATAATTGGTCATAGCTCCCATACAAGGTCCCCTCCCGAAAATCACTTAAACGCGCATAACTCATTACTAAATTAAGATATCCATATAAAATTTGGTACAAGTATTACTCATATGCACAGAAATATTACTGTGAAATTTTTCTCCGATCGGTCCATAATTGGTCATAGCTCCCATACAAGGTCCCCTCCCGAAAATCACTTAAACGCACATAACTCATTACAAAATTAAGATATCCACATAAAATTTGGTACAAGTATTGCTCATATGCACGAAAATATTACTGTGAAATTTTTCTCCGAGCGTTCCATAATTGGTCATAGCTCCCATACAAGGTCCCCTCCCGAAAATCACTTAAACGCACATAACTCATTACAAAATTAAGATATCCACATATGCACGAAAATATTACTGTGATTTTTTTTTCGATCGGTCCATAATTGGTCATAGCTCCCATACAAGATCCCCTACCGAAAATCACTTAAACGCACATAACTAATTACTAAATTAAGATATTTATATAAAGTTTAGCACAAGCATTGCTCATATACAGACAAATATTACTGTGAATTTGTTTTCCTATCGGTCCATAATTGATCATAGCTCCAAAGGTCCCTTTCAGAAAAACACTTAAAGGCACATAACTCATTATCAAATAGTGATACCCATAAAACATTTGGCATAAATACTATTTTTGTACACAGAAATGTTATTTGAAAATTTTTTGATGATCCGTCCAACTTTGGTCATAGCTCCCATACAAGGTTCCCTCCCGAAAATCACTTAAACGCACATAACTCATTACAAAATATTGATATCCATACATTTAGCAAAAATATTGCTCTTATATACATAAATTAAACTATAACATTGTTTTACGATCGGTCCATATTTGGTCATAGCTCTTATACTAGGTCCCCTCCAGAAAATCACTTAAATGCACAATATTCATTACCAAATAATGATATAGATACAGAATTTTGATATTTTGTCTTTATATACATACAAGGTCCTTTCACGAAAATCTCTTAAAGGCACATTACTCATTACCAAATAAAGCTATTGATAAAAAATTTGGCCCAAATATTAATTTTTTATACAAAAATTCTATTTCAAGATTTTTTCACGATCGGTTCATAACATAGGTGCGGTCGGTCCCATACAAGGTTCCCTTCAGAAAATCACTTAAACACAAATTACTTATTACTAAATTACGATATAGATACAAAATTTGACTGAAATATAGCTTTTATGAACAGAAATTTTGCTTAAAGAATTTTTTACGATCGGTCTATAATTGGTCATATCTCCCATACTATGTCCTGCCCCTAAAAGCGCTTTAACCGTATTTAACTAGTTGCATTATCAATTTGTGTAGAACAAAATTATATATATTTATTTTGAAAATCCTTAAATCTTTTACACACATGCAAAATACTAAATATCGCTAAGCGCTATAAAAATATAAAGAAAATGGTGTTTGTAATGTTCAATAAATCATGGAATTGTAATAGATTTAAGCTGTTTAAATCTTTGTATTTTTTCTATTCAAGACATGACAAAACTTATTTCTACAAATATTTGATCAATTAGAAAAGTATTAATATATGTATAAGTAGCTGGTGGAGGGTATTTAAGATTCGGCTCAGCCAAATATAGCACTCTGACTTGTTTTTAATCAAATTAAGTGTCGAAATTCGGTTCAACAATAAAAATTTAAAAGCAATTTTTTTTCATAGGATCAACAACGTTGAAAATCTATTGTACCTCCCGTACAACATTATATAAGTTTTATAACTATTACCATACATTTCTCTCACACATAGAAATTATTTTAAATACAGAACATAGGTTAAATTTAGTATGCTCTGTAACAGTCTGTTAAGTGGTAGTTTTGTTATACCCTACACCACTTTAGTGGGGAGGCTATATTGGATTTGTGCTGATGTTTGTAGCATACAAAAATATTCGTTCTAGACCCACCTTAAAGTATACCAATCGACTTAGAATCGTTTTCTGAGTCGATTAAGCTATGTCCGTCCGTCCATCTGGCTGGCTGGCTGTCCATGTAAACCTTGTGCGCAAGGTACGGGTCGCAATTTTCAAGATAATTGGACGAAGCCTATTGAAAATGGTTAAAATCGGTCCATTATTTCACCTAGCCCCCATAGAACAGAACCCCCAGAAAGGGCTTCTGAGCTCCTAATTATGTTAAATATACAGATATATCGATAAATTACGGCACAACTAAGTTTTATAGAAGTCTTGATGACCCTGCCAAATTTCATAAAGATCGGGCCCCATTTGACCCTAGCTCCCATACAAAGTCCCCTTCAGAAAATTACTTGAATGTCCCAAATTAACTTATAAACACAAATATCCCGATGAAATTCACCACAATAAAATATTATGTAAATATAAATATATTCGCAAAATTTTATCGGGCTTGGTCCATATTTGCCCCTAGCCCCCATATAAAGCCTCTTTCAGAAAATAAGTTTTTCATCCATAAATTGCTTAAATGTATCGGAACAAGGGAATATTGAAGATAAATGTTTTATTATGAAAAATAAATCACATTTAATATTCATAACTGATGTAGGGTATCATATGGTCGGCCACGCCCGACTATACTTTCTTACTTGTTTTTAATTCCATATTGTAAGGCGCAATGAAAGTAAGTCTAAAATATTAAGGTAAATTTGAATCAATCCATAAAATTTGATAATTTATGAAACCAGTTTAAGGTGGAGGGTATTTAAGATTCGGCAGAGCCGAATATAGCACTCTAACTTGTTTAAAATAAACATTTTTTCTTTAATGTAAAAAATTGGGAAGAATCATAATCCTAGTTTATTCTAAAGTCCCTGTTTAGTAAATTTTCATAGGCATTCCAACACTGCTATAATATTTCAGCGACAAATTAATTATTGTAATTGGAATATAACCTTAAGATTGATAAAATTTTATCGAACAGTTATTGCAATCAATTTTACAAATAAATTTTTTTAATTAATTAGGTAAATCAAAAAAGTTTAATCAAAGGTGCTTTAGAAAAATATACTCTAGTTTCTTGACTCGAATATTTTAAAATTTAGACAGGCTGTATTATTATTTATTTCAAAATTTAATTGAAGTAATCTTTGAATACAAAGCAAATAAAAGTATTCGAAACCGGCTTTTAAAAAGTTAAAAAACCAGGTTATTCGATATTCGAAAAAATCAACATTTAGAAAAAACCGACACTGGTAAATCAGAAAAAACCGGTTTTAAGACCGATTGAAAAACTGAATCGATCATCCTTACATACATATATTGATATAATGAATCTTTGTCCATCCCTTAATGTTAACCTTTTAGATATAATTTGATGAACTTTAATGTCCATGGTATCATATAGCTACCATAAAAATATTACCCCGATATTGAACTTCGTAAATATGTATATTAAAATCAGTCATGATACAATTTTTTATATTTTAATAAATCCTGTCTTAAAGAAATTCAGGCCAGATTTGGCCCTACTCAAGGATGAATTTAGAAATTCCACTTATTTATTTATATTTATTTTATATTTACAAAGCAAGCGTAACAAACAAGTAGATTTTTAAGATAAACCGTGTTACTATGTTAGTTAAACTGAAAATTTTGATTGATAATAGAATGAAACCATAAAGTGTTAAATACCATTGTAAAGCTAATTACGCGTATGCTGATGTACATATTAAGTATGTTAGATAAATATAGCTAACAGAATACCTGGGACAAAATAGAGTTTAAAATATTAAGATAAAATACGAAACATAAAGAATTTCGAAAAACAGAAAAAAACATTTCGGTGAAATTTAGGTGAGGTTTATAATATAATAATTTCAATTAATTACAATATATATTTCTTTGTAAAAATATGAAAAACTTAAATTTTTTCCGAAAAATTACGACATTTGTAATCATTTTGGTGTTATATACAAAATTGTGTATGTCATTGAAATCGTCTCCCAAGGACCTTTCATATGATACTAAATTTGCATATGGTTTATTTGTCAAAAATGTGAAAAAAAATAACATAAAAACCCTAAAATGGACCTTTTTATCCTTTGATCCAGCTCACCAAATATTGACGTCAGGACAAAAATTTTGAGAAATGGTATCTTAGAATGAACTAAATTTTCATTTTCGGTGGGAACATCAGCAATTTCCATTTTGGGGCCACCCTAATATACATATGTGTTATTAAATTAAAACTCGATGTACATAGGGGTTCATTTGTTAAAAAATCAATAGTCATATCAAATTCTACACATGAGACCATCCATGACATGAAACAATAATTTGCTTTAAAGTCCAAATAATTTTCACCAAAAATTTCTCTTATTATCTATGGTTGAATTCTTAATTTCAAAACATATCGTTTTATGTTAGATAGAAATTGAGTCCTTCGAGCTTCTATCATTTGGAAATAATTAGTTTTAAAGTCAAATATTTTTTCAAAATTAAAATTTTTGGTAATTTTCTCATATAATATTAACAATGGAATTTAATTAAATTAACATTCATATAATGTCAATCAAGATAAAAATTCGAAATGAGCTGCATTGGTTATTTGCAAAACATACTTCTAAAAAGTGGCTTTTAAAACTAGATTTCAAAACATTCTTAGAATTTCAAATTTGAACTTTTAAAGATACTTTGACCCCATTTTCTCATTGTCTGATTATGTTTTATCATAACGATAAATTGACATTTTACATACAAAAATTATTTTAGCCGGCAGTGTATCCACCTGTTAAACGATAACCGGAGGTTGAGATATTGGCCCTGAGAGTATCAAATAAGACTCGGGAGTATCACGGTACTTTTGAACATCAAATAGTATCAAAAAAAGTACCATCGTACCAAATTTGCCATCCCTGGTATGTAGTGTTGGAATATTTGAAAAAGTTTATAAACCTTTATAAAATTAAATGTTGTTTGGGAATGCGGGGGGTAAGAATCTAAGAGACAGTTTTTCCTAGCTTTTGAAAAAACAATTGTTAATAAACCGATTTTATGTAAGAGGGTTAGAGTCAATTATGAACCAACCCTTCAGATAGTTGGTTTCGCCTTTTTGCACCTTAAATAAAGATTACAGATACTTGACACAATGACCTGGACCTTTTAGCCAATTCCAGTAATAAGATTTTTGAAAACGGTGTTACGTACAATGATAGACACTAGCTAGGGATGCCAATCTCGATCACGAAAATCCCGGGATGTTTCTGGATTGGAAATTTTCTTATACTGGGATTTTTCGGGATTGAGAATTCTTGTATCCAGGACTTATACAAAACTTAGTTGTGCCTAATTTTTTACATATTTGAAGCCTTTGAATCCTTTTGTCTGTTGAATACACGATGCGCCAAAATGAAATGAGCTAGAAAGCTGAATGAAGAATTTAGTATATAATTAACACAAGAAATCTTAATGAGACCTCTTCGGCAAATCACATTTAAACTCATATTAATAAATATCGATACATGAAAGTGTTTTAATTGTGGGTACTTAAGATTCGGCACAATAGAATAGACACGTGACTATTATCCAAGCCTATTGAAAACGGTTGAAATCGGTCCATTATTTCCGTAGCTCCCGAGTTGGGCTTTTGTGCTCATAATTATGTTAAAAGTCGTAGTATCTCAACAAAAATCGGCAAAATAAAGTTTTATTTTCATAATGATCGAGCCTCATTTGACCCTTTTTGTCAACAAATTGTTAAAATATTTCAGAATTAAGGTAATATGCTCATGGTACACCCGAATATATGTACATCCCTAGTAGTTTTTATTCAGAAAATGTGTAGTTAAAAAATATCAGTTCGAGAATTGAGAAATAATGAAATTCGAAAAGTTTTTATTTAAAAACAGGAATTAATTGAATTGATGTGATTTAAATGTATATAATTTCTGCTTTATTTATATAAAATGAAAAAATTTTCTTTACAAACACGAAGATTTTTAACATAAGCAAGAAAGAGTGCTATACTCGGCTGTGCCGAATTTTGTATACCCTTCACCATGGCGTTTAATTTAGGACATCACCGATATTTTACTTCAATAATCAATTTTTTTGGTCGAAATCTTAAAGTCGCGTATGACTTCGTTAAAACACACTTAAATATTCTCTTTCAAAAATCGATTTTTTTGGTTGAAATTTTAAATCGCTAATAACTTTGTTAAAACACGTTTAAACTGAAAAATAAGGTTATTTTGTGATCATTCATATTTTCCTTCAAAAATCGATTCTTTTTTTTGTCGAAATTTTAAATCGCTAATAACTTTATTAAAACACGTTTAAATTGAAAAATAAAGTTATTTTGTGATCACTCGTATTTTCCTTCAAAAATCGATTTTTTTGGTGAGATTTTAAATCGTTTATAACTTCGTTAAAACTAGGGATGCCAATCGGGACTGGTTTTTAGAAATCCCGGGATTCGGGATTTTTAAATAAATCCCGGAATCCCGATATCGGGATCCCGGGATTTTCGGGATTTCTAAATCCCGAAAAATATAAAAAAAATTCAAAAAATCTTAATAATTTACCGACAAAAATAAAACGTTTTATTTCATATTGCAATATGAATACTCTTAGTAGGTGTTTACTTTCCAATAAGCATTTTGTGAAAAGAAAAACAAATGAATTCAAAGTACATACTTAGAATAAAATCTTTCCATCCCAGGCACTGAATAGTAGAATAAAAGCCTAAAATAATACCCATGATATCCAAATTTACAATGGTTTCCAAATAATATTTAAATAGTATGTGTAATGGAGATCCATACGAGGCTACATAGAGCACCTGTACTGCACCTATATCTCCTCCACCTTATATTCCGTGTTCACTAGCCAAGGGAATTATCTTCTCGCCATCTTATTGACAGGTTGACTTCCATTATAGATATTCGATAGTATCAATGCCTATTTATTGCCCTTTTTATACCCTTAGTAGGGATGGTATATTGGGTTTCTCCGGAGTAGTGCTTTTGTTTTATACTGTCCTAAAATACGCTGATGAAATTTGAAATGATCGGGCTTTTGATCCGAGCCCCCATACCAAACACAGCTTTAAAAAATAATTGGTGTCCACAATTCGCTTAAAAAGAGAACTGTCGCAATGAAATTCAGCATAAAACATTTTATGTAACCGTAAATTCGTCCTCCAAATTTTATGAGGATCGACTCATATGATGGCGTCCTTCCCCCAAGCATATTTCAGAAAAATAGTTTTTTAACAATAAAGTGCTAGAATATATCGGAGGCGAGGTATACATTTATTATGAAAACTAAATTACATTTTACTCTCATAACTGGTGTATGGGGTTATATGGTCGGCCTCGCCCGCCTATAATTTCGTACTTGTTATTTTTATATATCCGATAGTATCTATGCCTATTTAGTATAGCAATGAAATTTGATATTAGTAAATCCCTGACGAGCCAAAACCTCTCTACCAAATTTTATGTGGGTCGGTTCATAATTGACCCTACCCCCATATAAGGTCCCGTTAAAAAAATCACTTTAACGCTTATTACTGGCTTAAAAATAGCGATGAAATTCGATACACATATGTTTCATGCGAGTCAAAATCTCTCTACCAAGTTTTATGTGGTTCGGTCCATAATTGACCCTACCCCTACATAAGGTCCCATCCAGATAAATACTTTAACGCTCATTACTGGCTTACAAGTACGAGTGTAGAGATGAAATTTGAGATAAGTAAGTTTCTTACTCGCCAAAAGCTAAGAAACTTTTATAGGAACGTAAATCTTCCTACCGGAAAGTATATGAACCAAAATTGGTCTAAAAAAATTATGAAAAATTTTATAAAAACGGTCAATGATTCACCCTACCTCTCATATAAGGTCCTATCAGTAAATTTGATGAGTAATATCACCCTGATGTTTATAGAAAAGCATTCCTTTTACGGCATACGGTTTGATGGTGGATATATTAGATTCGGCATAGCCGAATATAGCACTCTTACTTTTTTTTTTTTTTGATATTTCAGCTTGTAAGTTAGTAGAGTCATCTTAAGTCCAAAAACTTTTAAAATTCTCTTATTTAGTACTTTATAATGTATAAAATAGCGGAAAAATACTTAAAAATTCGGGATTTTAAAATCCCGAAATTTCCCGGGATTTCATTTTTTAAAATCCCGGTTTTCGGTACTTTCAAATCCCGAAAATCCCGGGATTTTCGGGAATCGGGAATTCCCGTTTGGCATCCCTAGTTAAAACACGTTTAAATTGAAAAATATTTTTTTTTTGTAAACACTCATATTTTCCTTCGAAAATCGATTTTTTTGGTTGAATTTTAAATCGCTAATAACTTCGTTAAAACACGTTTATATTGTAAAATAAGCTTATTTTGTGATCACTCATATTTTCCTTCAAACATCGATTTTTTTGGTTGAAATCGCTTATAAATTCGTTAAAACACGTTTAAATTGAAAAATAAGCTTATTTTGTAATCATTCATATTTTCCTTCAAAAATCGATTTTTTTTTTTTGTCGAAAACTTAAATCGCTTATAACTTCGTTAAAACACGTTTAAATTGAAAAATAAGGTTATTTTGTGATCACTCATATTTTCCTCAAAAATCGATTTTTTACGTTTAAAATTGAAAAATAAGGTTATTTTGTGATCACTCATATTTTCAATCAAAAATCGATTTTTTTGGTCGAAATCTTAAATCGATTATAACTTCGTTAAAACACGTTTAAACTGAAAAATAAGGTTATTTTGTGATCACTCATATTTTCCCTCAAAAATCGATTTTTTTGGTCGAAATCTTAAATCGCTTATAACTTCGTTAAAACACGTTTAAATTGAAAAATAAGGTTATTTTGTGATCACTCATATTTTCCCTCAAAAATCGATTTTTTACGTTTAAAATTGAAAAATAAGGTTATTTTGTGATCACTCATATTTTCAATAAAAAATCGATTTTTTTGGTCGAAATCTTAAATCGCTAATAACTTCGTTAAAACACGTTTAAATTGAAAAGTAAAGTTATATTGTGATCACTCATATTTTCCCTCAAAAATCGATTTTTTTGGCCGAAATCTTAAATCGCTTATAACTTCGTTAAAACACATTTAAATTTAAAAATAAGCTTATTTTGTGATCACTCATATTTTCCCTCAAAAATCGATTTTTTACGTTTAAAATTGAAAAATAAGGTTATTTTGTGATCACTCATATTTTCAATCAAAAATCGATTTTTTTGGTCGAATTCTTAAATCGATTATAACTTCGTTAAAACACGTTTAAACTGAAAAATAAGGTTATTTTGTGATCACTCATATCTTTACTCAAAAATCGATTTTTTTGGTCGAAATCTTAAATCGCTAACTTAAAACACGTTTAAATTGAAAATTAAGGTTATTTTGTGATCACTCATATTTTCCCTCAAAAATCGATTTTTTTGGTCGAAATCTTAAATCGCTTATAACTTCGTTAAAACACGTTTAAATTGAAAAATAAGGTTATTTTGTGATCACTCATATTTTCCCTCAAAAATCGATTTATTTTTGTCGACATCTTAAATCGCTTATAACTTCGTTAAAACACATTTAAATTTAAAAATAAGCTTATTTTGTGATCACTCATATTTTCCCTCAAAAATCGATTTTTTTGGTCGAAATCTTAAATCGCTTATAACTTCGTTAAAACACGTTTAAATTGAAAAATAAGGTTATTTTGTGATCACTCATATTTTCCCTCAAAAATCGATTTATTTTTGTCGAAATCTTAAATGGCTTATAACTTCGTTAAAACACATTTAAATTTAAAAATAAGCTTATTTTGTGATCACTCATATTTTCCCTCAAAAATCGATTTTTTTGGTCGAAATCTTAAATCGCTTATAACTTCGTTAAAACACGTTTAAATTGAAAAATAAGGTTATTTTGTGATCACTCATATTTTCCCTCAAAAATCGATTTATTTTTGTCGAAATCTTAAATCGCTTATAACTTCGTTAAAACACATTTAAATTTAAAAATAAGCTTATTTTGTGATCACTCATATTTTCCCTCAAAAATCGATTTTTTTGGTCGAAATCTTAAATCGCTTATAACTTCGTTAAAACACGTTTTAAATTGAAAAATAAGGTTATTTTGTGATCACTCATATTTTCCCTCAAAAATCGATTTATTTTTGTCGAAATCTTAAATCGCTTATAACTTCGTTAAAACACGTTTAAATTGAAAAATAAGGTTATTTTGTGATCACTCATATTTTCCCTCAAAAATCGATTTTTTACGTTTAAAATTGAAAAATAAGGTTATTTTGTGATCACTCATATTTTCAATCAAAAATCGATTTTTTTAAATTTAAATTGAAAAATAAGGTTATTTTGTGATCACTCATATATTCCCTCAAAAATCGATTTTTTTGGTCGAAATCTTAAATCGCTTATAACTTCGTTAAAACACGTTTAAATTGAAAAATAAGGTTATTTTGTGATCACTCATATTTTCCCTCAAAAATCGATTTTTTTGGTCGAAATCTTAAATCGCTTATAACTTCGTTAAAACACGTTTAAATTGAAAAATAAGGTTATTTTGTGATCACTCATATTTTCCCTCAAAAATCGATTTTTTACGTTTAAAATTGAAAAATAAGGTTATTTTGTGATCACTCATATTTTCAATCAAAAATCGATTTTTTTGGTCGAAATCTTAAATCGCTAATAACTTCGTTAAAACACGTTTAAATTGCAGTGCCCTATTGCATATGAGTCACCTATACGCCTTCAGAATGGTCAATGGGCAAGAAATACGTCAGAAAAAATTGAAGCATTCGCCAATCACTTGGAGAATGTGTTTACTCAAAATGATACAGATTCTTCTATTAGTGCTAACATTATAAATAATGTGGTTCCACACCCAATAAAATTCCGGTTCTCTACCGTGAAGATGACAATCAAAGGTCTAAAGGCAGGAAAATCACCTGGTATAGATAAAATTACTACCACGATGATAAGTAACCTGCCCAATTCAGCACTGAGAATTATTTTGTTCATCTTTAACTCGATGCTACGTATTGGATACTTCCCTAACTCATGGAAAGTATCCGAGATTGTTATGATACCAAAACCGGGGAAAGATGTCACTCAAGTGACATCATACCGTCCCATTAGCCTGTTGTCTTTATTCTCAAAACTTTTTGAAAAGTTATTGCTTGAAAGCCTTTTAGTACACTTTAACGATAATTGCATTATTCCTGGCCATCAGTTTGGTTTCAGAAGAAAGCACAGCACTATCGAACAGGTACATCGAATAACAACTCTTATTCGAAAGGCCTTCGAGAGCAAGCAATATTGCTCTGCATTATTCATAGATATTTCTCAAGCTTTTGATAAAGTCTGGCACGATGGACTAATACACAAAATTATCACATTACTACCTGCGAATGTTCACAAACTGCTTAAAAATTACATATATGAAAGATCTTTTCAAATCAGATCTAAAGATGTGATCTCTTCACGTCGAAAAATATCTGCTGGAGTACCCCAGGGGAGTATTCTAGGTCCGCTCCTATATATTTTATATACTGCAGATATGCCAACGAGCGCACTGACTCACACATCTACATTTGCGGATGATACCGCTTTTGTAAGCATGCATGCAAACCCTTCAATAGCTTCTGAACAACTCCAGTTTCACATCGGCGAATTGGAAAAATGGCTGGACAAATGGAAAATAAAAGTCAATGCTACAAAATGTACTCACGTTACATTTACTTTAAGAAGGGAAAATTGTCCTCCCGTGCAGATAAACAATATAAAAATTCCTGAACAAAGCCATGTGAGATATCTTGGTATCCACCTTGATCGCCGCTTAACATGGACTCACCACATTGAAGCCAAGGTTACACAAATAAAATTAAAGTCAGCTCAATTGTACTGGCTAATTGGACCACGGTCTGCTCTAGACTTGGAGTACAAAGTGCTTTTGTACAAAACAGTTATAAAACCGATATGGCTATACGGCATTCAACTGTGGGGAACAGCCTCCTCATCAAATGTTGAAAAATTACAAAGAAAGCAGTCAGCACTGTTAAGGTCAATAACAGGTGCCCCGTGGTACATTCGCAATAGTAATATTCATAGGGATCTCAATGTCCCCATAATACGCGAGGAGATCAAACTCTCTTGTTTAACCTACCTGTCGAAACTAATGGATCACCCAAATCCCCTTGCCAGGGAGTTGCTGTCATTTGAGGGTCACAGACGACTGAGAAGAACGGAAACATTGGATTTTGCCAGATAATCAAATTATCGAGAACTTTTGTTGAAATTGCAGTGGCAATAACGACGTTAGTTATAGTTTAGGTTAAGATTTCAATACTTATTGTAAATTTCTATGTAAGAAAGATTCAATAAATAATAACTAAAATGAAAAAAAAAAAAAAAAAAAAAAAAAAATTGAAAAATAAAGTTATATTGTGATCACTCATATTTTCCTTCAAAAATCGATTTTTTTGGTCGAAATCTTAAATCGCTTATAACTTCGTTAAAACACGTTTAAATTGGAAAATAAAGTTATATTGTGATCACTCACATTTTCCCTCAAAAATCGATTTTTTTTTGTCGAAATCTTAAATCGCTTATAACTTCGTTAAAACACGTTTAAATTGAAAAATAAGGTTATTTTGTGATCACTCATATTTTCAATCAAAAATCGATTTTTTTGGTCGAAATCTTAAATCGCTAACTTAAAACACGTTTAAATTGAAAATTAAGGTTATTTTGTGATCACTCATATTTTCCCTCAAAAATCGATTTTTTTGGTCGAAATCTTAAATCGCTTATAACTTCGTTAAAACACGTTTAAATTGAAAAATAAGGTTATTTTGTGATCACTCATATTTTCCCTCAAAAATCGATTTTTTTGGTCGAAATCTTAAATCGATTATAACTTCGTTAAAACTGAAAAATAAGGTTATTTTGTGATCACTCATATCTTTACTCAAAAATCGATTTTTTTGGTCGAAATCTTAAATCGCTAATAACTTCGTTAAAACACGTTTAAATTGAAAAATAAGGTTATTTTGTGATCACTCATATTTTCCCTCAAAAATCGATTTTTTACGTTTAAAATTGAAAAATAAGGTTATTTTGTGATCACTCATATTTTCCCTCAAAAATCGATTTTTTTGGTCGAAATCTTAAATCGCTTATAACTTCGTTAAAACACGTTTAAATCGAAAAATAAGGTTATTTTGTGATCACTCATATTTTCAATCAAAAATCGATTTTTTACGTTTAAAATTGAAAAATAAGGTTATTTTGTGATCACTCATATTTTCAATCAAAAATCGATTTTTTTGGTCGAAATCTTA
This sequence comes from Lucilia sericata, assembly GCF_015586225.1. Lineage (NCBI taxonomy): Eukaryota > Metazoa > Arthropoda > Insecta > Diptera > Calliphoridae > Lucilia > Lucilia sericata. The sequence goes on along the minus strand of NW_023994089.1, from coordinate 819,565 downwards.
AATCGCTTATAACTTCGTTAAAACACGTTTAAATCGAAAAATAAGGTTATTTTGTGATCACTCATATTTTCAATCAAAAATCGATTTTTTTGGTCGAAATCTTAAATCGATTATAACTTCGTTAAAACACGTTTAAACTGAAAAATAAGGTTATTTTGTGATCACTCATATCTTTACTCAAAAATCGATTTTTTTGGTCGAAATCTTAAATCGCTAACTTAAAACACGTTTAAATTGAAAATTAAGGTTATTTTGTGATCACTCATATTTTCCCTCAAAAATCGATTTTTTTGGTCGAAATCTTAAATCGCTTATAACTTCGTTAAAACACGTTTAAATTGAAAAATAAGGTTATTTTGTGATCACTCATATTTTCCCTCAAAAATCGATTTATTTTTGTCGAAATCTTAAATCGCTTATAACTTCGTTAAAACACGTTTAAATTGAAAAATAAGGTTATTTTGTGATCACTCATATTTTCCCTCAAAAATCGATTTTTTACGTTTAAAATTGAAAAATAAGGTTATTTTGTGATCACTCATATTTTCAATCAAAAATCGATTTGATCACTCATATCTTTACTCAAAAATCGATTTTTTTGGTCGAAATCTTAAATCGCTAATAACTTCGTTAAAACACGTTTAAATTGAAAAGTAAAGTTATATTGTGATACTCATATTTTCCCTCAAAAATCGATTTTTTTGGCCGAAATCTTAAATCGCTTATAACTTCGTTAAAACACATTTAAATTTAAAAATAAGCTTATTTTGTGATCACTCATATTTTCCCTCAAAAATCGATTTTTTTGGTCGAAATCTTAAATCGCTTATAACTTCGTTAAAACACGTTTAAATCGAAAAATAAGGTTATTTGGTGATCACTCATATTTTCAATCAAAAATCGATTTTTTTGGTCGAAATCTTAAATCGATTATAACTTCGTTAAAACACGTTTAAACTGAAAAATAAGGTTATTTTGTGATCACTCATATCTTTACTCAAAAATCGATTTTTTTTGTCGAAATCTTAAATCGCTAACTTAAAACACGTTTAAATTGAAAATTAAGGTTATTTTGTGATCACTCATATTTTCCCTCAAAAATCGATTTTTTTGGTCGAAATCTTAAATCGCTTATAACTTCGTTAAAACACGTTTAAATTGAAAAATAAGGTTATTTTGTGATCACTCATATTTTCAATCAAAAATCGATTTTTTTGGTCGAAATCTTATATCGCTTATAACTTCGTTAAAACACGTTTAAGTTGAAAAATAAGGTTATTTTGTGATCACTCATATTTTCCCTCAAAAATCGATTTTTTTACGTTTAAAATTGAAAAATAAGGTTATTTTGTGATCACTCATATTTTCAATCAAAAATCGATTTGATCACTCATATCTTTACTCAAAAATCGATTTTTTTGGTCGAAATCTTAAATCGCTAATAACTTCGTTAAAACACGTTTAAATTGAAAAATAAAGTTATATTGTGATCACTCATATTTTCCTTCAAAAATCGATTTTTTTGGTCGAAATCTTAAATCGCTTATAACTTCGTTAAAACACGTTTAAATTGAAAAATAAGGTTATTTTGTGATCACTCATATTTTCCCTCAAAAATCGATTTTTTTGGTCGAAATCTTAAATCGCTTATAACTTGGTTAAAACACGTTTAAATTGAAAAATAAGGATATTTTGTGATCACTCATATTTTCCCTCAAAAATCGATTTTTTTGGTCGAAATCTTAAATCGCTTATAACTTCGTTAAAACACGTTTAAATTGAAATATAAGGTTATTTTGTGATCACTCATATTTTCCCTCAAAAATCGATTTTTTACGTTTAAAATTGAAAAATAAGGTTATTTTGTGATCACTCATATTTTCAATCAAAAATCGATTTTTTTGGTCGAAATCTTAAATCGCTAATAACTTCGTTAAAACACGTTTAAATTGAAAAATAAATTTATATTGTGATTACTCATATTTTCCTTCAAAAATCGATTTTTTTGGTCGAAATCTTAAATCGCTTATAACTTCGTTAAAACACGTTTAAATTGAAAAATAAGCTTATTTTGTGATCACTCATATTTTCCTTGAAAAATCGATTTTTTTGGTCGAAATCTTAAATCGCTTATAACTTCGTTAAAACACGTTTAAATTGATATTATTTTCCCTCAAAAATCGATTTTTTTTGGTCGAAATCTTAAATCGCTAATAACTTCGTTAAAACACGTTTAAATTGAAAAATAAGGTTATTTTGTGATCACCCATATTTTCCTTCAAAAATCGATTTTTTGGTTGAAATCTTAAATCGGCTATTTTGTGATCACTCATATTTTCCTTCAAAAATCGATTTTTTTGGTCGAAATCTTAAATCGCTTATAACTTCGTTAAAACACGTTTAAATTGAAAAATAAGGTTGTTTTGTGCTTACTCATATTTTTCTTCTAAAATTGATTTTTTTGGTCGAAATTAAAAAAAGTTAAAACACGTTTAAATTGAGAATTAAGTAAGAGTGCTATATTCGGCTGTGCCGAGTCTTATATACCCTTCTCCATAGTCAAATTTCATTGCTATACTCGTATATTTAAGACAGTTATGAGCGTTAAAGTCATTTTTTGAAGGGCACCTTATATGGGGGGTAGGGTCAATTATGGACCGATCCGTATAAAATTTGGTAGAGAGATTTTGACTAGCATGAAACTTAATTGTGTCGAATTTCATCGCTATATTCTTCCGATTTCGAAATATTCAAAAAAACACAAAAACGAAATACACAACGCAATTAAAAGCAGTGTTGTTGCTTATTTATAAAGCCTGAGAAAAAATTGTTTATGAATGGATTTTGTTGATTTTAAATAGGAAACTTCTCGAAAGCATGCCTGATAAAATTATTAAAGATTTGGATCCCGAAGATATCTGTGGTCTTCAGAAAACTGATTTCAACAGACAGACAGACTGACATGGCTTAATCGACTCCGCTATCTATAACAATTCAGAATATATATAATTTATAGAGTAGGAAAATTATATTTTGGAAATTATAAACGGAATGACACACTTATATATACCCTTCTCACGAAGGTGAAGGTTATAAAAAGAGTAATTTAAAGTTATTCCGGAATACCGATATTTCCCGGGATACAGAATCTCGGGATTTATAAAAACCAGTCCTGATTGGCATTCCTAATACTAACTTGTTTGGCATAAAGGCATTGGAACTTTGATAATCCATAGAAATGCCCTGAATACATTCGTTATTAAGTATGTATGTAAGTATTTGCATATGTACATTAGGGTTATGACCAAAATTAGGCCATATCACTACGTAGTAGCCAATAGTGTTCTAGTAACGAAAACCTTTTCCTCAGGTCAATTTGGTGCAAAAACCTTCCGCGGCAAACCGATTTTTTAAAGCCTTTCACAAACAAATTTACATGAATTTTTAATAGAATGGGTACTAAACTTAGAAGAGGGATAAACCGCAGCCCCTATCCTTACTTTTTCTCCGAGTATATGTTGAGGATCAAACAATGACACTTGCTTATACCGATTTTATATTAAAAATTTAAAATTTTGTTTAGAGTAAATATCGAAAACTTTGAAGCATTTCCCGCGGAAAGTTTATCGACGTACTTTTTTGTGGAATGGATTTGAAATTTTCAAAAATTGTATAAAAGTTATACCCTAATGTACATATGTTTACTTTAACTAGATACCTAAGAGTAAACTAACATCATATACGCAGTTTTATCTAATGATGAAGCAAAATAAAATGCATTATGCTGGCATTAAATTTCAATACCTTGCATGCTGCTAACACATTTTTGGAAAAATTGGCTAAAACTACAATTCTGTTTATAAGTTTGTGCAAACAACCCAGCAAAAAGTTCGATAACAATCCTGCGAATAACTACCTTTTTTCATACATCATTGTATAAACAAATAAAAATAAGTTTTGTTTTAACTTTTTGCAAAGTTTTACACACTACTTAGTAGGATTGTTAGTACTTTTTACGATGAATTCTCATTATTTTTCTGGGGAATTTATAAATACTGTTTTTGCTGGGAATATGTAGATATTCAAAATGTCGTACACACAAATACATTTGGACATTTTTACATGCGTAAAGAGGTCACACACATTTAATATTAACCAGTTGTTTTCTTTGTTTTTTTTTTCATTTTTCTTTTTTGATCGAAGGACAAAAACTTTACAAAATATTGCATCAATCACAACATGGACATTTGTGTACTTTTCATACTGTACAGACACTAACATATTCATGCTATGACCCTACATCAGTGACAAATAGTGTTTATAAAAAACCGACTTTTGGAAAAACCGGTTTTTCGGTTAACCGAAAATTGACCATTTCTAAAAAACCGGTTTGTCGGTTAACCGAGTACAAAAAAACCGGTTAAACCGGTTAACCAAAAATGTTTGGAAATCTTTAAAATATTATAATATTTAGTTGAAAAATTTCATTTTGCGAAATATTATGAATTACTTAATAAGATATTTGCACTTTTTAGTATAAATATGTACATTAATATATCATAAGAAAGCAAACTTATACAGATCTGAAGTTATTATTGATTCGTCAGGTATATGGAAGTTGCCATAGGAGGAATAAATTGACCTTTGAATATATAATGCATCTATATCAATAAAAAATTTTATGTCCAACACTAGTATAAATAGTGTTCAGGCTCGAGACGATTCATCGGGAACGGAAGTAGACGACGACTGTCTCGACATAGACATTGAGCCACTGCTTTAATTGTGACCACCCTCCGCTCACTACGCCTGTGGTTGTTCAAATTACTGTGAATGACACACAGGTGTCAGTACTTACTTCCTGATAATCAACCTAAGCGCCATTACAGTTTGTGAAAAACCCCAGCAGCATAAATTCTCGGACAGCGACAATTACCCTTATGTTTCGATAAATAAAATCCGTTTTGAGAACGTTTGACAAACTTCTCGATTTTTGTTATACTCACGCAGTAAACAAGGAAGTGCATTTTATAATCAACGTTATTTATTCGTCTTAATAAGTAACAAATTTCTTCATATAATGGTTGGAATTTGTTTAAATACTTAATTTTTTATTATTTTTTTGTCTGAATTTGTAAATCTCCATTTTATATGCATAGTATATGTTTAACATTTCCTAACATTTGTTTAACAATCTCAACTATCCAAAATTTTTAAAAATCACAATAAAAAATCAAAGAAAACATACAATTTTGTACTAAAAATTAGATTTTTTTGAAATCGGTTAACCGAGACTTAAAAACCGGATAACCCGGTTAACCGAAAACCAATGTTTTAAAAAAACCGGTTTGCGAAAAACCGAAATATGCAATAAAAACCGGTTCTTCGGTTAACCGGTTAACCGGTTTATAAACACTAGTGACAAATGAAGCAAAAACTTGTCTCAAATAGAAATGGTTGTTCTATGAAATCAACAGCAGCAGCATCAATATCTAAAATACATAAAACCAAATGGTACTATTGCTATTGATGTATGAGTATTTAGTTGCCCAATGTGAAAAGGCTAGCAGTTGTAAAAAGGACGAACTTATTGGAATGATGATTTTCAATAGAAACTTTAGATATTGTTGTTGTTGTTTTAAAGAACTAAATTTTTCTCTCTCTCTTATATTTAGGAATGAGTCTTAATTTTTATGTTTGGGAAAAAAATTTCATTAATTTTCATGTTCTATAAACAAATGTTCGTATGTTTCTGAATAAAATATTGCTGAGCGTGTGTTTTATAAAACAACAATGTTAATAGGAAGTATATATTCATATAAATATATTTTTATACACCATATACATACTTTTGTATGTATGTATGTATATAGTTTTCCATAAACACCCAAATGTATTGCAACATTTTGACAGTAAGAGGGCATTAGGATGTAATAAATACAATAACATTGATATTAATAACACGTGAGATAGTTATATTCAGCTATGCCGAATATTATGTGGTTAAATCCAGGAATTCTTTTAAATTTTTCGGTATGAAAAAGTAAGAACTCAACTATGCCAAATCTGTTCACGTGAAAGTGTTTGAAAAAGGTATGTTAAAGTTATCGCGGTATATTTTTATACCCTTCACCTTGGTGAGATGGGTACATATATTTTGTCATTCCGTTTGAAATTTCCACAATATATATTTTAAGCCATGTCCGTCTGTCTGTCTGTTGAAATCTCCGTCTGTCTGTCTGTTGAAATCAACTTTCTAAAGACCCCAGATATCTTTGGAATGAAAATCTAAAATAATTCTATCACACATGCTATCGAGATGTTTCCTATTTAAAATCAGCTAAATCGGCACACAAATAACGGAGATACATATGAGCAAAAATCCGAGACAAACTCTGAAAATTTCGTAATTGTTTGCATTACGGATTCAGAATATTATTATTTTTTCCGATTTTTTTTTTTTTTGAGAATAAAATCTGAAACATGTGACACTGATTTTAAAGTAGGAAATCGGGACATATCTTAAACGTCGAGAATTACTTTAATTTTCATTAAGTTTTCAATTTAGTAAATAGTTTATCATATCGGGTCAGATTGCAACAGTTTAGTGCAGTAGCTAGATATAATATTTGAAATAGCTAGAATAATGCCAAAAATTGGTTCATAAATGACAAGCTCGGAAAAAAATTGCAATTTAGACCAACCAAAAAACACTTTAAAATGGTGACACATAAATTTTGGTATCGTATTTAATAAAATTCATTATTAATTTTATAAGTCTGTAAATAGTTAGCATCCAATCCACTTTACAGAGCTGTTTTCAGAACAATCATGATGTAGAATCTTAATAATTATTTAGGCATGTTCTTCTATAATTTTCTTTATACATAGTATAATTTTCCCAACCACAATAATTTCATAAAATAGAAAATATGTATACAAAACAAATCTTGCATAATAGAAGAACAACTGAAATACGACCCATACGTTGTGACATTTTGGTCATCATCATTACCGTCAACATCCTCATCATCCTCATCGTCTTCACTATTATCATTTACAACGACAGCATCTGTGTTACCAACATCTATTCATGTTTCTATTCTTTACTTAAATAACAACTACTTGTATTCATACTACTTATTACGTGTGTTGTTACTGTGGCCGTCATGCCCAGTAGTGACCAGGATATTAAGACTTGCCCTTTGTCACAGTCAATTTATGAGTGGCTTTAATAAGCCTATCCGAATGATAAATAAAAATGTTTGTTTGTCTATTTGTGCTATACAAACAACAAACACTCGTACACACATATTCAAACAGTGTAAAGTATCTGCACATTCTCCACCAATTTGGAGAAGATACATTTACATGGATTTTTAATACAAAAGCAAATAATTGTTTGCTTGTATACGTGTGCTTATAAAATTAGACTTTTATGGAAAGTGTAGTATAATGATTTGTTTGTTCATTGTGTTTGTTCTGGAGTATGTTAACTAAATCATCAATATTTTTTTCGAAGCTGAATCTGTTGTATTATACCCGGAAATAATGACACAGATCTTGCATTATTACTCTCAAACAAATTGCTTCTGTGTTCGGTAAGCTAAGAGCCACGTATTCAGCTTCTGACGACAATGTAACAAGACTTTAGTTGAAATTTTTTATTTATTTTATTTTATAACATTTTTAATTCATTTACAATTTAAAAGACCAATTTTTATACCCACCATCAAAAAAGATTCCGTTTGTAACACATCGAAATATAGACCCACAAAAGTATATATATTTTGGGTCCTTATTAAATTTTAAGACGATCTAGCCATGTCTGTCTGTCCGTCTGTCTGTCTGTTTGTCTGTCTGTTGAAAGCACGATAGAGTCCAAACGGAACGAGATAGAGTATTGAAATGTTCCACAAATATAGGTAAGGTTTGTTTGGTATTGAAAATGGGCAATATCGGTCCACGTTTTCGGATAGCCCCTATAAAGTGGACCCCCGAAAAACAGCTTTAATGGACATATCTGTTTCAAAAGTACGAGTATAGCGATAAAATTCGACATAAATAAGTTTCATATGATCCAAAATCTATCTACCAAATTTTATGAGGATCGGTCCATAATTGACCCTACCCCCCATATAAGGCGCCTTCAGAAAATTACTTTAACGCTCATTACTAACTTAAAAATACGAGTATAGTGATGAAATTCGACACACAAAAGTTTCAATGTAGCAAAAATCTCTCTTTCAAGTTTTATGTGGATCGGTCCATAGTTGACCCTACCCCAATATAAGGTCCCCTTCAAAAAATTAGTTTAACGTTCATTACTGGCTTAAGAATACTAGTATAACAATAACATTTGACATAAGTATGATCCAAAACCTCTCTTCCAAATTTTATGTGGATCGGTCCATAATTGACCCTACCCCCCATATGAGGTCCCCTTCAGAAAATGACTTTAACACTCATTACTAGCTTAAAAATACGAGAATATTGATACAATTTAACACACATAAGTTTCATATGATCCAAAATCTCTCTACCTAATTTTATGTTGAACGGTCCATAATTGACCCTACCCCTCATATAAAGTCCCCATCAGAATATTACTTTAACACTCATTACTAGCTTAAAAATACGAGTATAGTGATGAAATGAATGATTTTGAACAATGAAGCCAAAATCTCTCTATCAAACTTTATGTGGATCGGTCTCCCTACTCCCCACATAAGGTGCCCTCCAAAAAATTACTTAAACAGAGACGGACAGACAGACGGACGGAGAGACGGACGGAGAGACGGACGGAGAGACGGACGGAGAGACGGACATAGCTTAATCGGGTCAGAAAATGATTCTGAGCCGATTGGTATACTTTAAGATGTAGGACCAATATTTTGGAGTGTTACAAACATCAGCACAAACATCCCCACTGTACTGGTGTAGGGTATAATGAACAATATAGGTCCACGTATTCGCATAGCCCCATACATGTGGCCCCCTGAAGAGCCCTTTTAAAAGTTGAGGACAAGGACTAAAATTTCATTTTAGTTCGGAACTTTAGCAAGTTTTATTTCGAAACTCCCCTAATGTATTAATTGTGATTATGTTAGTGAGTAAGTCTATTCATTTGTAAATGTATTTGTTTATGTTTGTTTTCTATTGTTGTATGAGTTTTTCTTAATTTTTCTTTTAGACATTTTCATGTTCATTGTCATTGCTGTTGTTATGAAATATAATGAATTATCTACTTTGATGTCTATAGGCTCGACACCAATAACTACAACTAATACAAAACTTACATTATTAGAAGAGAAAACAGCATTCTGTGTTCATTTTTAAGATCTTTTTGACATTATAGAGATTTTTATGTTATTTTATGTTATTTTAGTTTTTGTTTGTCTGCTACTTTACGTAAGTATGTATGTAAATACACATACATACATTAGGGTTTATTTAACAAATTTGTTATGAATTTTGTAGATTGTGGGTTGTAGAAACTTAAGTGTAACAATATTAACAAGTAAGAGTGTTATATTTGGCTATGCCGAATATAACTGCGCCAACGTTGCAGTTATGTAGGCGGTGAGATTAAAATGGTTTTAACTAAAGCAGAATTCGCTGTTACACAGAGAGTTATAGTCCATGTTAAGACCAACTTAAGTAAGTAATTTTAAGGCTACGAAAATAACTTCATGCATGGAAGTAATTGGCACAAAAAGAAACACCCTAATATACACACATATGCACATATGATTGTACCATTTAGCTCTTGTTGTTCTTGAGACGTTTTCAATACAATTAAATGACATTTAATATTAATACGATTTTAATGTCATTAGTTCATTTAACAACATTATAAGATATTTTTTCTAGAAATACATAGAAATACATACATTGACACATATAGATAAGAGTGTTTTTTTTATAGCAAATTGAGTGTCTGCATGTGTTTGTATTAAAATAAGGCGACTCAGGAATCCATCATTTGTTTCATATTTCTTTTTTATTTGCAAATCTATCGAAAAATTGATGATGTATTTGTGTGTTAAAATGTATTAATGTCAATTTCATCAAAAAATAAAATCGTTCAAATTTAATGTCCTTAATTCTTTTGTATATTCGTTGCTTAATGTTAAAATGTTTTGTCTTGCAAAATCATGTGTCTTAGTAGAAAAAGTATTTTGTAATACAATTTTATAAGAGAAAGATACAAATAATGTTTAAAGATTTAAATAAATAAATGTTTTTTTTATCCCTTTTCTTGAATTTGTGCAAATGTCCCAAAAAATTCTTTTTTGCTTGAATAGAGCGAATTCGCATTAACTGGTTCACAAAGATGTCCATTTGAATAATGACAGTTTTAAATTAGGAATACTTTGCTCTACTCATACCATTAAATATAATGGATTCTATTTTTGCAAAACTATTTCTAATTTCGATTGTAGGAATTTGTTTATATTGCAATATTTTGCTGAGATTTTATGTAGATAACACAGGCCGACAAAATTTTAAAAAAAGTCGAACACTAAGACTAGGTTCATACTTTAGTAAGGGATTTAGATGAAGATACATATCTCGAAGAAGAAAGAAGATATGTTTATTTTAAAGTAGACAGACTTTAAGATTATAAATAAAGTTGTTTGGGTACTGTTATAAGTCTCAAAAAGAGAAAAAATGGGGTTTTTTTAAATTCAGGACACGATATTCGTTCCTTTAGAAACAAATACTTTGGTCTCTGGGTTAAACATTTGTTGGCCTGTGTATGGCACAAGCTTTAATTTAAATTAATACAACCCTGTAAAAACTTTAATTACAATGTAAGGGGTTAAAATGCTAAAATTTACTTACACAATAGCATTTTAAGTCATTATTTTAACACGGTGATGTCATTGGAGGCAAGTACTTACCACAAACGATACAGCATCTATATTTATACTGGGTAGATGACTAATGAATAATAACTACTTTTATGTAATCCAGACCATATATAGTAGTCATTGAAAAGTATGTTGTTAGGTAAGTAATTACAATTAGAAGCCAGTTTTTGCTGGGAAGTTTATCAAGTAAATTTAGGAAAGTATTTTTAATTACATTTAAATATTAAGTGTTATGTAAAAGGGATCGTTGTGACACTAAAAGATCATCCACAATATGAGAGTTGGTAACACAAAGAGAAACCCAGTATAAAAGTACTAAAATTGATATAATCAAATATGTCAAAAGCCAGCACGTTGGTTGACATTTTGACAACGTATGTGTATAAAATTTAAATTACACCCATTTAACACAATACATTATACAACGCATCGTTGTAATTGCAACAACGCATTGTTGTCATTTCGATTACGCTTTATTTCATTTCGGCAATGCATCGTTGTGATTTCAGACAACGTAACGTTCTGTTCCAAAGATTCAGTTTTTAAGAAGTACTGGGTCTCTCTCTACAGTAATGTTATTATCGTCATTAACTTTGTGGTCATCTTCTCCATAGTAATTTATACCCTCATGGTGACTAATAAAAACTTGTAGCTCAGGTTGTTTTTAACAACCTAAATCGTTTTACTTGTACTATGTCGAGTTGCAGGACCCTTAGCTGCTACCGCTGATCCCTGATATAAGAAAGAATCCTTGAGTAAGTTGTAATAATGTCCCTACTGGATCAGATAACTCAAATTTGACTTTCTCCCGCAGTCAAATAGTAAGTAAATAGAAGTAGTGTACTTTTTATTCACTTTTATCAGAAAACAATACATATAGACAGTTTCATCATATTCTCGTTTTATTTTTTATTTCCATTTCCCTTTGAAATAATTTGATTTGAAATAGAACCAATTCATTTCTTTTTGTAAATGCACGATATGATTTGAATCAACTTAAAGCAAAGAAAGAACTTAAAAAATCAAACAATTTTTAAAATTAAATTTTCCATTAACTTTGTTGGTTTCAATATCGTATACATATATTCCTAATTTTTTACCAATATTTTATCACAGATTCCTTGCTTTTCTTTTCAGTTTATTTGACTGTTTGTAATTGATATGAACAGAAGGTTGTATCATAAAAAGATAAAGTAACTGCAATCACAAATATAGTTACAAACATAAAAAGCCCGCACGTACACAGACACTATTATACAAACGAGTTCTCTCAAATTTAATTCGAACCGGAAATAACCAATTTGTTTTGTTACTCGTAACTTTATATTGGTTTCACACATACAAACATTTACACACTTATACAATGATATTCATACACCTGTATAAAGGACACCTTTACATGTTTGATTACCATTTTAGTTGCTCTTAGTATACTGTTCAGTGTTCACTTCTATTTATGTGTTTGAAAGTGTGAGTTTGATTTGAGCTGCTATACACATGTAGAACTAGAAAAACACAATGATAAACATGCTTCACAGGACACCTGCTGACATTGATAAAAACACACATACAGAAACATGTGTACAACACTTTGTTTTATCTATCGCTTGTTTTTGCATGAATTCAGATATTCACTACAATATGAGTAGTATATCAAAAGCCGTGGTCAATCTGAAAAGTAACGTCGACCAAAATACCAAACGTGGTAAAGAGAGCAGGAAACTTTACAGTTGTTTCTTTAAACAAACAAGAGAGTTGCATATGGCGATGATCATCTTAATAATCGACGAAATTTAATATGAATATGATCCATTATTAATTGCGATGATTAATGCCGATCATGAACGAAACATTGGACTTATTAAGGGATATTATTATCTTTTCACGATCAATAAAATCATCTATTCAGCATGTTGTAAACAGTGACCTATTTTTATTTTCAAAAACTTTTAAGCATTACCTCGAACAGTGAACATGATTGTATGTGAGTATGTATTTACAATGTTTATTTGTATTTGATTTAATAAAACAATGCAAAGGCTTCTTTCTCATCGTATCATCAGTTTTGTTGTAGTAATAAAATCAAATAAAATTTGTTCATTACATGACAAAATTGTTACACAAAATGTTTTTTATTGGAAATATCAGCAAAAGTGAGCACATAGACACACTTTTCCACAATTACCCCACAATATGTTGCTTTTATTACTACTAAATATTTGACGTACTGCGTAAGTGAAAAATAAGTTATTTAATTGGGTGTGGTAAGGGTTGTTCATTTTAGTTCTCAAACATAGGATCGAATGTCTTTTATATGATCGGATATGGAATTAAATTAAATTTTTCCAAAAAAGTCCAATTTTTTTGAGGAAATATTGAAGAATTAGCTGTCTTAACTATTTGGAACAATGTTTTCTACAGACAATAAGTAACACATGTTCGACAAAAATGTCAAACTTTGACCCACTGTTCTTGTTGAAAAAAAGAGATCAGTTTCAAAAGTAGGATCACTTGACAAGAATCGCCCATATATGCGCATATGTTTACTTTTTTCGGTAGCCTTTCTGTGACCAACATAATCAGAAGTGTGTTGGATGTTGCTGGTTTTACAAGTCTAATATTTGGTTCGTATTCCTAGTCTTGCATAATACAAAAAAGACATATCGAGAAAAACGCCTTTAAATGATTTAAGGAATAAATAACTTTTAAAGAAATTATGGGATTTCAAATATAAAATTCTATAAATTATGGAATAATATGTTTCTAATTTGAGTTTGAGCTAAATTATTACTTATCAGATATATCACAAAACGTGAATTGAATGGACGCTTACAGCCAAAAATAACCTTAACACCATAAATAGTAGACATTTTTGAAAATATATAAAATTATTGTTAAAAAAAAAACGCAAATTTCGAGTTATGCCAGTCTTATAATAAATGAGCGATATGTGTGAAGGGTTTCGGTATCATATCATATTCCCGCAATGATTATAAAAGTAAAAATAGTAAACAGGACAAGCAGAAAACTGTCAGGTATAATAAGTATTGAAGGTACATACATAAGTATGTCTACTGTGAGCTGTGCAGTCACAATCAGAGGTGATCGAAAGATTTAATTGACCAACTCAGAGAATTTGATGTATCATAAGGCAAGACAAAGATTATAAATAAAATACGGCCTGTGGTTCCAAATCAAAATTTAGGTGGACAAAATGATTTAACTATTTGGCTATAGACCCACAAATATGTATATATTCAGGATCTTTATTAAATTCAAAGACGATCTAGCCATGTCCGTCTGTCAGACTGTCCGTCCATCCATCCGTCTGTCACTCTTTTGAAAGCACGATAGAGTCCAAACAAAAAAACCTAGGGTGTTGAAATGTTTCACAATTATTCTTTATTGCTGCAGTTTGTATGGTATTGAAAATGGGCAATATCGGCAAGTGGCCCCCGGAATACAGTTTAAGCAGACATAACTGTTTTAAAAGTATTAATATAGCGACGAAATTCTACATAAATAAGTTTCATATGAACTAATATCTATCTGTCTATCTGAGGCTCGATTCATAATTGACCCTACCCTCCATATAAGCCCCCCTTATATTGGGATTCCTTCAGGAAAGTGTATATAGGGGCTAAGAGTATTCCTTATTTAACAAGTGAGAGTGTTATATTCGGCTGTGCCGAATCTCTTCTAAAGGGTGCTTATATGCGGGGTAGGGTGAATTACCGCCACATTTTTAAGGCAGCAATGATTGTTTAAATAATTTTCTGAATGGGGCCTTATATGGGGGATAGGGTCAATTATGGACCGATCCACATATAATTTGTTAGAGAGATTTTGGCTCGCGAGGAACTTACTTGTGTAAAATTTTATTGCTATACTCGTACTTTTAAACCAGTAATGAGCGTTAAAGTCATTTTCTGAAGGGGACTTTGTATGGTCAATTATGGACTGATCCCCACCAAATTTGGTAGAGAGATTTTGGCTCGTATAAAACTTAAGTGTGTCGAATTTCGTCACTATATTCATATTTTTAAGCCAGTAATGAGCGTTATAGTCATTTTCAGAGGGGGACCTTATATGGGGGGTAGGGTCATTTATCGGCCGATCCTAAAAAAAATTAGTAGAAAGGTTTTAGCTCGTAAGAAACTTACGTGTGTCGCATTTCATTCTTAAAGCCATATTCTGAAGGGGACTTCATATGTGGGGTAGGGTCAATTATGGACCGATCCACATAAAAGTTGGTAGAGAGATTTTGGCTTGCGAGGAACTTAATTGTGTAATGAGTGTTAAAGTCATTTTCTTAAGGGACCTTATATGGGAGGTAGGGTCAATTATGGACAGATCCTCAAAAAATTTGGTAGAAAGATTTTGGCTCATATGGAACTTATTTATGTCGAATTTCATCGCTATACTCGTACTTCTAAAACAGTTATGCCTGTTAATGCTATTTTTGGAGGTCCACTCGTATGGGGGCTATCCGAAAACGTGGACCGATAGTGCCCATTTTCAATACCAAACAATACCATTTTCAATACTTAGCAATAGAGAATATTTATGCAAAATTTTAACTGTCTAGCTCCTCCCGTGTAGGTCCTAACGTGATTTCAACAAACAGACGGGCGGACGGACATGGCTAGGTCGTCTTAGAATGTAATACTTTTATGAGTCTATGACCAATATTTCGATGTGTTACAAACGGAATGACAAAAATAATATACCCCCATCTTTTTTGATGGTGGGTATAAAAATACGAGAATAGCGATGAAATTCGATATAAACAAGTTATGTAAAAACAAAATTTATGTACAAAATTATATGAGTATCGGCTCATAATTGACCCTACTTGCATATAAAGTCCCATTCAGAAAATTACTTTTACGCTTATGACTTAATTCAAAATATCCAAATTCGGGAGACAAAAATTTTTTAATTTTGTCTACCTAGATTTTGATTTGGAACCACAGTGGGATGGAGGTTGAAGGTAAGCATGATCTCCCAACTTGTCATTAATTTTGAAGCCACAAATTACTATAAAGAGTAGTTAAAGTGAGGACAGTTTCGATAAAAGTTTGGATCCTTTATGGAATTAATTTCATGATATTTGTTACCTAACAAGTTGTATGATCTCTGTAAATGTATCGATATTAGTCTCGTTTTGCTTCTTCCTTAAGGGTACGAACTAAGAGATGTCTGTAATAAGTTTTGCATTCGTAAAGGATATATTTATGTACATATGTATTTGTATTGAGTATTCTAATTCTTCTTCAGCAACTTGTGAAATCATTTGTGTTTTTGCAAAAGTTCCTTTAAATTACACATTTTGAAAATCCAATCTACATATGTATGTAACAGCCATGATTTTTAAAATATAGTGTATTGACATTTCTATTTTTATAAAATTATTTTTAACATTCTTGCTTAATTCACACCTACAAACTTTCCAGGGTTTCGTTGCTAATTTAATTACTAAAGAAACCATTCAAATATATTAATTTATTTTTCAATTAAATAAATTGATTTGATATATTTTAAATCACACTAATACAAAAATTTTGTTTTCTTTGAAAATATTT
Source organism: Lucilia sericata (assembly GCF_015586225.1). Lineage (NCBI taxonomy): Eukaryota > Metazoa > Arthropoda > Insecta > Diptera > Calliphoridae > Lucilia > Lucilia sericata. The sequence goes on along the minus strand of NW_023994089.1, from coordinate 803,103 downwards.
GTATTTTTAAAAAAAAAAAAAAAATGTTATTTATTTTGTCTTCGACAACGAGTTTTTATTTAAATATATATTTTTTTTAATATTTCAGCCATTTTTGCAAATATGTACACACACTTTGAGTTCTAGTCAATATTTTTTATTCATATTTTTTGCTTAATGTATTTTTTCGCTGTCTTTCTATCATGTTTAAAATACATTAAGTCAACAAAACTATATCGTCTAGAAAGAAAACCAATTTTATACATTTTAATATGCCACCGATTGACTGACTGACTGAGTGAGTGACTTGACTGGTTTGCTGACAACAACACCAATACCTCGCAGTAAGTTGTTGTTGTACTTTGCCGTTTTGATTTCTTCCTTTTTCCTTAACCATAATATTTTTTCAATCCCTTACCAATTTCTATTTCCGTTATGTTTTCTTTATGAGCAGCTCTAGTAAAGTAAACAGTAGGATCTGTTTGTGGAAAATATGGAAATTTTAGCGATTTATAAAATGGTCAGTTTCATAAGTAATATGCATTGAAATTTGTTTAATATAAAATTAATATTAATCTTTTAGTTTAGTTCCATATAATGTGAGTAAAATGTAAATATTTTATGAGTTTCTTGCAAAAGACAAAATTCATGTAAACTTCAAATTTTTCTAGGATCAGCTGTTTTCACCACTTTTATTGGGTTTAATGGTTCCACTTAATATTAAATTCTACAAACATTTTTCCTTGACTCACATCACTGTCTCTCGCTCGATTCACTTTAAGCAAACAAATGAAGTGAATATAAATAAATATTAGAGAGAGAGAGAGAGAGAAAAGAAAATCTGTAATGCATTGATTTATGTACGATTCAGTGAACGAGTGAATAGAGATGAAATGGAAAAGATTTTTCATACTTTAAAATGAAAAATAACTTTAAATAGCAATAATTTATTTTAAAATGACATAAAACATATAGACATCCATAAACTACTCTATTGGATGAAGATTAATGTCAGTTAAGAAAAAATTCAAGGTCAATTCAAATGCTATTGAAATACTTACTTACACACACATACATACCTTCTTATTTATTCAGTTGTATCTTATTATTTATTATGAATATGTAAACAACGATAAGATTAAAAGAAAAATAATATTTTAGCTTTGTTTACTTAATACCCTTTTAGTTTTATTTTTCTTTTATTAAGAGCAAGAAAAACGAAAATAAAAGTCGACATTTTTCGAAATAAAATCGATGTTAACTGGTAGATATTTATTTATATGGCTGTAATTTAAATAAATAAATAAATCTGAAAAAAAATAAATTGCAGGAAAATTTTTGGATCATTGGTTTTATAATGCCAACGTTACTGCTTACGAATATTTTTGTAAATTTTTTATTTGAACACAAAGGTTTATCTGAATTTCCACATACCATTTATAATCAATGAATATATAGAGATTACTATGGTAATGAACATGCAAACGTGTTAACCATTCACAACTCTTCAGGGGTCTATAAAAATTTCTGATGGAATTGAAACAATCTGGGCAAATGTTAAGGTCACCCTTTTTACAATGTGAAACGCACTATCCAATTTATCAAAGTTGGTGGCCCAGTTATTATGGTGGCCATAATAACTGGGCATTAGATGCTAGATAGAAGTTCTAGTCATTTTAGGCTTTAATGAATATAATTACAGTTGCAATGAGAGCGAAAAAGAAACCAGCAAAAACTTCACTTACACGGTAAGCAGTCAAGTAATATTTCAGCAAAGTATAAGTACTTACTTCTGGGTGAATATTTTATTGTCCAAAATGTAACTAAATCCAGTCGGGAATTACAGTCGTTTGCTATGTTTATTAGTCTATCCGCTTACTCAATACTGCATGAATAAGATATCTTATCGTGCTATTTGCAATAAAAGTATAAATAAAGGTCTTATTACTTATGAATAATAGACACATTTGCTCCCTTATAAAACAAATTCCAAACTATAAAATTCTGAAAATAATTTCTTTTTTAAATTAACAAAAATAAAATTAAAGAAAATAAATTTGTTAAAAATTAAACAAAATATAAACAAAGTATGAGGCATAACCGTATATAATATATCATCAAGTATGCCGTAAATGGAATGCTCCCCTATAAACACTAGGTTGATATTTGGTATAGGGCTTAAGTCAATTATGGACACAGCCCTTTCGGATTAACAAAATAAACATTTTTAAAAACAATTTTAAACCGTGAACATCTAGGGCGGTAGGGTCAATTATAAACCGATTGTCTTAAAATGTGGTAGATAGATTTCGGTTATATCGCTATACTCATATATTTAATTCAGTTAAGATTGTTTATATTGTATTTCATCGTTGTAATCGCATTTTTATGCCAGTAATAAACGTTAAAGAAATTTTCTGAAGGGGACCCTTTATGGAAGTAGGGTGAGTTAGCGATACATTCCGTATTAAACTCGGTTGAAAGATTTACGTTCCTAAATGTTGCTTATGTCGAATTTTATAATTTCGTATATATACTCGTATCTTTAATCCATTAATGAGCGTTAAAGTTATTTTCTGAAGGGCACCTTATAGAGGATTAAGGTCAATTATGCGCCGATCCTCATTAAATTCGATAGAGAAATTTTGGCTTGTAAGAAACTTACTTATGTCGTATTTCCAAGCTGTAATCGCATTTTTAAGCAAGTAATGAGTGTTAAAATCATTTTCTAAAGGACACCTTATATGGAGGGTACGGTCAATTATGTGGACCTATTCTCATAGAATTTTGTAGAGAAATTTTAACTCATAATGAACATGGGTATTCCGAATTTCATCACTATACTACTATTTTTAAGGCAGAAACGTACTAACATATGTCGAATTTCAACGCTACAGTCGTATTTTAAAGCCAGTAATGGTCGTTAAAGTCATTTTCTGAAGGTGACCTTATATGGGGTGTAGGGTTAATTATGAGCCGATCTTTATACAATTTGGTAGAGAGATATGAAATTTATTTGCGAATTTCATCTTTATGCTCATATTTTTAAAATAGGTATGACTGTTAAAGCTGTTTTTCTGAGGGCCACCTGTATGCGGGCTATACGAAAACGTGAGCCGATGTTGCCCATTTTCAATACCAAACAAACCTTACCTATAGAAAATATTTATGGAAATTTTCAACTCTCTAGCTCTTTCCCTACGTACTCTATCGTGCTTTCAACAGACAGACGGATGGACGTACGTATATAGCTAATCGTCTTAGAATTTAATAAGGATCCGGAATATATATACTTTGTGGGTCTGACTAATATTTCGATGTGTTACAAACATAATGGCAAAATCAATATCAAATCAATTTATTATACCCACCATCTTTTTTGATGGTGGGTATATAACAAAATATGCGCTAAAAATGTAAAATATGCTTTAAAAACTAGAAATATACCTTAAATATGCTATTAAAATAAAATAAAGCAAAATTATGCTCTTATGAGTAAAATATTCAAAATGTATTAATTGTTATGAAACGTCTAAATATCTTGTCCATAGGCCCACACTGAGCACCATAAACGTGCATTTGCATATTTGGATTTCCCACACACACACAGTATCATGTACTATAGGTTGTTGTTGTTCTATCTGCTTTGTGGACATATGACAAACGAGGCACAATAACATATACATACATAGCATATGAAACTGTAAGTTATTGTTTAATTGTGTTTGCTATGTAATGACCACAATTCCATTTTTTATATTTCTCGGTTTCCTTCGGAAATTTTTTAATTTATTTTATTTATAAACTGATTCTACTAATAGATTTTTTCAAAATTATATTTTGAAATTACAAATGGAATGGCCCTTCATTCGAAGTTAAAGTGTATAAAAATACTATACCAGAGACGAACAACTTGATCTGCATAAGCTCGAACTATCTTAAATTTTCAAAAATAAAAGGTTTCTAAGCCTCACAATAAAAATAGGATATAAATATGTGAATCACACATAGTTGTGATTAAAATAGACATGATCAGAGTAGTAGATCTGATATCTTTTATTTAAACAAAATATTTTTCATTGAATATCTAGAGGAGTATTAAAGTGTCAGTCTCAAGTATTATCATCCTAATTATCTGTGGAATTTATAAAATGAAAAAATGTATGTACATTGACTTTTCTATCATTTAAAGCTTTAATAGCTTAATAAAAAAATACGTTTTAGTATGAAAAAACTTTACAGACAAAACCTATTTCATATTATTTTTACATTTATTATTAAAAAAGATTAATTTGTTAAATGATGTATGCATACTTTAATAGAATACAACATTTTGATAAGCTCTTCATTTGCATCATGTACATAAATATATAGAAAATACAAAGCACTTCTAATTACTTTTTGAATAGCGAGTAATATTGAATAAAAGTTAAAAAAAAATTATTTATTTATCATACAGTAAGAGTATTTAGCTTTTGTTATTTAGTTATTGTTAAGTATTATTAATGTTTTAAAGTCACACAATAGATTTTTAATCATTTCATTCCTTCTACTTTATGGCACGTGATTTATTCTATTGTGTTTGGAGGTATCCCATCGACGACCCAGCAAGTATCACATCTTTTGCTCTTTAACGAGGAGGCACGTGCTGAATTTGTAACATTAAGAATGACATTTTATGAAATTGACAGATGTTAATAGAAATCACATTGTTGATTTGATGTGTTTTCGTTTTTCTTATTTTCATTTTTACTTACGCAACATAAGCGACAATAGGAAATAAATAAATGAAATGACATAAAAACTAAATGAATTCGTTGTTGATACAAATGGATAATGTGACCAAATATGATTGACGAATAAATTTGAAGAAAATATAGGATGTTATTCTCACCCAGCAGAAGTAAACAATGCTTATAACTTTATTGGAAGTGATGTTTCAGAACTTTAAAAAATTAAATAATGAATAACTAACAGCTTTCCTTGAATGTATTCTTATCGGTCACATTACGTATGAGCAATATTTTTCTTATAAATTTAATCACAGCACTTATACGTCTTTTTGATTTTTGTTAAAGAAAACACTTTTCAAAACTTTAATATAATTTCAATAGACTTTATTAAAAAACCCATTTAATTTAAATACTTTTTTTAACATTTCCTTACCTTTTATACTCAGGAAAAAACCATAAAATAACCCCGAATATAATTTGAATACAACAATTTAATTAAACATAAAATCACCCAACAATGATTGTTATAAAAGTAAATACAATTTGAAATATTTCCATTAAACATTTTTTAAACGGAAAATCATAAACATTCATAAATAAAGATATAATTGATAACAATACATGAATTATGATGAATTGTATAAATGTTTTGCAACATAAAGTTCAAATTCATACAAAATGTACGCACAAAACATTCATTCATTCATTCATACATACATTTATGTTTTTGAAATTTTCAACATTTCTTTCATATTTTATTGTTAATTTCAATAACGAGAGTAAACTGAATGTATATGTATGTACTTTTGCAGTCATTTTACCATTTCCTTTGCGTAATTATTATATCTAAGAAAAGTATTTTAATTTCAATACTCAGGCTACAGGCCTCATTAGTTGTTGTTGAAAATCGTTAAAAATAATTATAATTTGAATAATTATTGATAAAATACAATTTTCTTTTATGTTTAGCTTTCCTTTTACCTATTCTTATACCACCTAAAGGTTTATATTTTACATTAATATTTACAAAAATTTGAATTTGATATCATGCTGTTTATTTTCTAATTCCTGACATTAAATTACAAAAATGTCTTTCGTTTCAAATGTTTCAATTTACAACAAAATTATATTTATGTATTTCATTTGCAGAGAAATACTAGAAATCATTCAAATAACTAGATATTGGGGACAAGAAATTAAGTAATACAATACATAACAAAAACAATATACACCCCCATTTCTGATGGTGGGTATAATGTACATATTTTGAGTATCTGATAGATATGGATAATTCTATGAAAATATAAACTACTACTGAGAAAATGAAACCCTTATCACCAGTTGAATTTGATGGACGAACATACATCGTTAAGTGATTTTGAATCGATTGGAACATCCTCAAATAGGTGTGGATTCAGTAATTTTGCTTCTCCGAACTATAGTAGCGTAGGGTTTAACTACCATGAGTATACCAAAAATCATGAGTTTTCAAGATTTAGGTGAAGATATCTCGAAGAACAAAGAAGATATGTTAGACGTCAAGTGTTTATTTTAACAAAATGGACATTTAGATGGCAAGAATATTTTATAAATAACTTTGTCTGGTTGCTGTTATAACTTCTCAAAAAATGCCAAAAATTTCAGAACACGATATCTCAAATGCCAATCTGAGTACAGATTCAGATTCAGCGGCTCAATCCTATAGAGAAGTCTAACTTGGCCGCCGTACTAGCGTGCCCACAAATATCACTTTCTAGCTCATAATTATGTAAGGTACGTACTGGTCTGATAGATAAATAAATAAATAAATAAATAAATGCGAAAATAGTGCCGGATTTCATAACAAAGTTATCGCTGGGCTACGAGAATATAGCGATCAATAAAAAGTGTAGCTTATAGACTGTGCTGTAGCGTGGACTTTAGTTAAGTCTATAGTCTGTACCATATTTTTGTTTGAACATGGAGAGTAGTTTAGAACATAGACTACATATAAGTCTAGTATCCAACTTAGTCTATAGTCTAATCTATAGTCTAGTCTATAGTCTAATCTATAGTCTAGTCTATAGTCTAATCTATAGTCTAGTCTATAGTCTAGTCTATAGTCTAGTCTATAGTCTAGTCTATAGTCTAGTCTATAGTCTAGTCTATAGTCTAGTCTATAGTCTAGTCTATAGTCTAGTCTATAGTCTAGTCTATAGTCTAGTCTATAGTCTAGTCTATAGTCTAGTCTATAGTCTAGTCTATAGTCTATATAGTCTAGTCTATAGTCTATTTCATAACAAAGTTTCATAACAAAGTTATCGCTGGGCTACGAGAATATAGCGATCAATAAAAAGTGTAGCTTATAGACTGTGCTGTAGCGTGGACTTTAGTTAAGTCTATAGTCTGTACCATATTTTTGTTGAACATGGAGAGTAGTTTAGAACATAGACTACATATAAGTCTAGTATCCAACTTGTCTATAGTTCAATCTATAGTCTAGTCCTATAGTCTAATCTATAGTCCTAGTCCTATAGTCTAATCTATAGTTAGGTCTATAGTCTAGTCTATAGTCTAGTCTATAGTCTAGTCTATAGTCTAGTCTATAGTCTAGTCTATATTCTAGTCTATAGTCTAGTCATAGTCTAGTCTATAGTCTAGTCTATAGTCTAGTCTATAGTCTAGTCTATAGTCTAGTCTATAGTCTAGTCTATAGTCTAGTCTATAGTCTAGTCTATAGTCTAGTCTATAGTCTATAGTCTAGTCTATAGTCAGTCTATAGTCTAGTCTATAGTCTAGGTCTATAGTTCTAGTCTATAGTCTAGTCTATAGTCTAGTCTATAGTCTAGTCTATAGTCTAGTCTATAGTCTAGTCTATAGTCTAGTCTATAGTCTAGTCTATAGTCTAGTCTAAGTCTAGTCTATAGTCCTAGTCTATAGTCTAGTCTATAGTCTAGTCTATAGTCTAAGTCTATAGTCTAGTCTATAGTCTAGTCTATAGTCTAGTCTATAGTCTAGTCTATAGTCTAGTCTATAGTCTAGTCTATAGTCTAGTCTATAGTCTAGTCTATAGTCTAGTCTATGTCTAGTCTATAGTCTAGTCTATAGTCTAGTCTATAGTCTAGTCTATAGTCTAGTCTATAGTCTAGTCTATAGTCCTAGTCTATAGTCTAGTCTATAGTCTAGTCTATAGTCTAGTCTATAGTCTAGTCTATAGCTAGTCTATAGTCTAGTCTATAGTCTAGTCTATAGTCTAGTCTATAGTCTAGTCTATAGTCTAGTCTATAGTCTAGTCTATAGGTCTAGTCTATAGTCTAGTCTATAGTCTAGTCTATAGTCTAGTCATATTCTAGTCTATAGTCTAGTCTATAGTCTAGTCTATAGTCTAGTCTATAGTCTAGTCTATAGTCTAGTCTATAGTCTGTCTATAGTCTAGTCTATAGTCTAGTCTATAGTCTAGTCTATAGTCTAGTCTATAGTCTAGTCTATAGTCTAGTCTATAGTCTAGTCTATAGTCTAGTCTATAGTCTAGTCTATAGTCTAGTCTATAGTCTAGTCTATAGTCTAGTCTATAGTCTAGTCTATAGTCTAGTCTATAGTCTAGTCTATAGTCTAGTCTATAGTCTAGTCTATAGTCTAGTCTATAGTCTAGTCTATAGTCTAGTCTATAGTCTAGTCTATAGTCTAGTCTATAGTCTAGTCTATAGTCTAGTCTATAGTCTAGTCTATAGTCTAGTCTATAGTCTAGTCTATAGTTTTTTTTTTTTTTTTTTTTTTTGTATAGTGGAGGAGGAAACCTTACATAGGTCCCATAAAGGGTATGTCGGATTCCTACCGACTAAAACCACCTCCATCGTCAACACCACACTCCGCGGAACTGCCACCAGGTACTACTTCGCGGGGTGGTCAGCTTTGACGCTGAACTTCCTTAACTCTCAGAGTTCGTCTCCTAGGCCACGTTCTGGGCCTTGCGAATAATCTCTGCATCTCGCAGAGCTATATTTATTGAAGTTATGTACATGTTCACCAATGACCAGTTATGTTCTGATTTTAGAATTGCTTCTATTATATTGTCTGTCCTTATTTGTTCGCCAATGCACGATTCCAACCTGCTTCGTAGTCCAGAGAATTGTGGGCAATTAAAAACGACATGTTCTACTGTTTCATCTACATCTGGGCATTTCGGGCATCTTGGTGAGTTGTCATGGCCAAACCGGTATAAATAGCTCCTATAGATACCATGTCCTGTAAGGAATTGCGTCAAATGGTAGTTCAGCTCACCATGGCGTCTATTTATCCATATATTGATGTCTGGGATTAGCTGGAAGGTCCATCGGCCCTTACTTGTACTTTCCCATCTCCTCTGCCATTCCCTCATAGTTTTCTCCCTTTCTATCCGGCTTATTTCCACCTTTGGGATATGTGGGTTTCTAGATTTCTCTTCGTAGACAGCCGATAGTTCTTTGGCTGCTAAGTCCACAGGTATTATGCCCGCTACTACATTTGCTGCTTCTGCAGAAATTGTCCTGTAACCACTACATACTCTTAGGCAGCTTCTTCTATGTATTGCAGAAATGTTTTTTCTAGATGCTTCAGATATTGCGCATTCCCAAATTGGTGCTCCATAAAGAATAACTGAGTTCGTTACCCTTGAAATTAAAATTCTTCTACTCTGTCGTGGGCCACCGATGTTTGGCATCATTCTTGCTAAGGCATTTGATACAGCTGTTGCTTTCTCACATGTATATTCTATGTGTTTCTTAAAGTTTAGGCGATCGTCAACCATTATACCTAAGTATTTAATAGATTCAGACGATTTGATTTCAGTTGTCCCCACAGTAAATGAAAGAGTCTCTCTCTTCCTCTTTCCGCTTATAAGCACTGCCTCCGTCTTATGCTCTGCAAGTTTCAGATTCATATCTTTCATCCAATTTCTAATAATTGCAATTGATTCGTTCGCATATAACTGGACTTCATCCAGGTGACGTGCTCTGACAAGGATTGCGACGTCGTCTGCGAATCCTACAACGGTCGCTTCTTCTGGGATTCTTAAGTCAAATATGCCATTGTACATAATATTCCACAGGAGTGGTCCTAGGACTGATCCTTGTGGGACACCTGATGTAATATTATACGACTCCGTACCATTGTCAGTTTCGAACCACAGTGTTCTGTTTGAGAAGTAATCCTTTATTATTGCAATAAGGTAGTCGGGGACATTAAGAGATCTTAACGAGGAAATAATGTGTTTCCATCCCGCAGAATTAAAAGCATTTTTAACGTCTAGTGTAATTATGGCACAGTAATATCTATTCTTGCCCTTTCCATTGATTGCATTCTTAGCTGTTTCAGTTACGAAATTCACTGCATCAATTGTTGATCTAGCCTTTCTAAATCCATATTGCCTATCCGATAGCCCACAGGTTTCTTCTACTGCCTTTAACAGTCTCGTATAGACAATTCGTTCCAAGCATTTGCCTAAGGTGTCGAGTAGACAGATTGGTCGGTATGATTGTGGTTCACCTAATGTTTTTCCTGGTTTTGGTATCAGAATTAGTTTTTGTTTCTTCCAGATCTCGGGGAATTTCCCCTCTCTGAGACTTCTGCTGAACAGTCTGGTAAAAATCTCAGGTCTTGATTTTAGAGCGATCTTTAAAGCCCTATTCGGAATGAAGTCAAGGCCTGGTGCTTTGTTATCGCCAATCCTTGCACAGAGGTTTATTATTTCCTCCTCTGTCACTTCTATCTCGCCTTGTTGCACGATTGAATACGGCTCTGAGTACGGTTCTCCTTCCGGGAATAGAACTGATACTATTTCTCTAATAAGGTTAGGGCATGTTATTTGGGCTGACCTCTTCCCCTTTAGCTTTGACATTACAACTCGATATGCGTTACCCCAGGGATTTGCATCGGCTTCGTTGCATAGTTCTTTAAAGCACTCGGATTTACTACGTCTAATGGCTTCTTGTAGGCCTTTCCTGGCTTCGTGATATATTTCCCTTTTAGCTATGAAGTCTGGTCTGCCTCTGCTTCTTTGGTATTTTCTTCTACTTCTCAAGCATTCGCTTCTAAGGGCTGATATATTATCATTCCACCAGTAGTTTTCTTTCCTTCTATGGTTTGATCTCTTTCTTGGCATGGACGCATCACAAGCCATCTTTAGTGCTGCTAAGACTTTTTCTGCCATATCGGATACCGGACCATTTTCAATTTGCTGGTATGAAAAGCTTTCGGTAAAGGCTTCTTCATCGATCTTATCTTTCGCCCATCCTTGAAATTTAAATTTGTCTGATACTATACGCAATGATGTATTGGGATTAATTGTGAAAATTACAGCCTGATGGTCACTGTGAGTATAGTGTTCACTAACGTACCAATCCATTTCTTTTGATAAACTAGAGCTCACGAAGGTTATGTCAACTACTGACCCATAACCAGCTCTCCGAAAAGTGTGTGCCTGTCCTTTGTTTGCTAGAATCACGTCAAGTCTAGAAAACGCGTCCAGAAGTATTTTGCCTCTTTTGTTTGTTCTTTGGCTACCCCAATCTATTGCCCATGCATTAAAATCACCTCCTATGACAATTGGATTATGCCTAGTTGCGTCGTTCACTAGGTTGTCTATTATTTGCTCGAATTCATGTTGTGGTATATTAGGTGATATATAGCAGCTATATACGAATATTCCACCGATCTTAATTCTTACGAAGCCTTCTTGTAAATGGTGCATACCTTTCTCTATTGCTTTGTTGCCGCAGGCCCACACTGCTGCTTTACCTGTTGAATCACTTTCCCAAACATTTCTCTCAAGGTTTTTGTACTGCTCGCAAACAAGGGCGACGTCAATTTGTTGTTCACAGATGGTCTGGTTTAATAGCTCCTGCGCTGCACTACAATGGTTTATATTAAGCTGAATAAACTTCATTTGTGTCTGGAACTTAACGCCTTTCTAAATATAGGACATCTATAGCTACCAGCATTGTGCTTTAGATCCGTATTCCCTCCAGCTTTACACAGCATGCAGTTTGGCTCGGCCTGACAATCCCTCACTAAATGCCCATCAAGTCCACACCTTAGACACCGATTCGATCTATCTACGTCAGATTTACAGAATCTTGAAATATGGCCAAATTCTAGACACCTAAAACACTTAGTGAGTGTAATGGTTTCTCTTATGCGACACATAGACCAACCAATTTTGATCTTTTTTAGCTTGAGTGCTTTCATTGCAGCTTCTGTTGGGAGGCTAATTTTAGCTGATTGAGTTCCTCCATAGGTCTTTCGGAGGGACTTAACAATATTTTCTCTTAGATCTGGTATACCTAGCGCTTTGGAAAAGGATTGACATATTTCTAACTTTGTAGTGATATCATCCATATCTTTACATTCAATAACAATCTCATCTATTCGTGTTTTTACATCCACTGATCCATCCAAAGATGTTTTAATTTTTTCATTAAATCTTTCTGCTAGGTTTTCGCTTCCAGACTTAAGTTCTAAAAGAAGGTCGCCTTTCTGGGTTCTTCGAATTTTGTTTACCTCATCACCTAGTTCTTTTAGTTCAGGGTCTGCCCTAATTTTCTTTAACATATCAGCGTAAGAGATATCGTTTTTGGCCGATATTATCATAGTATCTGGCCGAGGCTTGCGGGATCTCGTATTCTTTTTCTTCTTAACTATAGCCCATCCGGCTTCTAGGTTATCCGACTCTGGCTTTCTACTAGGGAGTTCTTCTAGTGGAGTTAGTGTTGTCCTATTTTGTGGAAGGCTTTGCTTCAGTCTTTTCGGCGTCGGCATTTTTGGAGCTGTTTGTCTTCTAAATTTCTTTTCGATTCCCTTTTGGACGGCCATGCTATTGGTGATGTCTGCATGGACTGTTCCACTTCTTGTCGTGGTGATGTCTGCGTGGACTGTTCGACTTCTTGTCGTATGTCATATTTAGACCATTAACGTAGTTCCGTCTCTTGTGTTATTATACATAGCTCTGATTGCGGGTCATTGATCTTTAATGGCATTGTGTAACAGTGTTTTTGGGTTTTATCAAAGTCCATCAAAATCAACAATAAGTTCCCTAAAAGGCAGAATGACTCTGAAGGCTGCGCATTATCACTATTGCTTCTTCTTGAGTCTATAGTCTAGGCCTATAGTCTATAGTCTAGTCTATAGTCTAGTCATAGTCTAGTCTATGTCCTAGTCTATAGTCTATAGTCTAGTCTTTAGTCTAGTCTATAGTCTAGTTATAGTCATAGTCTATAGTCTAGTCTATAGTCTAGTCTATAGTCTAGTCTATAGTCTAGTCTATAGTCTAGTCTATAGTCTAGTCTATAGTCTAGTCTATAGTCTAGTCTATACTAGTCTATAGTCTAGTCTATAGTCTAGTCTATAGTCTAGTCTATAGTCTAGTCTATAGTCTAGTCTATAGTCTAGTCTAGTCTAGTCTATAGTCTAGTCTATAGTCTAGTCTATAGTCTAGTCTATAGTCTAGTCTATAGTCTAGTCTATAGTCTAGTCTATAGTCTAGTCTATAGTCTAGTCTATTGTCTAGTCTATAGTCTAGTCTATAGTCTAGTCTATAGTCTAGTCTATAGTATAGTCTATAGTCTAGTCTATAGTCTAGTCTATAGTCTAGTCTATAGTCTAGTCTATAGTCTAGTCTATAGTCTAGTCTATAGTCTAGTCTATAGTCTAGTCTATAGTCTAGTCTATAGTCTAGTCTATAGTCTAGTCTATAGTCTAGTCTATAGTCTAGTCTATAGTCTAGTCTATAGTCTAGTCTATAGTCTAGTCTATAGTCTAGTCTAGTCTATAGCTAGTCTATAGTCTAGTCTATAGTCTAGTCTATAGTCTAGTCTATAGTCTAGTCTATAGTCTAGTCTATAGTCTAGTCTATAGTCTAGTCTATAGTCTAGTCTATAGTCTAGTCTATAGTCTAGTCTATAGTCTAGTCTATAGTCTAGTCTATAGTCTAGTCTATAGTCTAGTCTATAGTCTAGTCTATAGTCTAGTCTATAGTCTAGTCTATAGTCTAGTCTATAGTCTAGTCTATAGTCTAGTCTATAGTCTAGTCTATAGTCTAGTCTATAGTCTAGTCTATAGTCTAGTCTATAGTCTAGTCTATAGTCTAGTCTATAGTCTAGTCTATAGTCTAGTCTATAGTCTAGTCTATAGTCTAGTCTATAGTCTAGTCTATAGTCTAGTCTATAGTCTAGTCTATAGTCTAGTCTATAGTCCTAGTCTATAGTCTAGTCTATAGTCTAGTCTATAGTCTAGTCTATAGTCTAGTCTATAGTCTAGTCTATAGTCTAGTCTATAGTCTAGTCTATAGTCTAGTCTATAGTCTAGTCTATAGTCTAGTCTATAGTCTAGTCTATAGTCTAGTCTATAGTCTAGTCTATAGTCTAGTCTATAGTCTAGTCTATAGTCTAGTCTATAGTCTAGTCTATAGTCTAGTCTATAGTCTAGTCTATAGTCTAGTCTATAGTCTAGTCTATAGTCTAGTCTATAGTCTAGTCTATAGTCTAGTCTATAGTCTAGTCTATAGTCTAGTCTATAGTCTAGTCTATAGTCTAGTCTATAGTCTAGTCTATAGTCTAGTCTATAGTCTAGTCTATAGTCTAGTCTATAGTCTAGTCTATAGTCTAGTCTATAGTCTAGTCTATAGTCTAGTCTATAGTCTAGTCTATAGTCTAGTCTATAGTCTAGTCTATAGTCTAGTCTATAGTCTAGTCTATAGTCTAGTCTATAGTCTAGTCTATAGTCTAGTCTATAGTCTAGTCTATAGTCTAGTCTATAGTCTAGTCTATAGTCTAGTCTATAGTCTAGTCTATAGTCTAGTCTATAGTCTAGTCTATAGTCTAGTCTATAGTCTAGTCTATAGAGTAGTTTATAGTCTAGTCTATAGTCTAGTCTATAGTCTAGTCTATAGTCTAGTCTATAGTCTAGTCTATAGTCTAGTCTATAGTCTAGTCTATAGTCTAGTCTATAGTCTAGTCTATAGTCTAGTCTATAGTCTAGTCTATAGTCTAGTCTATAGTCTAGTCTATAGTAGTCTATAGTCTAGTCTATAGTCTAGTCTATAGTCTAGTCTATAGTCTAGTCTATAGTCTAGTCTATAGTCTAGTCTATATCTAGTCTATAGTCTAGTCTATAGTCTATAGTCTAGTCTATAGTCTAGTCTATAGTCTAGTCTATAGTCTAGTCTATAGTCTAGTCTATAGTCTAGTCTATAGTCTAGTCTATAGTCTAGTCTATAGTCTAGTCTATAGTCTAGTCTATAGTTAGTCTATAGTCTAGTCTATAGTCTAGTAGTCTATAGTCTAGTCTATGTCTATTCTATAGCTATAGTATAGTTATAGTCTTTAGTTAGTCTATAGTCTAGTCTATAGTCTAGTCTATAGTCTAGTCTATAGTCTAGTCTATAGTCTAGTCTATAGTCTAGTCTATAGTCTAGTCATAGTCTAGTCTATAGTCTAGTCTATAGTTAGTCTATAGTCTAGTCTATAGTCTAGTCTATAGTCTAGTCTATAGTCTAGTCTAATAGTCTAGTCTATAGTCTAGTCTATAGTCTAGTCTATAGTCTAGGTCTATAGTCTAGTCTATAGTCTAGTCCATAGTCTAGCTATAGTCTAGTCTATAGTCTAGTCTATAGTCTAGTCTATAGTCTAGTCTATAGTCTAGTCTATAGTCTAGTCTATAGTCTAGTCTTTTTTTTTTTTTTTTTTTGTATAGTGGAGGAGGAAACCTTACATAGGTCCCCATAAAGGGTATGTCGGATTCCTACCGACTAAACCACCTCCATCGTCAACACCACACTCCGCGGAACTGCCACCAGGTACTACTTCGCGGGGTGGTCAGCTTTGACGCTGAACTTCCTTAACTCTCAGAGTTCGTCTCCTAGGCCACGTTCTGGGCCTTGCGAATAATCTCTGCATCTCGCAGAGCTATATTTATTGAAGTTATGTACATGTTCACCAATGACCAGTTATGTTCTGATTTTAGAATTGCTTCTATTATATTGTCTGTCCTTATTTGTTCGCCAATGCACGATTCCAACCTGCTTCGTAGTCCAGAGAATTGTGGGCAATTAAAAACGACATGTTCTACTGTTTCATCTAGATCTGGGCATTTCGGGCATCTTGGTGAGTTGTCATGGCCAAACCGGTATAAATAGCTCCTATAGATACCATGTCCTGTAAGGAATTGCGTCAAATGGTAGTTCAGCTCACCATGGCGTCTATTTATCCATATATTGATGTCTGGGATTAGTTGAAAGGTGCATCGGCCCTTACTTGTACTTTCCCATCTCCTCTGCCATTCCCTCATAGTTTTCTCCCTTTCTATCCGGCTTATTTCCACCTTTGGGATATGTGGGTTTCTAGATTTCTCTTCGTAGACAGCCGATAGTTCTTTGGCTGCTAAGTCCACAGGTATTATGCCCGCTACTACATTTGATGCTTCTGCAGAAATTGTTCTGTAACCACTACATACTCTTAGGCAGCTTCTTCTATGTATTGCAGAAATGTTTTTTCTAGATGCTTCAGATATTGCGCATTCCCAAATTGGTGCTCCATAAAGAATAACTGAGTTCGTTACCCTTGAAATTAAAATTCTTCTACTCTGTCGTGGGCCACCGATGTTTGGCATCATTCTTGCTAAGGCATTTGATACAGCTGTTGCTTTCTCACATGTATATTCTATGTGTTTCTTAAAGTTTAGGCGATCGTCAACCATTATACCTAAGTATTTAATAAGTAGATTCAGACGATTTGATTTGATTTCTTCATCGATCTTATCTTTCGCCCATCCTTGAAATTTAAATTTGTCTGATACTATACTCAATGATGTATTAGGATTAATTGTGAAAATTACAGCCTGATGGTCACTGTGAGTATAGTGTTCGCTAACATACCAATCCATTTCTTTTGATAAACTAGAGCTCACGAAGGTTATGTCGACTACTGACCCATAACCAGCTCTCCGAAAAGTGTGTGCCTGTCCTTTGTTTGCTAGAATCACGTCAAGTCTAGAAAACGCGTCCAGAAGTATTTTGCCTCTTTTGTTTGTTCTTTGGCTACCCCAATCTATTGCCCATGCATTAAAATCACCTCCTATGACAATTGGATTATGCCTATTTGCGTCGTTCACTAGGTTGTCTATTATTTGCTCGAATTCATGTTGTGGTATATTAGGTGATATATAGCAGCTATATACGAATATTCCACCGATCTTAATTCTTACGAAGCCTTCTTGTAAATGGGGCATACCTTTCTCTATTGCTTTGTTGCCGCAGGACCACACTGCTGCTTTACCTGTTGAATCACTTTCCCAAACATTTCTCTCAAGGTTTTTGTACTGCTCGCAAACAAGGGCGACGTCAATTTGTTGTTCACAGATGGTCTGTTTTAATAGCTCCTGCGCTGCACTACAATGGTTTATATTAAGCTGAATAAACTTCATTTGTGTCTGGAACTTAACGCCTTTCTAAATATAGGACATCTATAGCTACCAGCATTGTGCTTTAGATCCGTATTCCCTCCAGCTTTACATAGCATGCAGTTCGGCTCGGCCTGACAATCCCTCACTAAATGCCCATCAAGTCCACACCTTAGACACCGATTCGATCTATCTACGTCAGATTTACAGAATCTTGAAATATGGCCAAATTCCAGACACCTAAAACACTTAGTGAGTGTAATGGTTTCTCTTATGCGACACATAGACCAACCAATTTTGATCTTTTTTAGCTTGAGTGCTTTCATTGCAGCTTCTGTTGGGAGGCTAATTTTAGCTGATTGAGTTCCTCCATAGGTCTTTCGGAGGGACTTAACAATATTTTCTCTTAGATCTGGTATACCTAGCGCTTTGGAAAAGGATTGACATATTTCTAACTTTGTAGTGATATCATCCATATCTTTACATTCAATAACAATCTCATCTATTCGTGTTTTTACATCCACTGATCCATCCAAAGATGTTTTAATTTTTTCATTAAATCTTTCTGCTAGGTTTTCGCTTCCAGACTTAAGTTCTAAAAGAAGGTCGCCTTTCTGGGTTCTTCGAATTTTGTTTACCTCATCACCTAGTTCTTTTAGTTCAGGGTCTGCCCTAATTTTCTTTAAAATATCAGCGTAAGAGATATCGTTTTTGGCAGATATTATCATAGTATCTGGCCGAGGCTTGCGGGATCTCGTATTCTTTTTCTTCTTAACTATAGCCCATCCGGCTTCTAGGTTATCCGACTCTGGCTTTCTACTAGGGAGTTCTTCTAGTGGAGTTAGTGTTGTCCTATTTTGTGGAAGGCTTTGCTTCAGTCTTTTCGGCGTCGGCATTTTTGGAGCTGTTTTGTCTTCTAAATTTCTTTTCGATTCCCTTTTGGACGGCCATGCTATTGGTGATGTCTGCATGGACTGTTCCACTTCTTGTCGTGGTGATGTCTGCGTGGACTGTTCTACTTCCTGTCGGTATGTCATATTTATACCATTACGTAGTTCTTCTCTTGTTTTATTATACATAGCTCGGATTGCGGTCAATTGATCTTTAATGGCATTGTGTACGTTGTTTTTGGGTTTTACAAAGTCCATCAAATCAACAATTAAGTTCCTAAAAGGCAGAATGACTCTGAAGGCTGCGCATTATCACTAATTGCCTCTTCTTGAGTCGTGTTTTCTTTGCTGCTAGTAGTTTGCGGTGGAGTTCTTTTTGTAGCCGCACTTCTTTGGAAAGGGTTTATTTGATTTTTCCCACCTTGATTTGTAGTACCACTACGAGAAAATCTGCTTACTGGAGTAAAATAGTGTTCCTGTCCACCAATAGGTTGGTCGCTATTTTCTCCCCCTTTATTGCACTCCTTCTGGTGATTGTTGCTTGTAGCATTATCTGTTACCTTAGCCAAGCTTACCGGGGTAACATTGCAGGCGCTGGATTTCGACGACTGGTAGCCTTCTAGCGCACTACCCAAAGCCGCCGGTACTGGGGTCATTACTCCCTGCACCGTAATTGAATTTTCCTTATTAAACTTTTCCATGTTTGTTTTGTTATTCCGGGATCCTACCCGTAGCGTTTTTGACCTAACCGCCAGGATATTGATTCGCAGCCGCCCCTTACTTGGGAAACAGACGCTGACCAGAGAGCCGTTCAATATGAAACAGACGCTTCTGGGTTTAAATATGACTAGAGGAACCACGAAGACGTCACTCTTCTAATTACACCTCTCTAGAGGGTACCTCTTGTGGGGGATGCTTACTTACTGGCGGCATCTAATCGCCATGTCACAGAATCGTCATTAGGCTCATGTAACCTTTTTCTAGCACGCCCTCGAATTCTGCCGCTCATGGTCGGGGACTGCTTATCTATCGCAGCTGGCCTACATATTTGTAGGTCGTTCAGCTATCCGCCACCTGCTGACCCCGATAGTAGCCAGAGCCACGGCCCTATATAGTCTAGTCTATAGTCTAATCTATAGTCTAGTCTATAGTCTAGTCTATAGTCTAGTCTATAGTCTAGTCTATAGTCTAGTCTATAGTCTAGTCTATAGTCTAGTCTATAGTCTAGTCTATAGTCTAGTCTATAGTCTATTCTATAGTCTAGTCTATAGTCTAGTCTATAGTCTAGTCTATAGTCTAGTCTATAGTCTAGTCTATAGTCTAGTCTATAGTCTAGTCTATAGTCTAATCTATAGTGTAGTCTATAGTCTAGTCTATAGTGTAGTCTATAGTCTAGTCTATAGTCTAGTATATAGTCTAGTCTATAGTATAGTCTATAGTCTAGTCTATAGTCTAGTCTATAGTCTAGTCTATAGTCTGGTCTATAGTCTAGTCTATAGTCTAGTCTATAGTCTAGTCTATAGTCTAGTCTATAGTCTAGTCTATAGTCTAGTCCAGGGGTCGACAAACTACGGCTCGCGAGCCAAATGCGGCTTTTTGGATGTTGAGGATGTTGTTTTATAAAAAAAATATATACATATGTATATTAAAATCTTTCTGAATAGATTAACGAGCAGTGTTTGGTCAAACTAACAAAACAATTCGCAAACGTTTCTACAATATACACAACATTTCAACTTTGTTTAATCATTCTGTATGTGAGACAACTAACAAATGAAAGTTTAGAGTCATTCGTGAAACTTTAAACAACAAGTTATGATCCAAACTTTCTAAAGTTATACAAACCTATCTCTCCTATTGAATTTGTTCCATGTACAAGTTAGTATTGTAAGAAAATGTTTAATTCTTTAAATTTTTAATTGAAAATTTCCCTATAAACGATGGGGTATCATGAGCGCTCCTACGAGGTGCCATTAGATAAAATGTAAAACATGATCATACATTCCGAAATTTTCGTGTTTTTCGAATTAAAAAATATTTTTTGGAAATTGAAAATATAGTAATTAAATAATTACTTAATAATGTAGAGAGTTTGGACACAGTTACCCAGGAAAAACTTACATTGAGTTAAAAAGCTAATAAAACCTCTTTTCACTACTTCTTCATTAGCATTTTAAGTCATTATTTTAACACGGTGATGTCATTGGAGGCAAGTACTGCTTAGCTATTTTATTGCGCATCAAATAATGGTTTTCACAATCAAAATTAATTTTGTTTTATTTTTTGTAAAACACAATTCTTAAAACGCAATTAAATAAAATGTGCAAACAAAATGACAAAGCCGAAAATAAAGTACTTCTATATCAGATTATAAGAAAGTTATTAATAGAGTACTTCTAAGTAATGCAGACGGTAAGTAGTAGTCATTGAAAAGTAAGTGGTATGGAAGTACAACCCATTACCGAGTTTTTGCTGGGTAAATACTAAAAACTTTTTCTATTTAAAAACTTAAATATTTAAATATTGCGCGTTTTAAGAACGTTTTACAGTGTATTATGGACCGCCACATCCTTACAAAATTTGGTAATGAGATTTTGGATCCTACTTGTTTGTGTTGATTTTCATCAATATAGTTGTATTTTTCGTCGTTTTCGAAAGTGGACACTATATGGGTGGGTAGGGTCCTAATATTGGGGTTGGTAAAATATTTATCTCGATTGCCGCCAAATTAATATATTACTTTATACTGTATTAGCTGCGTCATCAATTTTCGTGATTTTTACATTTCCTGATATGTTTCCAAATGCATTTTAAATGATAACACTGTCGCCCTACTCTAATAAACTTCTATATTTTTATATAACGAGTGTTTAACAAATGCATTCGAATAACCCATAAAAATTCAAAAAGTATTTGTAGTCAAAATCTATAAGAAAGATTCCTTGCAGAATGTCCTGTAGATAATTAAACCAAATTGATATTTTTGAAGTGAATTCATAAAGTATTTGTAAAGTTTTAATAAACAACAATTTTGTGGCTCTTTTAAAACAGATGTTTTGTAAACTGTAAATTTTGGATCTTCCGACTCAAAAGTTTGACTACCCCTGGTCTAGTCTATAGTCTAGTTTATATTCTAGTCTAAAGTCTAGTCTATATTCTAGTCTATGGTCTAGTCTATAGTCTAGTCTATAGTCTAGTCTATAGTCTAGTCTATAGTCTAGTCTATAGTCTAGTCTATAGTCTAGTCTAGTCTAGTCTAGTCTAGTCTATAGTCTAGTCTAGTCTATAGTCTAGTCTAGTCTATAGTCTAGTCTAGTCTATAGTCTAGTCTAGTCTATAGTCTAGTCTAGTCTAGTCTAGTCTATAGTCTAGTCTATAGTCTAGTCTATAGTCTAGTCTATAGTCTAGTCTATATTCTAGTCTATAGTCTAGTCTATAGTCTAGTCTAGTATAGTCTAGTCTATAGTCTAGTCTATAGTCTAGTCTATAGTCTAGTCTATAGGTCTAGTCTATAGTCTAGTCTATAGTCTAGTCTATAGTCTAGTCTATAGTCTAGTCTATAGTCTAGTCTATAGTCTAGTCTATAGTCTAGTCTATAGTCTAGTCTATAGTCTAGTCTATAGTCTAGTCTATAGTCTAGTCTATAGTCTAGTCTATAGTCTAGTCTATAGTCTAGTCTATAGTCTAGTCTATAGTCTAGTCTATAGTCTAGTCTATAGTCTAGTCTATAGTCTAGTCTATAGTCTAGTCTATAGTCTAGTCTATAGTCTAGTCTATAGTCTAGTCTATAGTCTAGTCTATAGTCTAGTCTATAGTCTAGTCTATAGTCTAGTCTATAGTCTAGTCTATAGTCTAGTCTATAGTCTAGTCTATAGTCTAGTCTATAGTCTAGTCTATAGTCTAGTCTATAGTCTAGTCTATAGTCTAGTCTATAGTCTAGTCTATAGTCTAGTCTATAGTCTAGTCTATAGTCTAGTCTATAGTCTAGTCTATAGTCTAGTCTATAGTCTAGTCTATAGTCTAGTCTATAGTCTAGTCTATAGTCTAGTCTATAGTCTAGTCTATAGTCTATTCTATAGTCTAGTCTATAGTCTATAGTCTAGTCTATAGTCTAGTCTATAGTCTAATCTATAGTCTAGTCTATAGTCTAGTCTATAGTCTAGTCTATAGTCTAGTCTATAGTCTAGTCTATAGTCTAGTCTATAGTCTAGTCTATAGTCTAGTCTATAGTCTAGTCTATAGTCTATTCTATAGTCTAGTCTATAGTCTATAGTCTAGTCTATAGTCTAGTCTATAGTCTAATCTATAGTCTAGTCTATAGTCTAGTCTATAGTCTAGTCTATAGTCTAGTCTATAGTCTAGTCTATAGTCTAGTCTATAGTCTAGTCTATAGTCTAGTCTATAGTCTAGTCTATAGTCTAGTCTATAGTCTAGTCTATAGTCTAGTCTATAGTCTAGTCTATAGTCTAGTCTATAGTCTAGTCTATAGTCTAGTCTATAGTCTAGTCTATAGTCTAGTCTATAGTCTAGTCTATAGTCTAGTCTATAGTCTAGTCTATAGTCTAGTCTATAGTCTAGTCTATAGTCTAGTCTATAGTCTAGTCTATAGTCTAGTCTATAGTCTAGTCTATAGTCTAGTCTATAGTCTAGTCTATAGTCTAGTCTATAGTCTAGTCTATACTCTAGTCTATAGTCTAGTCTATAGTCTAGTCTATAGTCTAGTCTATAGTCTAGTCTATAGTCTAGTCTATAGTCCAGTCTATAGTCTAGTATATAGTCTAGTCTATAGTCTAGTCTATAGTCTAGTATATAGTCTAGTCTATAGTCTAGTCTATAGTCTAGTCTATAGTCTAGTCTATAGTCTAGTCTATAGTCTAGTCTATAGTCTAGTCTATAGTCTAGTCTATAGTCTAGTCTATAGTCTAGTCTATAGTTTATTCTATAGTCTAGTCTATAGTCTAGTGTAGTCTATAGTCTAGTCTATAGTCTAGTAGTCTATAGTCTAGTCTATAGTCTAGTCTATAGTCTAGTCTATAGTCTAGTCTATAGTCTAGTCTATAGTCTATAGTCTAGTCTATAGTCTAGTCTATAGTGTATTCTATAGTCTAGTCTATAGTCTTGTCCATAGTCTAGTCTATAGTCTAGTCTATAGTCTAGTCTATAGTCTAGTCTATAGTCTAGTCTAAAGTCTAGTCTA
The DNA here is from genome assembly GCF_015586225.1 of Lucilia sericata. Taxonomy (NCBI): domain Eukaryota; kingdom Metazoa; phylum Arthropoda; class Insecta; order Diptera; family Calliphoridae; genus Lucilia; species Lucilia sericata. Next base: position 779,896 of record NW_023994089.1, on the reverse strand, counting down.
TAGTCTAGTCTATAGTCTGGACTATAGCCTATTCTATGGTCTGGAATATAGTCTGTTCTATAGTCTGTACTATGGCCTATTCTATAGTCTGGACTATATTCTAGTCTATGGTATTGACTATAGTCTAGTCTGGACGATAGTCTAGTCTATAGTCTGGACTATAGTCTAGTCTATAGTCTGGACTATAGTCTAGTCTATAGGATGCTCTATATTCTAGTCTATGGGCTCTACTATAGTCTAGTCTATAGGCTCTACTATAGTCTAATCTATAGTCTGGACTGTAATCTAATCTATCATTTAGTCTATAGTCTGGACTATAGTCTCTTCTATGGTCTGGAATATAGTCTGTACTATGGCCTATTCTATAGTCTGGACTATAGTCTGTACTATGGCCTATTCTATAGTCTGGACTATAGTCTGTACTATGGCCTATTCTATAGTCTGGACTATAGTCTGTACTATGGCCTATTCTATAGTCTGGACTATAGTCTAGCCTAGTTTATAGTGGGTACTATATTAGCATATTCCGAACTATAGTTTTGAATAAAGTCTACAAAATTCTAGTAACCAATATAATCTAAACTTTAGTCTAGCATAAAGCCTACTCTAATAGTATGTTGTGGTCTATAATCTAGTGTAATATTTAGCCTAGACTATACTTAAGATTATAGTCTAGATAAGATTTTAGTTTATATTCTGGACTATATTCCAGTCAATGGTCTGTCCTATTTCCTAAATGAGCAAGAAATTATGAGATTTTCTTACTATACGGCAATTTGTAAATATATTCTACAAGTCGCATTTGTGATATTACATAACTTATAAAAGAATTAGTGACATAATTTAAAGAAAGTATATAAATTGTATTTCAAAAAAACTTAAAATTTCCTACCCAAAGAATAAATAAAATATTCTTGAAACTTACTTTTGCTTTAAGTAGTTTTTACTTTACTACTCACTTCTTTTTAATATAAATACCAAAAAGAACTCAATTCTTAATTTTAATCAAAAACTTCTTTATACTGATTTCACCACAGTTCCTGAATCTGGTTGAGGTTTTTTGTTACTGTAGTCTCTGTCTGCATTATAAGTTCTCTTTTCTTTTCACTTATATGTAGTTTATTGCTGTTGTTTCTTTACAAAGAAAAGCATTTCAAAGTTGTACAATTGATAAATTGAAAATTCTTAATTTCTGACATTCAACCATCGTAACAACAAACAAATAAACACAAGTGAAAGAAATAACAACATGAAAATGAATTATTTACTTGTATAAGTATTAACTCAACATTCAGCACACACACAAGCAACAAATTCAGACATTAAAAATATAAAATATTTGATTATTTTGTTTTTGTAGACCAAATTACATAACAAACAAACAACAATTAATGTTTGTAACTTTTGTAATTATTTGAAAAAAATTTATGTTTATAAATTGCATCTTAGAAGTTCTTTTTAACAGTAGTGTATCATGATATTGATACAGTTTTCTGAACATACATAACTAAATAAAGGAAAAATTTTTTTGCGGACATTACTTGCTGTTTGTTCTTGAAATACTTATTATTTAAAAGAAAATTTTACAAAATATCAGCTTTTACTTGTTTAATGTACTTTAAGTTAAATACCACACTGTACAAGTACTTTGACATGAATACAGCGGACTTACAAGGAATCAATGTATTACTTTAAAATTATATATTTTGTAATGCCGAAATCCATAGTCACATTAGCATCGTCAAGTAATCTAAAGGATAACTCAACGTGAGGGTTGGCTACAGTCAATCTAATTTTGTAAAGTGATTTGATTTTGTGAATTATAACAAATTAATATTAAATAAATTCAATGACTACATACAATTCGGTTACCCGGGATAATCCTAAATAATAACTACAATCTCTATTTTGGCATAGCCACCCCGAACTACTGGGTAAAGAAACAAATAAACACACACATTCGACTACATTCCTAAATACACTTAAATTTTGTGTAAACATTTTAAGTTTCATTCACAAAGCTTAATTTTTTTCGACAAAGTACTTAAACTTTTTTTCTCATTTTACTTTTAAAAATGTAACATATACAATTTACTGCACACATATAGACATACAAAATGCGGTACTTTACATACTCATACCTGCAACATGAGTGAAATATTTACAAAGATGAAAGATTTTTAAAATAATAAATTCTAAAAAAACACCTGGCCACAATTTTGTTGAAAGTTTCTTTTTTATTGACCTCATGCTGGTGTGCAGTTTAAGTTTCTTCGATTTATTTGTAACGTATACGTTACAATAAGAGAAAATACTTCAAAAGAAGTTTACTCCAGATAGACTAGATATGTTATATCTGCGGATATTGGGAACATGTTCCCTACGCATTCATTGTAAGTAAGTTTTATTCCACTAACAAACACATATGAAACATCATGGTGTGTTCTGTTGTTACTTTTTAATACAATTATCGATTCAAAGAGTTTTGTATTTGTATTTATGTGAAATGGATGGTAAAGTCACAAGGAGAGCTCAGATTATCACAGGTAGAAAATGCAGCTTTACTTAGGTCCAAGTTGATCCCTTTGTAAAAATACCAGTAAAAAGAAAAAGTTTGAGGAAACCGACGAAAGAAGAACCAGACATAATTTCCATAAAGACGTGATTATAAAGACTAGGTCCTGCTTAGTAGGAATTCGAAGTTCACACCAATTACGGAGAAGATTATCTCATAAGTCTCTCCTTCATCATCATTTCTACAACTCCTACAGAAGTCATTGAACGGAAGAGCAATGCGTCTAGCTTGGTTTCCAAATTAGCAGTGGCCAGTAACAATCGACACCAGCTTACCTAGTTGTAGTCTATGAAGACCAAGGAGATAGTTAGACCTGTGTGGTCTATTTCCAGTCCACTTATCGTGGTTCCAACTCTTGCCAAAGTGTCAGCAATATTATTGCCCGTGTCCCCCGATCCGTATGAGGGTAATGTTCGAATAAATGAAAGACGTCCGGCATTCATGAACAAGTTTAGATGTGGAGAAAACCCCAATTAGGGTTTTATCTTGACTATCAGTATAAATTTTGATATGTCTATTAGATATCCGATATTACTTTAGACAATTCAACGACACCTTTATCGCTGATACTTCAGCTTGAAAGATACTGCATTCATCATTGAGCCTGAAGAAGATTTTAATTCCAAATTTCTCAATAAAGATGTCACAACCAACACCTTTCGTCGTCTCAGATCCATCTGCAACTTTTGTTTAATGGAAAGATGGATTCCTGAGTCTCCGTAGAGATATGTTATTGGAAATGTCTCATTAGAGGCAGTTCCGGGATACAATAATCAATAGCGTACTAGGGCTGCGGTGAAAGTTCCGTGATCTTCGCGTGAACCATGGAACAGTTATTCCACTTGCCTATTAAACTCAATCTGGTCGCAGTGGAGATAGCCATTTGCTTGCCTATTAGATCAACTGGAAGCTAGTCGAGCATAGTAAACAACGCTTTTGAGGGAGTTGTTCTAAGGACACCGATAATGAGAAGGTGATACCTGTGTGAAGCTTTTTCAAACACATGTCACCAGACAACTACTCCATACAGAATTATTGATTTAATAACAGCCTCAGATAGCCAGTGAACATTTCTCGGATTTCTACCCCAGCATGTTTCTATGACCTTCCTACAAACATATAACCGTGATGGCTCCAAGGTAGCTTCTTATCTAGGATAATACCAACGCTCAGACAAATACTGACAATCTTAAGTATGAAATCGGAGTGTCCATTGAAGCATAACTGCCTTCTGCTGTAAATATGTGATTGCAATAATACACGTCTAAATTTATAGACAATTTTTAATTATGACAAGTAAGAATGCTATATTCGGCTGTGCCGAATCTTGTTTTAAATTTCAAGTGAATTTCGGAAAATGGACCTACCTGTACTGTATAAATCGATGTTTTTTCTACCTCAATTTTAACATTTATTAGATTTTTTCTGAACTGATTTATCATATATAAATAGTAATGTAGTCAGGGTGATGGTAGTACTTATTTTATCATATTTAATATTTTTTTTAATAATTTGATTTCCTGTAAATTTACTTTTGGTAAATTTTGGACCGATCGTCCTAAGATTTTACAAAGATTTTGGTTTAAGTAAAACTGTCGAATATCAATGCTTTATAAGCCTTATATGAAGGCTTTGATACAATATGGCCCGATGCTCATAATATTTAACAGAAAGAGTTTAGATCCTATAAAACTAGTTCATGAGTTCATACCGATATACTGGTATTTTTAAGCCAGTTATGGCCGTTAATGTAATTCTCCGAAAACTTGTTTACGTCAAATTTCGTTGCTTTAATATAATTCTGCAGCAAGTTATGATCGTTTCCTCTCGTTTTCTGAGTGGGACCTTATATGGGAGGTAGAGTCAATTATGGACCGATTCTCGTAAAATTTGGTAGGGAGATTTTGACTCATAAAAAACTTGTTTTGTAGAATTTCATTGACATACTTATGTTTTTAAACCGTCTATTACTGTTTGCAATGTTTTTCGGAGGGCCACTTGTATGGGGGCTATGCGAAAACATGGACCGATATGGCCCATTTTCAATACCAAGCTAAGTGCATAAAATATAAAAAATATTTATGCAAAATTTCAGCTCTTTAGCTCTTCTCGTTCGGACTCTATCATGCTTTCAACAGACAGACGGACGAACATGGCTAGATCGTCATAGAATTTTATAAGGACCCGGAATATATGTATATACTTTTGTGGGTCTGTGACCAATATTTCGATGTGTTACAAACGGAATGACAAAAAAAATATACCCCCCTCTTTTTTGATGGTGGCTATAAAAATATATTTACGTTTAAAGTGTTACTATCGATGTCATTATATATATATGGGTCTTTATTATATATTTTCTCTAGTTTTATTTAAATCGGTTGAAACGAAAAAAAAAAAAAAAAAATTGCTGACTACAGCTTCACTAAAATTTCCCAATTTTGCATACTTTAACTTCGACCTTCAAAGTTTGTATGTTAACATTATTCGATTTTATTAAAACTTCAGATATATATGTATGTTTCCTATTATCTGAAATTTTATATTCTGAAAAGGTTTTATATAAATTGCATAACAATAATAACTTCAATTTTCTCCGAAATTCACAATATTTAAATCATAGGTACCGCTGATCTGTAAGATGTACTATTTTTTTATTCTCTGATTTATTGTTCATGGATCACATTGAGATTTTCTACAAATAAAAAAACTGACTGACTGGTTTTCCCAGTTATGACAATACCCCAATATGATTTAATTATCTAATCTAAGGCCAATGAAATATTCACCAATTTGTACTCTTTGTAAGATGTAATAAAATTGGTACTTATGTATACCTCACCATTAGGTCGACACACATATACAACCTTATTTGATGAATACATTTTTGTTTGCTTTTTATTTACAAAAAGACTGTATATACATTTGTTTACTTTGTAAAAAAAAACTAAGGTACTTTATGTTTTTCTAAGCCTATTCAAATTGTGATGCAGATAAATATACATAGGAAAACTTTTCAAAAGCTGTTTAAACAAGTTTAGTTTTTTATTTACGTATTTTTTATATAACCAAAATTGTTGCTATTTTGTCTAATTTTTGTTTTATTTTTTTTAGAAAAAAAAAAAAAAAAAAACAAAGACAAAACACACTTTTTTTTGCTTAAATACAAATACTAAGCTTCTTTTAATCTTAAAAAGTTCACATTAAAATGTTGTTTAAGAGTAAACTTAAGAAATAGATTTATTCATTAAAATTATTTATTTGTAAATTACAACAAATTATTACGAATAAAGTGAATTTGGCAAATGACATTGTTTAAATAAATTCAAAGTCAATTTGAAGTGAAACCACTTAATTAAACGTTTATTGGTAATATTGTTGTTGCTGTTGTTCACATTAAACCTGTCAAATGTTGACAACACACGTATTATGCCAATCAATTGTGCAATTGAGATGTTTGTAAATCTATGTTGTATTTAATCAATGATATTATACAACATTCGATTCAATGTCTTAATTTGAAACATACATACATACATAGATGTTTGAATTTATCTACAAGAAAAGTCTTCTCATTGAATCAATTTAGAGATAGATATTAAGATTAAACATAGTTTAATTAATGTAATTCTCATGATAAATAGATTTTAAATGTTTGAATATTGATAGCTTTCACAATCCATATGTAAGTACATAAGCATGTAAATTTTTGACTATAGCACACATTTTCCATGGAAATTTTAAATGTAGCTAAATAAAAACTGACGTATCCTGTGAACTCACTGAAATTCCAATTTAAAAATTTTACATCACAATAACAATTCTATTGCCAATTTTTTTTTTAAAAAATTAAGAAAAACATAAAATCATATTTCAGGATATACAAGGACAAACGATTTAAAATAAAAGGTTAGAAGATGGAAGACCGTCTTTTCCTTGTCTTTGCAACTGCGACAGTATTCGTTAAAGGGTATCCCAAGCAAGTCTGCCTAGTACCCAATGTCCAACTATACTGATATCGACCTCGATATATCCCGCATATTTCCGGTTATAAGGTGTCTTGTGTATTTCTCATTAACAATGATATGACCCCCTACATGTGAATAAGTTATTCCATCTATTTTCAGGCTTTTGGGGAAAGCTTTTGATAAAATCTAACGGAATTGTTACTGATACAGCTTTGGAGATATCTAGAGCAGATTTCGTTCTGACTAGATCATCTGCCTGTTCATGGTGCCAAACATGGGTAATGTCAGACAGTCGAACCAGCCTTGAAAGATCTTTCATGCATTGTGGGGTAGTGTTAATATACATAAGAGTTTAGTGAAAAAAGGGCCGTTGTGCCCTATAGGCTGACATTTCAGTCCGAAAAACACTACTATTGATTGGAACTGAGTTGTAATGCAAAAATCCTTTACGAAGTCTTTTATACATTAAAGATACCCGAGAAACAGCATTTTTAAAATTTTAATGTAGGTGTACCTTTTAATCGATGTGTATTAAGTAGGAATGCCAATGGGGAAATCCCGGATTTCCCCATTGGGAAAACCGGTATTAAAAAAAACGGTATTTTAAAAAATGAAATCACGGGGAGTTCCGGGATTTTAAAATCCCGAATTTTAAGTGTTTTTCCACTAAATTTAAACATTATAAAGTATAAAACAAGTTCGAGTGCTATATTCAGCTATGCCAAATTAATTAGATCGACAAAAAAGATATATTAAGTGACTTTCAGATTTGGACTTTTTTACGGGTGCTATGACCTCTTATGATCTTGTCGATGCCAAGAAATTTAGGAGAATGATAAGTGTATTTGCAAACCATATTTGTGTCGAGTTTAGCTCCGACGATATTTTTAATGAATTACATTAGTTTAAGTATTTATCGAAATGATGTTGATGGCTTTATAGGGGAGCTACGATCTATAATGGACCAATTGGATAACATTATAGCAGAATGATTAATCTACACAGAGGAAAAAAAATATACACGCCTGGTACCAAATTGACACAAAATTTTTCAATAACATCCATTGTCAAGTATATATGTACATACATACAACAACAACATGTAATGTAGACCACGCAACTTTGTTAACATTGCAACAATTCGTTGTCGCAATTTAAACTTTATGCACATCCGTTGTCTAAATGTTAACAAACGTGGTAAGCTTAAGTAATTTTCGGAAGTGGGCCGTATATGGGAACTATGACCAATTGTGGACCGTTACAAGTCTACGTTGATAGTATGATTTCTGTTTATATTATATTTATGTGCACAAAATTTTGAGTTGATACCGATATATTTGAGGAAGTTATAAAGATAAATCCATTTCCGGAAATATGTCCATTTGCATGGGTGCTATGGAAAAATTTTTATCGAATGTTATGATTTTGAACATAATTGATCCCAGGGTGAAAAAGAAATAACGTGTGAAAAAATTCATCGAATTATCTTTAATAGTTTCTGAAAAAACTACTTAAGAATTACCAAAAACGTAATTTTTTTCGAGGTAGTGTGAAATTTTTACTAATTACTATTATCGTTGTGAACCGAATTTACTGATTTTTAATACCAAACTACTTAGGATAATAATGAATATTTTTGGTGAATTTGGTTGAGATCTTTTGCTTAGTTTTAACGTGAGCATATTTTAGGCAGACAAACAGACAGACAAAGCTAAATCGACTCAGAATTTGATATATATACTTTGTTGGGTCTTAGATAAATATTTCTTGGTGTTACCACTGATGGTGGTGGAGGGCATAATAAGAGAATTTTAATATTTTTGGATAAAAAAATATGCAGGAACATAAAGTTTTGAATATTTCGGCCTCTCTTTAAATCGAATTGCATTCTTCATTTAGTAATTTGGAACTATAGTATCCTCTAGACCTAATGATGACTGTACTTATTTACAAGCTGAAATAGCAGCAATAAAAGAGGCAATTTTTATAAATAATGTTCATTTGCTAAGATGTTGTAGCCTCGTTGGATCCTCATAAAACACCCTACATAAATAGAAGGTTTCAACATATTTGGAAACCATGCAAGACTCATGGTTCTTCCCAATAATGACTGCTGTAAAAATTGATAAAATTAAGGTGAAGGAGAAACAAGTACTCATGTTATATGTTTTAGAAGTAGACCTTCGGGTCGACTTATTTCTATATATATGTCTGATCTATCAAATGTTCAATTAGCTGTATCTAGGAAGCACTGTATTTGAATTAATATTTTATTATTTTTAGTACTTTATATAAATTTTTCCTAAAGATTTTGTATTTGTAAATACATACTAAATAGTTAATAGTAAAAGTTAAATTATTTTCCTGCGATAAGCTCAAAATTACTGAAAAGGTTGCAGAAATTTTTTTAACATATAGTACTGAGATCAAGATTTTCAATCGCAGGTAAGGAACTGAGGTTCTTTTCAAAAGAAAATAATTTTTATTTTTCTCGTATTAAGTTCATTAAAACTCATCGTTTGAGAGGTATTCCTACCAAAATAAATGCCCACGAGACACCCTAATGTGTGTACATACATATTTATACATATAATATATTTCATCTGTCTATCCTCCAGATTACGAGGGGACACTCTGTGGCGATTAACTTCGCGTTTTATAATAAGTTTTAACTACACACCCTATATATCTATTGGGGATAGTAATGTGACTATTGACTAACATCTGTTTACAAAGAGTACAATGTGACATGTGGTTAGATATTAGTGGAAAATAACATTTGTGTCTCTAATAGATGTGTAAAATATGCGTACATATACTTTTTGACTTACAATGTGAAACTATTTCTAAATTCCCGGTGTCTATATAAATTACTTGGCGACTGTAAAGTGATGACTGTGTTTTCTTTACATTACCTGGGAACGCTACAGTAACGATAATCTATCGTTTATAAAGTGTAAATTGGTAATAAATAATTGAATATATTAATAAGGGATTTTCAAAGTGGTTCATAGAAAACATTATCTTTTTTAGAATGATTTCATTGCATAATTTAGTTAAATAACAAGATTAGAATCATTAGTAGGCATATTTTGATTAACACATTCCATTCAATTGACGTCACTGCATCATAAACTACGTTTATTGTATAAAAGTGGCAGGATTGCAACTGTAAAGTTAAACAACCTGTATGAGTTTATTTTGTAACAAAATAAAAAATATTAAATAAAACTGTTGACTATGTATGTATATGTGTACTATTCAAATGTTTATTTGCATGTAAATGTAAAGTAACTATTTGTGTATTGTTGTTGACTGCTGAGTGTTAGTTATATATTAGAGTGAGTCCAAAATGCGTTTTCGGTCGGATCCTCTTCTAATAGTGAAATTATTTTGTATGTAACTTCAAATACATATATGTAGGTATGTAAAACATCATCCAAATATTTTTAGAATACGCTAATGAAAAGGGTATTTTCGACACACCCTTTATACATACATACATATTTGCTTTAAAACGCAAATGTATTTTAGTTTAATTTTTTTCTTTAACATTTCTGAGTACAAAATATATGGAAAATATAAGTGTAGAATAAATACTTCTAATTAACTACCTATTCGACTTAAAACATTTGTTACAGTTTTTTCTTAATTTGTTAAAGAATACCTACTGCAAAGAGTTATAAATACTGTTTAGGTTTTGAAAAAGTTTACAATGATCTAACTATTCATTTAACTGTCTGATAGTGCCAAATGATTTTAGACAGCAAACTTAATGGAAACCTTAACACTCTCAACAGGACCTATAAAGAGGCCATTGCAATGTACAGCTGTAAAAATGCAATAGGCCTAAACTGAGGTTTAAACCCTAAAAAAATATACTAGATATATCAATCATGGTGACGGTAGCACTCCGAACCACACCGTCAAAAGCGCTCTTTACTATCCTAAATTGGGCACCACCCGACATCACCGCAAAGCAAGTGGCTTCGAACACCACAATGAGACTTAAGGCTACTAAGGCATGGAAACATAACACATATGGTCATGCCAAAATCTTAGAGTAAACCGATATGAAGTTACCTCTTGACTACGCCATACCTGAGCCGGTATTCGATCCGGGCTTTGCCACATAAAAGGCCTAAAGATGATGGATAATGCCATTTAAAAATACACTGATGGATCAAAAACATACACAGGAGTAGGATGTGGTATTTAATCGGAACAGTTGAACATAAGACTTTATAAAGGACTACCTGACTACTGTAGTGTACTCCAGGCTGAAATTACAGCCATAAAAATTGCTGTAGAGTATATACAGTAATATGGGATATCTAATAGAGAAATCCACATACTTACTGATAGCAAAGCAACTATTAAATACCTAGAGAATGTGTACACCACGTTAAAAGTTGTACATCAATGCCGGACGTCTCTCGAAGAGATAGCGAGACATTCATCGGTTGTCCTTGTATGGATTCCGGGACATGGGGACATAGAAGGTAACAACCGTGTTGACGCTCTAGCTAAAGGCGGAAATACTCTACAAGCGAATGAGTTTTGCTGCAACATCGGAATACCTTACGTGAAAGGAAAACAGCTTATTGCAGACAAATTTCAATCAATCGCTATAAACCCGTCAAGATCCAATCTCAGAATTCTTATTGCGGTCAAAACAGGACACTGACCAATGGGTATACATGCGCAGAGGCTACAACTTCCTTTATACAACGATTTCTGTACCAGCTGCAATGATGAAGAGGAAAATTAAAGTACAGAGCATTTTCTCTGCCATTGCTCCGATTTTGCCTACTTAAGACAAGAAATGTTTAGTGGACGAACAATCGTAGATAAAACCTGCTTAACAAATGAACATCTGGTAAAGATCAAACACTTCATTCGGAGAACCAAAAGGCTGAAATAATTAGCCCACTTCCTTAGGACAATTGGTAAAGTATTAGTGACATGGTAATCCAACGGGACTTATCTGGACCCAAGTGATCTTTGTCTCAGGAGGCTGCCAAATTAACCTATCCTAACTATTCATTTATTTTGCTTTTAAACAATAAGGGCCTCATAATAATTTATAAAATGTTTATAAGACAATTTTTTTATAGAAAATTTGTTCTATAAACCTTTGATAAATTGTTATGAAGAAGGTAGTATATAAATAATAACACTGGTCTACAAAAAAAGTTTTTTTGCGCTCTTTTAAATTTTAATGACATATTGGAATAAATTTATTGTTCCTGAATCCAGGTGTGGTAATAAGTAAATTTTATCACATCCGATTTTTATGCAAAAGTGTTTTAAAAAAATCAAATTTTTCGTAAGAAATTTAAAAAAAGATTTTGTAATGTTTACAAAATTTACAAAAACAACAACTGAAACATGTATAACTTATTATATTGTAGTTTTTATACCCTACACCACTTCAGTGGGGAGGGTATATTGGGTTTGTGCTGATGTATGTAACGCACAATAATATTGGTCCTATACCCACCTTAAAGTATACCAATGAGTCGATTTAGCTATGTCCGTCCGTCTGTCCGTCCGTCCATGTAAACCTTGTAATCAAACTACAGGTCGCAATTTTGAAGATAATTCAATGAAATTTGGTACATGATCTTCTATTGTCCTAGGGACGAAAATGGTTAAGATCGCTCCATTATTTCACCTAGCCCCCATACAACTGAACCCCCCAATAGGGCTTGTAAACCTTGTAATCAAACTACAAGTCGCAATTTTGGAGATAATTCAATGACATTTGGCATATGATCTTTTATGGTACCGTAGACGAAGTCTATTGAAAATGGTTAACATCGGTCCATTATTTCACCTAGCCTCCATACGACTGAACCCCCCGAATAGGGCTTTTAAACTTTGTAATCAAACTACAGGTCGCAATTTTGGAGATAATTCAATGAAATTTGGCACATGATCTTTTATGATACCGTAGACGAAGTCTATTGAAAATGGTTAACATCGCTCAATTATTTCACCTAGCCTCCATACGACTGAACCCCCCGAATAGGGCTTTTAAACTTTGTAATCAAACTACAGGTCGCAATTTTGGAGATAATTAAATGAAATTTGGCACATGATCTTTTATGGCACCGTAGACAAAGTCTATTGAAAATGGTTAACATCGGTCCATTATTTCACCTAGCCCCCATACAACTGAACCCCCGAATAGGGCTTTTAAGTTCATAATTATGTTTAATATACTCATATCTCGACAAAAAGCTGCAAAAACCAAGTTCTATACAAGATTTGATGACCCTCACGAATTCCATAATAATAGGTCCTCATATGACCCTAGCCTCTATAAAAAGCCCCCATCAAAATTTCACTTAAATGCCAACAATTTTATTCAACAATAAACAGCTTAAGTATGTATATCTGAGGCAATGTACAATTCAATTTAAATGCTTTATTATGGCAAATAAATCACATTATATTTTTGTCAAAGGTGTAGGGTATTATATGGTCGGCCTCGCCCGACTATAATTTCTTACTTGTTTTCTATTCATTGATGTTTCACGGCAAATTGTTACAACAAAAATCCGCAAGCATTTCTTTTGATCATTTTCCATTGTATCATCTTCCTAATTGTAATATGCTTTGGCGGAACCTTTCGCATGTTCATCTGATACTACACCAAGATTTCCAGGAAATAGTGCGAGTCCGTCCGTCTGTCCGTCCATGTAAACCTTGTAATCAAACTACAAGTCGCAATTTAAAAGATAATTCAATGAAATTTGGTACTTGATATTCTGTTGTATCAGTGAGGAAGCCTATTAAAAATGGTTATGATCGGTCCATTATTTCACATAGCCCTCATACAACTGAATCCCCGAAAAGGGCTTGTAAACCTTGAAATCAAAGTACAGGTCGCAATTTTAAAGGTAATTCAACAAAATTTTAAGAAATGTGACGTGATGGGAAAAAATCGCAAGCAGGTGACAATATCTTAAGTTCCATAATATATTTTTTAAAAGAGGATTTTCATTGCAGACCACTGTGATATTATATCTAAGCTCTAACTAAATTCTAAATTCTATGAAAGAAAAGCAAGTCTGAAAGTACATATTGTCGGATATGCCTACTCCAAAATATACCCTTGACAACTATATGTATTTTACTAAATCGATTTTTGGACTCAGAGAGTTGGGCCTATCGAGACATAATCGCTTTGGACAGATCAAGGATACCTACGTAGGTACGTATACGTAATAAGTTATATGTGTACCAAGGCAAGAGATAATTAAAGAAAATAGTAATGAATCGGTACCGAACCGACAAATGGACTTCAAAAGAAACGGGACTACACTTTTCATTCAAAGAAATATTTTAATACATGATAATGTCAATCAATTAGCAGAAACTGTCAATTTTAATAAAATAATATACAAATATGTTTGTATGTACAATACAATATAATGTACATGGTTAAAATTAAAACATGTCATTTATATTATTTTAATATTGTTTCCTAAAAACATTTTAAAAGCATCTCACTTTGTATGTTAAACCATACATATTTCATGCAGGGTCACAAAATTATTATTGGAATAAAGATGGAGGAGATATGGTGAATGTGTGTGAAATTGTCACAAAATAAAAATCACATTATTTCAGTTAAATGTATAAAGAATTCATTAAGAAAATATACATAAATATAAAAAAGCATACATAAATAAATAAATGTTTAGATCTTTGTCTTTGTGACATTTTCACAAAATTTGAAGGGCATTAAAATTACCAAGCATCAGATAAGTAGAATAAGAAAAAAAAATAAGGACGACATGCCAAAAAGGATGAGTTGTATGTTTTATTGACAAAGGAAGACTTTTTGATATTTGTTTCAAATTTAATAGACTTAAATCAAAACAACGCACAAAGTAGAAAGAATGATTACAACCATTCTTATGAGTATCATCATTATCATCATCGTCATCTTCATCAACAGCTAAAATAAATAAAAGAATTTAAATTAAAAAATTTCTTGTATTTAATTTTAGACACACAACAAAAGCAACAAAGACAACAAATGTATAAGACGATTTCAAGTTTTTATCTCATTTAATTACTTCTTATTAAAAAATTTATTTGAATGATTTGAGTTGTGACAGGAGATGGATGGAAATAGACAAGTAAAAAATGTATTATTTATAATAATTGTTTCCTTTATAACAAGAATTTATTGTATCTATGGTTCGGTTAATACATACTACGAAGTATTAAAAGTAAAATGTGTTCCACTAAGTGTTCATAATTATGACACATTTAACAGAAAGTGCGCGTGTTAGTTATTTCCGCCTGAAAATACACATTTTGAGTGAATTTCACATAAATAGTAATAAAACTAAGATAATGACAAATTGCTTCATAATTGTTAATATTATAACACTGAAATGCCTGTGGTGTTAAATTGATTGTATGAATGTCAAATAACTTATGTATAATAAAACAAGTAAGAGTACTATATTCGACTGAGCCGAATCTTAAATACCCTCCACCAGCTTCTTTTATATTAATACTTTTTTAATTGATCATATATTTGTAGAAATAAGATTTCTCATGTCTTAACTAGAAAAACCCCAAGATTTAAACAGATTAAATCTGTTACAATTCCAAGATTTATTGAACATTACAAACGCCATTTTCTTTTATATTTCTAAAGCGCCCTAAGATATGCTTTAGCGATATTTAATAATTTGTGTGAAAGATTTAAGGAAATTCAAATTTTCGGGGCAGGACCTAGTATGGGAGATATGACCAATTATATACCGATCGTAAAAAAAATCTTTAAGTAACATTTCTGTATATAAAAGCTATATTTCAGTCAAATTTTGTATCTATATCGTAATTTAGTAATGTGTGTTTAAGTGATTTTCGGAAGGGAACCTTGTATTGGACCGATCGCACCCATATTATGAACCGATCGTGAAAAAATCTTAAAATATAATTTTTGTATACAAAACTAATATATGTGCAAAATTTTGTATCAATAGCTTTATGATGATTATAATGAGTAATGTGCTCGTGTGTTCGTAAGAGGACCTTTTATGGGAGTTAATGAACAAAATTCCACAGTAACAATAATGTATATAAATACAAAATTTTGGCTAAATTCTATATCTATATCATTATTTGGTAATGAATATTGTGCATTCAAGTGATTTTCTGGAGGTGACGGAAAAAATTTCACAGTTATGCGCGTTTAAGTGATTTTCGGGAGGGGACCTTGTATGGGAGCTATGACCAATTATGGACCGATCCAGAAATTTTTTTCTCTAAATGAATTCCATTGACATTGAATTTTAATTTGTAAAATTTTGTGAAGATATCAACATTCTGACGGAAGTTTTTAACAATAAACTCATTTTCCGGGAATATGTACTTTTGCATGGGAGGTATAAAAAATTGTGGACCGATTCCGGCAATTTTCAACAGGAATAAAGTTCTCGTGTAGAAACAAATGTGATGATTTTCATGAAATTATATTGCATAGTTTTCGTGAAAATTACATCAGAATGTGTAAAAAATTATTTTTTTTCGGAGTTGTTTTAAATTTTGATTCAGAACTTTTCCCGATGTGAACCGATTTTGCTCATTTTCAACACCAAACTGCCTAGAATAATAGGGAATATTCTGGCCAAATTTCAATAATTTATTTCATTTCGTTTTTACGTGAGCGTATTTTACACGGACAGACGGACGGGCAAAGCTTAATCGACTCAGAATTTCATAAGGACCAAGACCAATATATATACATTGTTGGGTCTCTGATGAATATTTCTTGGTGTTACATATGGAATGACAAAGTTATATATACCCTCTATCACCACATGGTGGTGGAGGGTATAATAATCAATATACAGTCAAACCCGTTTAAGAGATGATTTTTGTATGAAAATAGTTACCAAAATGTAGGGACTTGAAAAATATTTCGTAATAACTAAGTTCGTTATAAACGTGTTTGTCGGTATATACATGCATACATAAATATCTATTTTGAAAAACACCACTAAATATATTTGGACAGGGATTGAGATCGATTTCCCACTAAAAATCAGTTTAATTTGTTAATTTGCATATTCTGAAAATAAATGGCTATTAAGACATTGAACAATTTCCTCGGGATATGATTTTAAATATTTACTTTATATATAACGGCAATTTTATATAATTATGAAAATTTAAGGCCTAATATCGATTAAACCTTGTCCGTCCATGTGAACCTTGTAATCAAGATACAGCAATTTAAAAGATAATTTAATGAAAAAGTACGTTTAATACTTTTGGTCCAAGGACGAATCCTATTTATTTTGGTTGAAATAGGTCCATTGTTTAACCTAGGCTCCATACAACCGGACCATCCGATTTGGTCTTATTATGTTTAACATACTCGTATCTCGACAAAAAGCTGCACAAGAGAGTTTTATATTACCCTTGATGAGCCTGCAGAATTTTGTAATGTTCGGGTTTCATTTGACCCTAGCCCCAAAACAAGACCCTATCTTAAAAAACTTATGCCTCGAGAAATTCCATTTAAATACATGTTAACGAATTCCCTCCGATACATTTTTCCATATTTTAGATTTTGCTTAAATATGTCGGCGTCAATATACAATACCGTTTGTAACACATCGAAATATTGGTCGTAGGAACATAAAATTATATATGAGCAATTTCGTGTCAAGTGATCCAACTAAAAAAACGATTTGGATGAAATTTTCTCAAAGGTTAGATAGTAGGCCAGACACAAATTTTCAGCTCCATCGGTCAAGAACTGCCGGTCTTAGAGGGGGTCAAAGTTAGACATCTTGATCATACATGGATTTTTTTCAAATGAGTGTAACTTCTCACCTATTGATCCAAAAAAATTGTCCAAAGGAGTTTAGATAGCTATTTCTTCACTGTTTCCAAAACGTTTTTCTTTTTTTGCTCAAAAGAAAGCTTAGATAATTTTCTTTCGGAAGATATCGATTTTAAAAGTTGAGTGACTTGACACGAAATTGCCCATATATTCTTAGTCCTTATTAAATTAACTGACTAGTCATGTCTGCTGTAGACAAGATGGCGCCTAAATGAAAGATGCTAGAGAGCTGAAATATGGCACAAATATTCTTTATTGATAATCACTATTGGGTTTTGAGAATGGACAATATTGGTTCACTTGTTCGTATAGCCCTTAAATAGTCATATTTATATTACTTAGGCTGCAATTCTGATGAAATTTTGCAAAAGTTAGATTTATGTATCCAGAAATCATTGTGCTAAGTTTGGCAGTTATAGGTCTTTAATTGATCCTACATCCCAAGATATCAATAAAATTCGGAGGCAGGGAGGTCAATATTCTTAACTTTTATAGAGTTACAGAATTGAATACATATTTGAGACACGAGGACTAAAAGATAAAAAATGTGGAAAATTAATAATACTGATTTTAATACTGACATTAGTCAAATTATTAAAAATTATAAAAATAAAATCGTTATCCGATTTCACACAAAAACTTGTACTCTACTAACACAACTTACTTTTCAATGACTACTCTGTACTTGTAATTAGACTTATAATGACATACGTATAATCATATATGGATGTAATTATTCTGAGTTTTGTCATTGTATGTGGTAAGTACTTGTCTACTTTTTTGCTGGGAATGTTTTTAATTCAGAATGCGGCCCACAAACCTCAAAGTTACTTATTAGCTATCTCTAAATAAACTAATAAATTAAGATTTACTCAATAATAAAAAGTCTAGCAACTTTCTTATCTAATATATTTTATGACCAATTTAGAAAAAATTTAATACAAATTAAACTATGAAATATAATTGCAATCTGGCAAAATAAAGCGGCAACGACAAGTACAACAAAGAACACTACATAGTAATGCATTATAAACTGAATAAACTTTTGTGGCGCCTCGAGTGTGACAATACGTCAACATTATAAACGATGCGCTAAAACAACAACAAGGATAACAATAAACAAATACATACAAACAAAAAAAAAATTCTTTTCATATCTCTTTTATTTTTATGAATTCTGCTCTAAATCAAATAAAAATATAATAACAAAAAAAATAATTGAAACAAGGATTTTTTTCCACTTTTACTCATCACAAAAGAAAAACAATTTCCTTAAACAACTATGCTGAGTGCAAGTGTCTGTTTATGTGGACGTGGAAGTGGGTGGTTGTGTTTGTGCAAAAGTACAAACGTTAAATGAATGAAACTCATCATATTTGCTGTATAACAATGAATTTAAGAGTAAGTTGTCTTGTTGTCCTCAGGATAAACTCGTACTGGTAGTACATTTTCCCAGCTCCTTCCAGCTGTTATACTTGTTCTTGTAGTTGCTGTGTATGTATTTCTTTTGTATGCGATTTGTTTTCAGTGTTTTCTTTTCTTGTTGTTATTATGTTGTCGTTTGTTTGTTTGTTTTAGACTAGTTAGCCAAATGGTCTGTTGACCGGTAGGTTAGTTTAATACAAAACACAACGCTGTCTATGGAAGATGCTTAAATGGCATAACAAAGATGTCCACTGTTTATTTCAAAAAAAAACTAAAGTTGGCATCATCACCCAAGGAAGGAACCAATACGACAAGTATGATGTCTTCCAGTTTTCTTTACTTAAGTTTTTTTGTTACCTTCAGTCTTTGTTTGTTCAGAAAAACTACTTGTGTAAAAATAAATTCAAATCTGCATTAGGATGGCACCATTTTTAAGATGCTGATATTTTGGATCAATAATTTATCTAAAACCCGAATATATAGCTCCGTTTAAGCTATTAATCTATGTATGTATCCACGTAAACCCTATAATTTTTAAAATATAATGTTAAAATGGGCGAACTTTTTTAAAAATTCTTGAAATCGTTCATTGATATCATAAAGAGCTATAGAAGTATCGTTTCAAAATAGTTCTCATTTGTTAGCGTTCGATTAGAGATAATAAAATCTATTATAAATCAGTAATTATAGAAATTATACTACAAAGTTTTTGGAAAGTTCGATCTAAATCCCATAAAGGGTTCTCTCGTGATCGCATCATTACTGTGTCTTGTCCCCATACAGAAACAACTGGTGTAGGGTAACACATTTTTGAACATGCAATAAAATGTTTATGTTTTTTCATTCACTCAAACTGATTTCAACCTAATATACATATGTATGTAGATGATAAGACATAAACTAACACTTACGTACATACATACATATATATTTACATAAGTACACACTTCGGACACTATACACACACATTGTTTGTTAACAAAAGTTTGTTTGCTCTACAATACATGTATTTAAATCTTAAAAAAATAGTTCGTTCCATCTTATCTCTTACTCTGAGCTTGTTTTATTTATTGTGTTGCATAGATTTTAGTGTAAATATAGGACTATGTACGTGTATGAACTATGAATTAAAAAATACACATCTTAATTTTATCTGGAAAACATATGGTACATTATTTCCCAGCGGGGAAAATTCTGCGTATGTTCTTAGTTTCAAACACATGAACATCCAATAATCTTCAACTTACTTCCAATTTGGTGCAGTGTTATTAAGTGCAAGGACTTAGTAACTAATAAGTATATGAACTAGTTTCTTTTCATGTTAAATGATGGGGAGTAGCTCGAACAAAGCTTTTCATTTTCGTTAAAAATTTGTTACTTCTACTTCAATTATAAAGAAAATTTCCAGGCTCCGACCTGATTTATCGGACACTTGTTGTGACCGATAGATCAGGTCATAACAAGGGCTTCATTGGACTAAATTATTAATAAATCTGAATTCCTGATCATTTATTGGGATAGAACCATTTTTCGATATACCGAAAGGATACGGGTTAGATGGTTAGAGAAAAATTTGGTTCTTGTTTTGATTTCACTTTTGTTTGTGAAATCAAACAAGCAAGAAAGTATAGTCGGGCGTGACCGACCATATGATACCCTACACCAGTTATAAATATTAAATGTGATTTATTTTTCATAATAAAGCATTTAACTTCTATTACCTTGTTCCGATACATTTAAGCAATTTATGGATGAAAATCTAATTTTATGAAAGAGGCTTTATATGGGGCTATTGGCAAATATGGACCAAGCTCGATAAAATTGTGTGAATATATTTATATTTATATAATATTTATTGGTGCTAAATTTCATCGCGATATTTATAAGTTAATTTTGGACATTCAAGTAATTTTCTGAAGGGGACTTTGTATGGGGGCTAGGGTCAAATGAGGCCCGATCTCTATGAAATTTGTTAAGGTCATCAAGGCTTGTATAAAACTTACTTGTGCCGATTTTTATCGATATACAGGTATATTTAACATAATTATGAGCTCAGAAGCCCTTTTCGGGGGGTTCAGTTGTATGGGGGCCAGGTGAAATAATGGACCGATTTTAACCATTTTCTTCTAATTATCTTGAAAATTGTGACCTGTACCTTGCTCACAAAGTTTACATGGACAGCCAGCCAGACGGACGGACGGACATAGCTTAATCGATTCAGAAAAGGATTCTAAGCCGATTGGTATACTTTAAGGTATAGGACGAATATTTTTGTATGTTACAAACATCCGCACAAACCCAATATACCCTCCCCACTAAAGTGGTGTAGGGTATAAAAAGTTATAGTAGCTTAACAAGAGTTTTTATATAGGAAACTGTAGATTTAGTTTTCCACGATGAAACCTCCGAGTATGTAATTTGTAATTGTCAGCCTTTATGGCCTCTTAGAGCGAATGTTATTGGCGGTGCATTTTTATCGGCCTTACATGCTTGCAGCGCAGTAAGGCTTAGCAGCATCTAGAAGTTGGAGATCAAGAACATATGGACAAGCTAAGATTTTTAGGCTTACTACCTCCAATCTTGAACCAACCATCCGACTATATTACCCCACACACGGACTTTGATAGATTTTTCAAAGTTGGAGTTCCTTCTAGGTGTATGGTAAACTACAAAGCGAATACACAGCCAGAATCTTTACAGATGGTTCTAAAATGAACTGCGGTATTGGTTCTGGTTTCTTCTGTAAAGAAGCTGGGGTAATTATATTTCACCATCTTCCCAACACGCTGAAACATTTGCCATAATGTCAGGTAGTAGGGTACTATACGATCTCAATATTCGTGGCAACATAGGCATTTTTGTGGACAGTCAAGCGGCACTTATTTCCCTAAACTCCTATACTACCACTTCCCTATTAGGCAGACAATGCAAGAAGGATTTGTCAAGGCTGGGTCGGCTGTCTGACATTACTCTTGTTTGGGTCCCTTCGCACTATTATGGGAATGAACAGACAGAAAAGCTTGCCAGAATGGGATCTGCTCTTGATATATCAAACACCGTTTCAGTTGCAACTCCGTTAGGTTAGCAGTATTCTCAGATTCTTTCTCCAAAAGGCTAAAAATAGATGGAATAACCTAGGCACATGTAAAGGGGTCAAATAATTGTGGCCTTCTTTCAATGAGATACGCACAAGACAGCTTATAACCCGAAGTAGACGGGATATATCGAGATTGATAGCGGTAATAACAGGACACTGGATGCTAGGCATACTGGAAAGTCGGCTGGGCCTCCCCTTTAACGAGTACTGTCATAGTTGCAAAGGCAGGGAAATGCATTCTTTGTGAATGCCCTGCTCTAGCCGTTAAGAGAAACAGTTTTCTTCTTAGCTCCTTCATGTCCAAGTCTAAGCTTAATGACATCTTTAGATTTCTCACAGCTACAGACTGGATCTAATACTATGCATGTAGTATTGCATGAGTGGAGTGGTTTGGTCAAAACGGAGTCTTTTTGACTCTACTTGACTGTTCGCGCGCAGTGCACCAACCAACATGACCGGTCATGAAGGAAATATTATTCATACATGCATACATGCAACTAGGTAATGGCTTTCAATTGTAATTACTTACCTAACAACATACTTTTCAATGACTACTACATATTGTCTGGATTACATAGAAGTAGTCTAATAAGGTCTTACTAATAACGTGTTATATAAATACATTCTAATTCGTTAGTCATCTTGGCGATGAAGATATAGAAACTGTGTAAGTTTTTTCAAGCGATTTGCAATGACTACTTTTTCTAATTACTTGCAATCATTTGTGGTATGTACTTGCCTCCAATGACATTACCGTGTTAAAATAATGACTTTAAATACTATTGTGTAAGTAAATTTTAGCATTTTAACTCCTTACATCGTAATGTAAATTTTTACTGGGATATTCTTATAAAAATTTAATATTTTAAATAAATTATATTTAAAACAGAAACTTTTCAATTAAACTCATAACTTTGAAAATTTAACTACTTTGGGTTTTCCACAATATACAATATCCTCTACATGATACTTTCTTAACGAGGAACAACATAGATAGATGTATTTGTATGCGTAATTGGTTGCCTAACAATTTTTGCTATTTTCAACTTTTTGCCATAACGACAGCATGCAGCAACGTCACGTTATGTCCACAAACAAACGTGCCTCCTTCAAATACATCTTTCTAAAGTACATAAAGTTCATTATTTTATTTTTATATTTTTATGTGCGTGTGTTAGTTTCAAAATAATCATTTTAAAAAAATTCCTTTTTTATTTGTCATAAAATAGACAAGTACATGAAAAGAATCTCTGCTTCAACTGGAATCAACTCCAATGCAAATAAAATGTCCTTCCACATATACAACCACATACATAAAAAGGAAACAAAATATTCTAAAAATGTCGTCCATTATAACTGGGCGCAACTTTGTAACCAGCACAAATTCCCAATGCTAAATAGCTGGCTGACATTTTACTGTCCCAACTACATTGTAGTTGTTGGAGTACAAAAAAAAAAACATAATTGGATTATAAAATTAATAAAATTAAAACTTCTTTTTCTTAACAATTTTTAGAATTTATTATTCATAACTTTTGTGTTAATTCATAAAAGATGAAAAATAGCATTAAGCAGAGTTCACAGTTTATTTTCATTTTGATTTTATGTTGCCACAGAAAAGAGAAAATAACTTAGTTTCATTTTTATCAAAATTATGTTCTTTTTTAAGAATTTATTGCATTTGGATTGTCTTTTAAAAAAACATTCTTTACATTTTTAAATTCATGTGGGTCGTAAATAGAGTTTCTAATTTTCTAGCTTTTTTTTCATTCCCGAGAATTCGACTTTTTAAATTTTCAAATGCCTGATTTAGAAATATCATACTGCTTTACCATTGGTTTATAGGGTCAAAATAAACCCCCTTAACTGCTTCCAATAAACTTTATACATAAGTAATATACATATTAAAAATTTCAAAAGTGTGTGTATTCAGATATATAAAATACTGAACATATAAAACTATTTAACTGAATTTCTGCTCTTAAATTCATTTTTATATGTATCTTATGATGTGAAAATATATTTCTAATAAAAATCTAATAAACTTTAACGAGTGAAATACATCAATATCTTACCAACACAATATATCAGCAATCGAATGAACAAAACCTGTGAAAATAAATAACAAAAAAGGAAAAACTCATAGTCACCATATTTAAGGAAGTTTATTGGTTCACACATACCAAAACACATTCATATTCCAACATTCTTTTGGTCGAGCTAAAAATAGTTGTGTTCGAATGTTCGCTGGACATAAGGACGTTTCGGGGTTTCTTTTCTTTTTTACGAATTTCTGATTTCTTCGTAAAATATTTAAGGTTTTGTAAGCACGAAATCCACATGATGCTATAAGTTAGGGAAAAATAAGTTTATTTTATTATTCTACCCTCCCATCTATCAAAAAAAAAAAAAAACGAAAATATGTAAAGAATGAATGAATTTGAAGAAGAAAATACAACATTAAAAGCATCAATATTATTTTCATTTGTGTATGTTTACTACTTTTACTCACCCACTGGTTCACTGTTTGACTGTCTGTCTGTCATTCCTTAAAATTCACTTACAGATGGTCACCTACATACTTACAAATACAATACATAAATACTTTGTATTAGATATGAGGTAGTATTAGTTATTTGGGCCAAGTTAATGTTCGATAATATGTATTTGGTTTTGCTGATGTTTGTTGGTCCTTTCATTCAATATGTTGTAAACTTTAAGTTATATTTTCTGGCATTTTTATACATAAAATGCCTGTAATAGAATTGAAAAGAATTTGTAATGGTGAGGGTTGGCGGGAGAATGAAACCCTTTAGAAATTATTTATATAAAAATTTCAAATTTATTTTCTTAGAACTATTTTTAATGTTTATCAAAGTAACACATTAAAAACTTCAAATACTTTCAATAGGTATTTATTATTGTCTTCTTCTAGGAAATGTCGGCAAATATTTATCGGATTGTTTAAAAAGTAATTTCCATTTCAAAAAGAAGTTCATACATACATATATATTTTATGAGTTTTAATATTAAGGAATGATATTAATAATAATTTTATTATACCCTACACCACTTTAGTGGGGAAGTATACTGGGTTTGTGCTGATATTTGTAACGCACAATAATATTGGCCTATATCCACCTTAAAGTATAACAATCGGCTTAGAATCATTTTCTGAGTCGATTTAGCTATGTCCGTCTGTCCGTTCGTCTGTCTGTCTGTCCGTCCGTCAGACCGACCGTCCATGTAAACAATAACTACAGGTCGCAATTTTGAAGATAATTCAATGACATTTGGTACATGATCTTCTATTGTCTCAGTGACGAATCCTATTGAAAATGGTTATGATCGGTCCATTATGAAATTAAATTTTGCACATCATATTCTATTGTATTAGAGACTAATCCTATTGAAAATGGGTAACATCGGTCCAATATTTGACCTAGCGCCCATACAACTGAACCCACGAATAGAACTTTGAAATTTATAATTATGTTTAATATAGTCGTATCTCGACAAGAAGCGACAAAACCAAGTTATATAATAGCCTTGATGACCGTGATGAACTTTTTGATGATAGGGCCTCATTTGACCTATACAAAGCCCCCTTCGAAATATGACTTAAATGAACATAATTTTCTTAAAAAAAAAAGTATACTTGAGACAAGGTACAATTTAACTTAAATGCTTTATTATGAACACTAAATCACATTTTATTTTTATAACTGGTATAGAGTATCATATGGTCGGCCACGCCCGACTATACTTTCTTACTTGTTTTTAATTCTGTTACGTGGTAAAAGACGTGGTAAATGAAAAAAATCCATGTCTCGCAGTTTTGCCCAAAGTCTTGTACTTTTTTTTAGGCCCCCAAAAGATTTGGGAAGTCGGTGTCATTTTTGCAAAAAAGTAATCATTTTCTCAGACTTATGTCTTGCAAACCGACCGGAATTTTGATTTACTTTCTGAGTCGTAACACTTGTCATAAAAAAACAAGAATTGAGAACATATAAAATCAATAAAACTTCATTTTCATTTTTGCATTTCAAGTGGAATGTTTTACATTGTGAAATTGCACTGCTTTTATTAACGACACCTATACGTATACGTGTTAATGATTTATTGATATTACAAATATTAAGTATACGCCTAATACGCTTTCGGAATAATATTTTAAAAATTTTACAGGAGAAACAAAAAACTATTTAAATTGAAAGGTTTGTTTCTATCAACTCGATTTATTGTTATATTCAATAAACAAATTGTTTTAATAGTGAAACCTTTCATTTGTTATGGTAGTAGACAATTGCGTATAGAAAAATGGATAAATTGGACTTTTTACCTTTAATATTTAAATGTTTTTGTAGATAGGGTCCTTTGTTTCTTGTTAATAAAATCGCTAATTTTGGTTAAATTTTGTTTGTGAACATTTGTTTTTGATGCAATATATTAGAATCAACAATAAAATTGATTTCGAATTTTTGGTTAGTTAGGACCGTTTGCGTTACAGGTGACGATTTATACATTGAAATGAAAAACGTTTGTACATTTACCTTCTTTTGCCACTGATAGTGGCGGAGGGTATAATAAAATTGGCCAAATTTACTACTACGACCATGAAAACGCAGTTAAAGGATAAATTTAGCTCCTCGATACTTCTATAAGTATAGGGGTTCTTTCAAACTTTATTTGTTTATTTCCGATTTAAATGGTTCTAATAGCTGTATAAAAACCGTGTTATGTTTAATATTTTTTAAGAATCTTGAATAACTTAAGTAACAAATTGAATTACATAAATTTATTTTTTGCATATTTGAACTCCTTTTTAAAATTCTTGGTTCTACTTTTTTAAGTAGTAAAAGCACGAATGAAATCTTGTACACTTACTACTTAATGTTTCGAACAAAGAGGATTTCAAAACTTTATAATTAAAAAATAACAAAAGTGAATATTATATGAAAAAAAAAACATTATCTCTTCTCCACTATTAAACAAGAACAAAAATTTTGTTGTCACAACTGTTTTGATTTTTTGTTGTTTTAAATAAATTTTTATCAGCCGTTATTAATATAAAAAAAAATATTTATAAAAAAAAACTGAAATGAAATGTTTACTTTTTATCATGCTTAAAGTGAAAATGATACAGGATACAGTATTTATTTATTGTATCTCATGCTACCAGGACTACAACTTAAAGTTTGACTGCGTGTGTTAAACAACTATAAAGTCGAAATAAAAAGTTTCTTATTTTGAATTTAAAAGCATGACATTGTCAAACAGCGACTTACTTACCGACAAAGAGCCAAATGATATTCATACATAAAGACACCAACTTGTACAAACAAATGTACATATGTACGTACATGTAAATATTGTTTTAAATAATATTCCATGGTAATAAAAGTATAATGCCACCCAGCAAGCTTTGCCAAGCGTCTATATTTTCCTTTTAAAAAGTATTTTTGTCAAATAATGACTATTTGATTGATTCTTACTGCGACATTTATGTTGATAATTGTCGTGTTAAAGTCAATTTCTACTTTAGTGACTAAAGTAACTAGTCATCTAAATAGTTCATAAAATAAACCTAAATGCCAAATAAAATCATAATTATGGAACAGCCACTTCAAACTGCAGGGCTGCCATCAATGTATGCGAATCTGTGCTAATGTGTTTGTGTTGGTAAATAATGTTGGTCTTTAACAAAAAAAGAATTCAAAGAAAAAAACCAAAAAGTTGGACATTAACTTTAATCTGATATTGTCCTTTAGACAGTAGAACGAGCCCTTGAGGTGTAAATAAAAACTTTTTTTCTGTATATATTTATTCGTTTTTTATTTTTTTTTAGCTTTTGCATATAAATGAAGTGAAATTTGTTTATTTATCCATACATCTTTTCACTTTATTTTGGTAGGTAGGCTTGTAGTATTAGCATACATATATGCATGAGAGTGTGTGTGTGTGTAATAGAAAGGAAGTTAAAACCAGAAAAATAAATTATATCATTGGCTTGTTTAAGACTTTTCAACTCAAACAAAATAACAGAATTATGTGTAAAATTTATGTGCAAAATATAACTCTCTTGAGTATGGTTTACAGGATTTTTATGCCTTTTCTTTAACCAAATAATCGTTTGGCAACAATTATAAAACAGAAGATAAAACAGCAGCGGCTCGGTTTTCTAAAAAAAAAATAGCCATTCGGTTTCGTAAAAAAAACTTAAGATGTGGAAAGTATATAGGTCGATCTATAGTCCGGAATATAGACACCTCCAGAGTCTGAAGTTTATATAAGTCTGAAGCAGTCCAGACTACAGATTGCACTATAGTTCAATCTGTAGTCTCCTGGAATATAGGTAGTAATAGTCTGGACAAGAGACTAGTTTAAAGTCTGGAATTTAGATTAGTGTAGAGTCTGAAATGTAGATTACATTAGAATCTGAATTTAGATTAGACTAGAGCGTGGGCTGTACATCAGTCTATAGTCTGAACTATGGATGAGTCTATAGTCTTAACTATAGATCAGTCTATAATCTGGAATGTAGATAAGTCTACAGTCTATACTACAGACCAGTCAGTAGTCAGGACTATAGATAAATAAGTCTATATTATTGACTTTAGATCAGTCTTAAATCTTGGCTATAGATCAGTCATTAGTCTTAGCTACATATATATCAGTCTATAATCTCGACTATATATAAGTCTACAGTCTGGACAATACATCAGTCTATAATCTTAAGTTATAACTATAGATAGTCTAGACTATAGATAGTCATAGTCTGTACTATTTGTCAGTCTATAGTCTAGACTACAGATTAGTCTTAGCTACATACATATATGTCAGTCTATAATCTGGACTATAGATTAGTATATATCTATAGATCAGTCTATATTCTGGATTATAAATTAATCTTTACTTATAACTATATATAGTCAGGACTATAGATAGTCATAGTCTATACTACATGTCAGCTTTTAGTCTAGATTATAGACTAATCTATTATATGGAGCGTAGATTATTTTATATTTTGGTCTATAACCTGGATTATAGATTATTCTCTAGTCTCACTATATACCAGTATCACGACTGAACTATACATCAGTGTTAATTATTTACTATAGATCAGCCTTTAGTTTACATATATACTAGTCTATAGTATGTACCCAATAAAAACTTCCATTACCATGTCAGGGGTTAAAATGCTAAAATTTACTTATACAATAGCATTTTAAGTCATTATTTTAACACGGTGATTGGAGGGAAGTACTTACTACAAACAATTACAAGTAATATTTCATATCTTTACTGGCAAGATGACTAATGAATTAGAAAGTATTTATATGACACATTATTAGTAAGACCTTATTAGATTACTTCTATGTAATCCAGATGATATGTAGTAGTCATTGAAAAGTATGTTGTTAGGTACGTAATTACAATTGAAAGCCATTACCTAGTGTTTGCTGGGTATGCATAATACATATGTATATAGTTATAGTCAGAGCTATAAATTAGTTTATTATCTAGACTATATAGATTCATTTAATGAACTATAGATTCATTTAATGTCTGGTATGTAGTATTGACTATAAATCACTATATAATCTCGACTATAGTTTAGACTATATATTAGTCAATGATTGATACTATAGATCAATCCATAGAATTATATATATTAACATTAGTGATCATTAGTGAGGCTTCCAAAGAAGTCAGTGTAGGGTCTGAAATATCATCGTTATGAAATGCTCAGTCGATTTACACTTACATTCAGAATTAATGCTAAAATGCTAAAATTTACTTACACAATAGCATTTTAACTCATTATTTTAACAAGGGGATGACATTGGAGGCAAGTACAAACCACGTTCGCTTAGAAATAGGGAGTTATGTAAGTACTTACTACGATCGCCTGCAAATAGGGAAATAAGTTGTTTCAGAAAATTAAGGACAATTCAAATTCAATTCACAAAAAATATATATTTTTTCATATGTGTTAAAAATAAAGTTCCAAAACTATATGTCAAAGTTAAAAGTAAGTACTTACATAATATATTAATATTAATGCAGTCATTAATAATAATTGTTGTCATTGAAAAGTAAGTTGTTGAGTAAGTACAAGTCATTACCATGTTTTTGCTGGATACGTTTGCCTGTCTATGTAAAATCTTCTCACATTAAAGCAAAGTAATATAAATTAAAGAAATATTTTGCAAGGCAAGTTGAATATCAGCCAAATCAGCAAGAAAGTACAGTCGGCCATGGCCAACCATATGATACCCTACACCATTTTTTTTACATTAACTCAGAAATATTTTAACAATTTATTGACAAAAACAGATTTTCCAAAAGAGGAGTTATGTGGAGGCAAGAGTAAATATGGGCCTGTCCTTATGAATAGAATAGAAGAGGGATTTACATTTACATTACAGTTATTTATGAAGAATTTAATCGAGATACTAGTGTTTATAAGAGAATTTTTGGCCTCAAGTGATTTGGCGAAGTGGACTTTGTATGGGGGCTAGGGTCAAATATCGACCGACCATTATGGGAGTGTAATTTATACGTATATAAAACAACGTTATGCCGATTTTCATAGAGATACTACAACCGGGGGTTACGGTTGTATGGGGGCTAGGCGAAATAATGTACCGATTTTAACCGATTTTCATAAGCTTCGTCCCTGGTTCTCAAAAAAAGATTATGTGCCAAATTTCATCATATTACCTCGAAAATTGCGACCTGTAGCGTGCGCAGAAGGTTTACATGGACACACACACAGACAGACAGACGGACATAACTTAATCGACTTAGAAAGTAATTCTGAGCCGATTGGTTTACTTTAAGGTGCGTGTAGGACCAATATGTTTAGGTGTAGAATATAAAAAGTTATACAATAAAAATATTTCAAATTATTTATCTCAAGAAATTGTTCATGTTTATGACAACAAAGATGGCTAGCACGAAATAATGATACTTAAAATTTAGATAATTTTTTTGAGAGGTATATTCATGTATATACTATTTTTAGCATGAGTGTTATTTTGTGAAATTTGTTTATGCAAAAATTGGCTTAATTCCACAGAAAATTATAATTTTAAGAAAATATTTGATCAGGAAGATATAAACTTTTATTTAAATACCATGCAAATTGAAAACTTTTTCTTTCCGTTCGATATGAATTGAATCGCTTCGATTCTGTGATTATTATTGCTGTTGTTGTATTTTATAGATGACAATATTTACAGGTTTGTATGCAGGATATAGACACCCTGCAGTTTTACTAGGATTTAATTAATCCCTTTAAATGTACCTTTGAAAGTAATTTATATATCGCACTAGATTGAAACCATTGTGGAGTCATTGTCACTTTTAAAATCAATAGTTCACTACAGCCACCAGATCGCCAGGGCAACAATAGAAGTTTCTGTATGCGTATTTATTTGTGGATAGTACCAAGTAGATACGTTTGAATGAGTATGAGTATCACAATTTTATTTGAAAAAACAATTTATATAAAAGTGAAGAAAAACAAAAGTACCAGGAATGTTATTGTTGTTGAGATTTTTCTTTTTTTTATGCCAAAAATTGCCAAAATGAATTCACATCCTATATGTATTTTTTTATCGTATATGTTTGAGTATAAAATGAAAAACTGTCAACCACAGTCAGGTTTTATTATTTAAACGACATAAAATATATTTTCCATTGCCGCTTCTCTTGTACCTATTGTTAGTGATGAAAGCTTACAGAAAAAAAGTTTTAAACTTTTTTCCTTCGCTTTTGTTTTAAAACTCTGTGTATATTGTCAATAAAAATTTGTATTTTTAAATAAAGGGATAATAAACAAATATTTGTATTAAAAAAAATCCACACACATGCGAGATATTAGGGCAAAGCAGAAAAATTAATTTTCATTTATAAATTTCCCTTAATTGGCATTCTCCTATTTAATCCAAGAGACATAACTTCGAACTTAAAGTTTACAATTCGCAATAGGAAATGCATATTTTAGTCATAGAGTAGATATGTACATTAGGGTGGGCCCAAAATTCATGTTGCTGAAGTTTCTACCGAAAATTAAAACTTATTTATATAAAGGTCCTTTTTGAGATTATTTATAATTTTTTCATATCTTTTCAAAAGGCGCTTTCATCAACATTTTAAATTTATCGGAAAATTTACAAATCTGAAATGTTCTTATCATAAACTCTTACCAATTTTAATATGTTGCTCTTAAATGCACACAGAAAAAAATGGAATTCAAAATCAAACAAAAAATTCATAAAGCCAAGTATTTTTTTTTACTAAAATAGGACCTATCACGAAATTCGAAAAATCAAGTACTCAACTTCGTAAATTCTTTATTGAAAAAATTTCAGGATTTTTCTTATTAAAATAATATACTATTTACGAAAAACATTAATAAATAATCGCAACATTTCCAAACAATTATTTTACTGAAACAATAACACAAGTTATTAGTATTTGTACTGAAATTCAAGCAAATATGTTATCTGAAACAGTTAAATTATTTATTGTATTTTGGCAATAATAATAAGAAAATTTTTTATTGAATCTATAAAAATTTTGTTAAAAAATATATACTAAATTTTAACAAAAATTTTACAAAAAATATTTAAAACTAAAAGTAGTAAAAAATTACATATATACTTACAACATTTTTAAGAAAACGTTTCTAATTCTAGAAACTATTATTTTGTACTGTGAAAACTGAAACACTTATACATTAAATGTTATAAACCAAATAAGAATTATATCAATTCATTTTAGTACATTCCAAAACTGGTTTTATTGTTGTATTCCATATGCTGGCATAAAAATAAAACTCAAACAAAAACATTTATTGAATCAGTAAAAATATTTACTGAAAGTTAAATTTATTTCAATAAAGTGTTTGTTAGAAAATATTTTCCTTCTGTGTGAACATCAAACAAATTCGTTATAAACCCAAATAAAAATATTTATAAAAATCGAAATTAAATTTAAGCAAACGATTGTTAAGAAAAAAATTGTGCATATTTTTTTCTGTGCAGCATAAAGAAACAAACCTGACTGCACTGAAAAATTTAATTTTCAACAAATTTTAATATAAAGTGAAAAATAAAGTAAAACAGAAAATGTAAAGAAATCTGATCAGCAATGACACAATAAGTGACATTTAAATTAGGTTCATTATTATCTTCATCACATTGTATAAAATTAATAATTGGAATACTGATGAGTCTATTTTATTTCTGCAATCATTAAAAAAATTTTTTGTATAAAATAAAACGCTAGATTTTTAAATCATTATATTTTTTAGAACTTTTAAATAAAATAAAGGAAATTTTGTATATTTTATTCATATGTGAGATGCCACACCCTCTACTGCTAGTTAAAGTTGTTCTGACAAAATTTGAAGACTCTATCTGCTATATTTTCTCAGATATAGTAATTTAACATTTTCTTCATATGGAAGGTACCACGCCCGCTATAGCCATTCCGCCCATTTTATTTAAATCTAATTTCGGCGAAAGCCTGATGATGGCAAAGAAAGTTTTCTAGAGTTTCACTATTCTCTACATGTTCTATACTCGTGCACGTAATTCTATGTGTTCACTCAGAATACGAACTATCATACTACCCTCAGACTTGTTCATTTTGAGGAGGCATCTCGTCTTGCTCTCGTTTCATTATTCCAAGAGACCCATAATACCGCGAGCTCCCTTTCCTTTAAAGCTATTGCATACGCTCTTTTATTGCCACAGAGATTTTTTACACTCCAATACGGTCTTAGATTTAATTTTATCATCTGATATCGCCCTAATTACCTTCTGAATGTCGGTAAATATGTTAAGTCCTGTGGGCGCCATATTTATTCTAATCCAATTTACGCATTATGTCATTGCTTGGACTTCTGCCTGGAAGCTAGTGTCGTGATTAGGTAAACGGTGGTATATTTCTGTTTCTGGGTCATCGATATAAAATCCTAGGACCACTTTGTCTCCCAATTTAGAGCCATTTGTGTAGAAACGGATTCCTACTTGTATTTGTTCTAAAGTTCCGCTTGACCATAACATTCTATCTGGGATCAGCGTTTCAAAGTTTCCGAAATATTTTGTCTCTCGTATGCCTTCAAATGTCAATAAAAATGCATAAATACATATATGTATATATATACATATATGTTAACAAATCTGATTTACTTTTGCTGAAAATTAAAACAGATTTGCAGATAATATTAAAAAAATGCGTACCTATATACGAATGAGTGATATTATTTCCAACTACCAACACTCATACGTCTATAGTTTCTATAAGTAATCTAAGGTTTCCTAATCGACTTAAATTTTTAGAGATGAATTCTAAGAAAGTTTAAATCAACCTAGTCTTACACTTAAAATACTAATAGTATAAATGTCTCTGATCTTCAACAAGTGTTCATCCGTTCATTTATTTATGTATTGTTCGTTTGTCTGTTTATTTATATGTATTAGAGTATAAGTCCGTATGTTTGTTTGCTTGATAAAAAACACACACATAGAACACACAGAATCACAAAAGATTCTAAGTGTCAAAATGAATTTCGTTAATAGGATTTCTCTTTAAAACATGCACAAAAGATATTCATCATGTTATTTAAACATACTTAATTTTATACATACAAATAAGTATATGCAAACACATATGCAAACGCAAACGTACATAAATACCAACCTATATTGAGTATATTTACAAAGAAAATAAAAACTGGGTAACACACGTTCATCCTGCAAAC
The DNA here is from genome assembly GCF_015586225.1 of Lucilia sericata. Classification (NCBI taxonomy): domain Eukaryota; kingdom Metazoa; phylum Arthropoda; class Insecta; order Diptera; family Calliphoridae; genus Lucilia; species Lucilia sericata. The sequence continues at coordinate 745,165 of NW_023994089.1, read as the reverse complement.
AATCTTTTTAATACTTCCTCACACCAACAACATAATACGCATTTGTTGTTATTTTTTGCTTTTCTTGCGTATAATTTGTTCACGTAACTACATGCGTCGGTGTTAGTATTTTTTGTTTATTTGTATATAGAAAAAGGCTTTGTTTTACACTAGTGTACACATTTATACAGTCAAGGGCAAAAGTTTATTAATCTTTTAATACTTTTTTCACCAGAACTAAATAGATAAGGATTAAAACACATTCCATAGAGCGTCGAACGGCGAGACAGATATACATTTACGGCCATACCTATCTTTAATATTGATTTTAGAAGGTGGTCCTAAAACAATTTTTATGGATCGATCCATTTATTATTTAGTACTAAGGAGGGGGGGGGGGGTTCAATTATTTTAAATTATTATCTTTTGCAAAATGTGTCCCATAATGACTGATACCAACATTCTTATCTGTTCTCAGCGAAAGCTTAATAATAAGCTTACTATTTAATGCGACGATTTCATCCTCCCCTTTCATGGCACCATTCCTAGACGGACATGTCTAGGTCACCTCGGAATTTAACAAAGACCCATAATATAAGTATGTATATACTTTGCGGGGTCTAAGAACGCTTTTTTAAAAATACATACTATATCGATTAAGTTGAAGAATAGGATTCAAATTTTAATCAAAATTTCTTGAGAACTAAACTAAAGCATTAATTTGAGGACAGTCCATTTTAGGAACCATAATCAGGTTAAGCTTAATAATAAGCTTAGCCTGGGAACATCGAATAGAGGCCAAATTGACATTGAAGTGAGACAAATGGTTTCACTGAACCATCTGATTTGAACGATTTCATATAGTTCAATCTGAACCAGTGACTTACAGTTTGTAGGGGAGATACCAGTAAATATGTCGACCTCATTCTCCCCTCTCATCGCACCATTCCTGGATGGACATGTCCAGGTCATCTCGGAATTGAAGAAAGACCCATAATACATGTATGTATGTATATACCTTGCGAGGTCTATGAGCGTTATCTTAGAAATATATATAAGAAAAATATGATTTAAATATCAACAAGTTAGAGTGCTATATTCGGCTGAGCCGAATCTTAAATACCCTCCACCAGCTACTTTTATATTAATACTTTTCTAATTGATCAAATATTTGTAGAAATAAGTTTTCTCATGTCTTAAATAGAAAAAACCCAAGATTTAAACAGCTTAAATCTATTACAATTCCAAGATTTATTGAACATTACAAACGCCATTTTCTTTTATATTTTTATAGCGCCCTAAGATATGCTTTAGCGATATTTAGTTTTTACATGGATGCATGTGTGTGAAAGATTTAAGGATGTTCAGAATACATACATATGTATATATAATTTTGTTCTAAACAAATTGATAATGCAAATAGTTAAAAACGGTAAAAGCGCTTTTAGGGGCAGGACCTAGTACGGGAGATATGACCGAATATAGACCGACCGTAAAAAATTCTTTAAGCTAAATTTCTGTACATAAACGATATATGTCAGTCAAATTTTGTATCTATGTATATCGTATTTTAGTAATAACTAATGTGTGTTTTAGTGATTTTCTGAAGGGAACCTTGTGTGGGACCGACCGCACCCATGTTATGAACCTATCGTGAAAAAATCTTGAAATATAATTTTTGTATACAAAACTATTATTTGTGCCAAATTTTGTATCAATATCTTTATTTGGTAATGAGTAATGTGCGTTTAATAGATTTTCGTAAAAGGATCTTATATGGGAGCTATGACCAATTATGTATATAAAGACAAAATTTAAAAATTCTGTATCTATATCATTATTTGGTAATGAATAGTGATTTTCATTTAAGTGATTTTCTGGAGAGCTATGACCAAATACGGACAGATCGTAAAACAATTTTATAGTTTAATTTATATAAATATATAAGAGCAATATTTTTGCTAAATGTATGGATATCAAAATTTGGTAATGAGTTATGTGCGTTTAAGTGATTTTCGGGAGGGAACCTTGTATGAGAGCTATGACCAAGGATAGACAGATCGTGAAAAAATTTTTAAATAAAATTTATGTGTGCAAAAATAGTATTTATGCCAAATATTTTATGGGTAACACTATTTGGTAAGTGTTTTTCTGAAAGGGACCTTGTATGGGAGCTATGATCAATTATGGACCGATAGGAAAACAATTTCACAGTAATATTTCTGTACATATAAGCAATACTTCTACCAAATTTTATATGGATATCTTCATTTACTAATGAGTTATGTGGTTTTAAGTGATTTTCGGGAGGGGACCTTGTATGGGAGCTATGACCAATTATAGACCGATCGTCTATCGATAATTTCGTAGTAATATTTCTGTATATAAGAGCAATACTTGTACCAAATTTTATATGGATATCTTAATTTAGTACTGAGTTATGAGCGTTTCAGTGATTTTCGGTAGGGGACCTTGTATGGGAGCTATGACCAATTATGGACCGATCGGAAAAAATTTCGTAGTAATATTTCTGTATATAAGAGCAATACTTGTACCAGATTTTATATGGATATCTTAATTTAGTAATGAAAATTGTGCGTTTAAGTGATTTTCGGGAGGGGACCTTGTATGGGAGTAGGCTTGCCAGATTTGAAATCAACGAAAAACGTACATCGTAGTTAAAAAAGCAGTACAATTGAATAAAAAAAGTACAATTGTTTATTTTCAAAAAAATTTAATTAAATTGTTCTAAAAACGCTATATTGACATTGGTTGCTATGATTTTTCACAAAAAAACTTATATAAAACTAATTTATGGCAATAAAATTAATCCAATTACAAATCATTTTATTAATATTAGTGTGCTATTAATTTATATATTTTCTTTAAAAAGTGTAAAATTCCCTAAATTTTAGTTTCGTTTGGTTTGTTTACATTTTCAAATATTAACCATTTGTTGTGAACATATGTTTGATATCTTTTTATGGAGAAAAAATGTCCAGTAAAATATAAAAATTCTCTATCTCTAACAAAAACGTTACAACTTTTACTCTGTTATTTAAATTTGTCATTCTTCAAACATCCTAAGATACCTAATTTTCGAAAAATTAGCCATCCTGCTACGAAAAATAAGAATGGTAGTATAGTTTTTTAAAAATCGTTCCACAGCGGAACTGAATAAAGCTATCGAATAGGTACCTACACGACGGAGCATTATGCATTACATTTTAACATTCAAACATGTCCTTCACATTTGCAGTCTTTTTTATGCCGAAAATTCATTAAAAACTTTCATTACAGTGATATCTTAATCAAAATTTAACAACTTTAAAGAATTTTGAATAAACTCTCTATTTTATGCATGACAAATGCATCGAAACCTCTTATAGTTGAATTTGCCTTTCTGAGCTTAGTAAATCCACTTTCAAACTATGTATCTCTGAAGTCCTTAAATAGCGATTCTATAGAATATTTGTATATGGTCATGATTACATCTATACAATTATGGTTAAATTCAAAAAAGAAGTACAAAAAGAAGTACAAATACTAAAAAGAAGTACATTTGCGTACTTCTTTATGGGTTATGCAGTTAAAAGTACAATTACTAAAAAGAAGTACGCGTACTGCTGAAAACAGTACGTCTGGCAAGCCTATATGGGAGCTATGTCCAATTATGGACCGATCCAAAAAAGTTTTTCTCTGGATCAATTCTGTTGACATAAGATTTTAATTTGTAAAATTTTGTGAAGATATCGACATTGTGACGGAAGTTATTAACAAAAAACTCATTGTACTTTTGTATGGGACGTATATGAAAGTGTGGACCGATTCTTACAATTTTCAGCAGGAATTAAGCTATTATGCAGAAACAAATGTGTGGTAATTTTCATGGAAGTACTTTACATAGTTTTCGAGAAAATTACATCAAAATGTGTAAAAAATGCTTATTTTTTTCGAGGTTGTTTTAAATTTTGATTCATAACTTTTCCCGGTGTGAACCGATTTTGCTCATTTTCAACACTAAACTGCTCAGGATAGTAATGAATATTTTCGGTGAATTTGGTTGATTTACTTTGCTTCGTTTTAACGTGAGCGTGTTTTATACAGACAGACAGACAGACGGACAGACGGACATCGACTCAGAATTTCATAAGGACCAAGAATATATATACTTTGTTGGGTCTCAGATGAATATTTCTCAGTGTTACACTGAGATGGTGGTGGAGGGTATAAAAAACGTTTTTTGAGGTAGTCTGAAATTTTTACTCATAACTTTTTACGTTGTGAACCGATTTTGCTGATTTTCAATATCAAACTGCTTAGGATAATAATAAATATTTTGGGTGAATTGATTTCCTTTGCTTAGTTTTAACGTGAGCGTGTGAGACAGACTGACAGACAGACGGACCCAGAATATATATACTTTGTTGGATCTTAGATGAATATTTCTTGATGTTACACACGGAACGACAAACTTATTTATACGATCCGTCACCACTGATTGTTGAGAACTAAACTAAAGCATTAATTGGGAACAGTTCATTTCACGGAGCATAATCAGGAGATCATTCAATTAATTGTTAAAATTGTAAGGTTACTTTTGTTTTCGACTGTAAACATTCTCTACTCATACGTGCATATGTAAATACAATTGTATGTGTGCATCCATATACACATATGTATATACATATGGTTTGTGATATATTTTGGTTCTACGGTTGGCTGGTTCCTTATCTTTTCCTATTTTTCCGTTCAGTTCTTGTTGTTGTTTTTTTTTTTTACTCAAATTTCAATTCAAGTATTTTACCCTTAATATTGTTTATACTTTCGCTTCGTTTATGCTGACATTCATTATATTTAGATACTCGTCCTAACACCTTTTCGGTGTTTTATCTAACTTTTTTTCTTTCACAAAATTTTTGCTACTGAATGTTGTTGTTTTATGTACATAGCTCCAACTGTAGCTATGTATGTATGTATATGTGGTAAAGTTTCCTCCTGTTTATATTATTTAGAGTTGATAATGACTTTAATGGTTGTCTGTTTCAGTTTGTTTTGCCAAACGAACAACAAGAATCTAACAGCAGAAGTGTATTTCCTTTCAATTATATTTTCGTTTCTGTTCTTTTTTAATAAGGAAATACATCTGAACAAAGTCTTTTTAATAAAATTTATTTCTATTTAAATTTAGTTTGCTATGCTGAGCTAAGCTGAGCTGTGGTGCCATACGTACTTGTTCATTGTTTGTCAGTTGTTTAGAGAGGCAGAGGCATAATGCTGAAGGTCTTGTTAAGACAATTCCGGGTTTAGCAAGAAGGAAACAAACTGGGTGGATTAAAAGTTTACAGATGCAAAGTTTCACTTAAATTTACTTTTATAAAGTATGAGAAACAAAAAATGAAGACTACAACAACAAGAAAATTGTTGTTAATTCCATATTCTGCTTAAATTATTATGCGCAAAGACTGTTACGTTTTTATTTAAAAATAATATATTTTAATGTTGTGTTTTTTTTCTCGGTAAAAAAAAAAAAAAAAAAACAAAAACCATTTTTATTTTAGTAAATTAAAGAACATAAATAAACATAATTGACATTATTAATCGCTGTAAATGAAATTAGACAACCGCAATTTAGGTGGATTTTATTAACGCCCGCAAGTAAAAGTGGAAAAAAATATTTCCAAATTTATAAATTAAATTCTAGAAAATGACAGTAAATTGTGTAAATATTTATTTATTCCACGTGTTATTTTAATTTATTTATTTCATGTTAATAGCATTTTTTAATGCTTTATATAACTTATGGTTTAAGTAGTTTATAAATTAAATCTCTATATTTTTCTGAAATCGTTGTTTTGGCACGGATTTCAAAATTAATTAGATTTAAATATTAAAGAGCAATATGGTTTAGGTTTAGGTAATTGTGTTACCCTAGTGGTCGTAGGAGTACATTTGATTATTACTCCCTACTTCCAGATTTAAACCATCCGGTTTAATTCACAAAGTTTAGGATATTCTTCAGGCATATCCCAGATAGCTCATCCAGACTCTGCTCTGCTTTCATTGAATGATGGGCAATAGCAGAGAAGGTGAGGTATTGTTTCATCTTCTTCCTCATTATTACAACTTCTACAGTGTACATGATTGCCAATAGTACAGTGTCCCGTTATGACTGATAACAGCATTCTTATCTGTTCCCTGCGAAAGCTTAATAGTAAGCTTGACCTGGGAGCATCATATAGAGGCCAAAATGACTTCGAATTGAGACAGGTGCTTTCACTGAACCATCTGATTTGAGCCATTTCATATAGTTCATTCTGAACCAGTAGCTTAAGTTAGTAAGAGAGATACCAGTAAATGCGTCGATTTCATCTTTCCCTCTCATCGTACCATTTCTGGCAAGTTCGCCAGCTGTACAGTCTCCCTGACAATTCCATATTCGTCTTATCCTAGAATGTCTCGATATCTCATTCAAAGATACCCGGCATTCTTCGGTTAACCTAGATGTCGTAAAGACATGCTTCCTTCTTCACTTCCATTGTTTTTCTCGTAGTGACAGGTGCATTTTAAACCTACTACCAGGTTAAACTGCCGGCCCCACAGGGGAAACAGACGCAGACCACCAGCCGGCCAATATGGGAACAGACGCTGGTGGATTCAGACAGACGTTACGCATTCAAGTGTATGGTTCATAAAACCAGCCGGACTTGCTTTCGACGACCTCCCCTCTCAGTGAGGGGAGAATAGCCGTGAAAAGTGTCTGATAGCCGTCCCATAGGGAAACAGACGCTACCAGACAGGGGGAGGATAGATCTTAGTTTCGCGCTCAAAGTAAACCCGTCTGGAATGGGTGATCCTACCAGGAATAGCCAACTTGTGATGGCCATTCCCTCCATAAATGTGTGTAATTTTGTAGCATACACAGTGAATTATTGTCTGAACTATTTATTCAAAACTTTTAACATAGTAAACTTTGTTGGTTTTTTAATCCATCCCTACTTACACAAATGCATTTTAAGTCATTTATTTAACATTCATCACCATCAAGTACTTATCACACTCGCTTACAAATAGGGAGTTGGGTAAGTACTTACCACGTAAGTTAGTAGTTTTTTTTAAGAAGACAAAACTACTACTGTGTCTACAGTTAGTTTTAACAAACAAATTTATAAAGCTATTTTAAGTCATTATTAGTCACCTTTTAAGCAATGCAGGTGGTATGTAGTAGTCATTGAAAATTAAGTACTTCAGTAAGTACAAGTCTTTACCATGTTTTTGCTGGGATGTTATAAAAATACCTTAAACGTGTTACAAATTGTCTATTTTTGTTATTTTACTTTTATGGTACTCATGTTGCCGCCACTCCATATTTATTTATTAAATATTGTTTTGTTTTACTCTAGAGGATTAACTCTCTATCTCCTCTAGCACTCGTGCTTGTCTAAGATTTTCTAAGAAATTTCTTGTTAAACATTTCTTTGGTCCAAATTCAATAAACACTGATTCGTTCATTGGTAGCAGAATGAAAATAAATTGAAAATCAAATGAATCAAATTATGAATTGTATTTAAACAAACTGCTTCTACCTTCACAAACTTTCGGACAAAGAATGAAATAAATAATTTTATTACAAAACAAATAAAATGAATTGTGAGGAAGAAAAAAGAAATAAAGAGCGTAAAATATTTTTACTGCATTTAATGTTTTTTTTTTTTTTTTTGAGAGTAAACTTATTTTCAGCGCCTTTTGCCAAGAAGTTTAGATTTTGTAATTTTTTCATTTGCTCCTATACAGAGACAACGTCTTAAGGAAATAATGTTTTACTTTTATTTAGTTTTTTTTTTTTATATATTTTTCTTATTTTTTTGACTTTTGCAACATAAAAGAAATTCTAATGTATTATTTATTGCTGCCATTAAAACCTGAATGAAGTTAAAACGATTTGTTTGATATTTTTCTGCTTTTACAATTACATGTCTGAGTGAATGTGTTGGTATTGTGCTTAAATACATATAAACTTTAACACATCCCTACAAACATTTTCTATTGCGGAAGTTACCCGTATGAAACTTCCATACGTGCTAAAAGCTCGCCAGCGATGTTGCGGAAGTATAATAATTCTTGTCACCAGTCGGGAAGAACTGATGCCGAGCTGGGGAACGTCTAAGAGTAACGTGGAAGATACTTCTGGAAGACCCGCAGAAGAAACTTCTAGATGACTCTTGGAAGCAGTGATGCCAAGTGTAGGGATTTTTCCCTTTTTGTAGGGATTTTTTTCAAAAATTTCGCGTGTAGGGAAAAAGGGAAAGATTTCTTACTATTGTCAAATTGTAGGGATTTTTCAATTTCATAGTTTTTAACAACTAAAAATATACTCTTTCATATATTAAACTTTTAAATTAAAAATGAAATCAGTTTTAAGTGTATCGTTAGTAAAAATTCCGGTTGTAATTTCTACAATATATGTACCTACATATCGCTACAAGACTGGCATAATCCAAAATTCGGCTTTCTTGAACTAAGGTCTTCAAAACATGCGACATACTAAAATCTTTCATATAGATTTATGAAATTTCAAATATGTCTATTATTTTCGATGTGAAATCGATTTTTTGTAAACGTAAAAACTAAAACCCACGTTTTTGTGAATATTAGACAACTAAAAATTTAATTTCAATTTAGATGAGAAACATATTAACCTCAACTATCTGAATCTGGATTTTTAAAACCCCTTGATTTATTTAAAAGTTATTAAAAAAATAGTTAAATGTCATTAAATATTCATATCCATTTTTCTTGAAACGACTTTTTGGATTATGCCAATCCTGTAGGGCGATATATTCTGACTCCTTATAGATAGAGTAGTCGGGGGCTTAATGCAGTAACTCAGGATTGAAAAAATGAATTTAATGTTCTGAAAATTTATAAAAGTAAACCGCAAAAAGTAAACGCAAAAGTAAACCTTATTTAAAATAATTATTTTATGAAAATTTTTTTGTTGGAGGCACATAAAATAAATTTTTATCACGATTCGATATACTGCCATAAATCTTTCAATTGTTTTTTTTTTTAATATTAACTGAAGTCAGGGTTAGAAGATTTGTATGATGTAAAATTGAAAGAAAAAAAATTTAAAATTTAAATTCTAGAAATTTCATTCCTAAAAATTAAAAAAAATACATACAAATATGTATATTATAAAACGGAGCTAATATTTCAGTTTTTGATGTTATTTTTGTATTTTTTTAAGATAAACTTTGAAAAAAATGGAAAAAAGTAGTGTAGGGAAAAATGTAGGGAAAATAAAAAGTGGGTGTAGGGAAAAAAGGGATTTTTTCTCATAAGCGTAGGGATTTCTGAGAAAAATCTCCTGGCATCACTGCTTGGAAGTAAGGTATTACCAAAGACTCTTCTAGATGTAACTAGGAAGTTACTTCTTGAAGTGACTACTTAGTATCATCTAGAAGTGTTCCTATCTTATCTTCTAGAAGATGAGTTTTCTCTTCTTCTATTTGTATACTCACCAAAATAAAATCTATAAAAATAAATCTAAATAAAATGAAATTTTATAGTTTTTATTGAAATAATTAAAATTAAAATGGTAGAAAAAATAATAGATTTAACAACTAATCTAAAAAAGTAATATATGTACATTAGACCGACTCACAAAAAATGGTGCTTGAGTTACCAACCTCAAAATATTCGCTGTTATGTGATATGATGTTACCCAAAATATTTTCGGTTAAGTGTTGTCCATTCGTGAGCTGGACAGTTTTAAAGAAAAAAAATCAATATTTTACTCAGCTTCAAAAAATCTTTGTTATGTTTTATAATGGCTCCCAAAATATTTCTAGTCTATCGATGGCCGTTCGTGAGCTGAACCGGTGACAAAAAAGTCCCTTTTTAGTTATTTTTTTTTAATTATACAGCATTTCTTAAACAATATATACAGTATGTGGTATCATTTGAAAGGTTTTTTGAAGCCAAGTCTAATTTGCAAAATTGTGCATACATTTTATTTTTCTTAGTGAAAAACCTAACAATTTCAAATATTTTGGAATATGACAATTATAAGCAGACGGTTATTTATGATTAAATACATCATTGGACGCTGCTTTAAAATACCTTTTAAACGATACCCCGTATTGGATATTTTGTTTCAAAACAAACAAAAATTTTAAAAAAAATAATTCCAAAATAATAATTGACAATTTTAAGCAGACGGTTATTTATGATTAAATATATCATTGGACGCTGCTTTAAAATACCTTTTAAACGATACCCCGTATTGGATATTTTGTTTCAAAACAAACATTTTGAGAGGGGTAACAAAAAACCGTTTTTGCTTTTCATACAGAGTGAGTCGGTCTAATGTACATATGCATCAAAAATTTAGAATTATTACCTTATAATAAGATAATTTTCAGGAAATCTGTATTAATATTCCAACTATGGACAGGTATACTTCCAAAAATTGTAAAACGTTGGACTCTAAAATATTTTTGTAGTTCTTCATAAATTTTATGATCAATCCAATCAATTGTAAGAGTTATATTTTGGAACGCATTAATCCTTCAACAAAATAAACAAAAATAATGTTATAATTAATATTGAATGTACATACTTTTGTATTTATTGAAATTACCTGTTATACTTTAGGAAGCAATAAAAATAGGATTCTCTAATGATCAATACATTTCCCACCGAAAGTTAAACGTTCAGATCCATTTTTTACATTTTCTGCATATAACTGACATTTTTAATGGAACCGCGTGATGAAATAAGACATATATAACTTACCAGATCTCTTTTTTATATTTTAATAGGGGGTACAATATTAGCTACTACTTTCAAAAAAAATAATAAAATAATTAAAAATTAATTAATTTATTTATTGTTTTGAATCAATAAAAACATTACCTTTCATGAACATTTTTTAAATAAAAATCCTTTTTAATTAAACATATTAGACTTCGTTTAAAAATAATGGAAATTGAGGCCATTTAGAGTTGTTAACTTATTCCTAAAATAGTATTTTAATGCAAAATATGACTACTTACTTTTTAATTTTATTTATATAATCCTTGAAGATAATTACTTTTTGGTATATATTTAATAATAACAAAATTAACAAAACCTTCTTAAATGTTTATTATCAGTTGACTTTTAACACAACACTGTCATATTGTTTTTTATTACTTAAGATTCACAATACATTAATTACACTATTTTTCTCTGAATATTATTCAATAACTCATTTAAGTTTTACAATGAATATTTAAAACTGAACATGACTGGACAAAACACAAAAAATCACTGAACTTAGCAAAATTTCTGCATTATTTATTTTAATTCTTTTTTCGCGTTCATGCTAAAAAATGGAGTATTTATATTTATTTGTTTTTTTGTACTCTTCTTACTATCATCCGGAAGTAAGCTAAAAGTATACTTTCAGACGGCGAAAACTAGAAATGAATGTATTTTGTTTTTGTAAAATATGTGCTCTCGTCTGATAATCGTACAGAAGTGACTACAATCCACACTTCTAGATGAATAAAATACAACATTAATGTGAACACTCTTCAAACTGTCTTCCAGAAGTGACATAAACATACAAATCAAGAAGATTCAAATTAGGAAACAATGAATTTTGTTATTGTAAAATGTGTGTTCTCACCCAACTCTCATTCAGAAGTCACTAAAACGTATACTTCCAGATGAAAAAAATTCAACTGTCATGGTTTTTTGTTTAATCAAAATGGATGCACTCTTCTAACTATCATCTGGAAGTAACTTAAAAGTATATTTCTAGAAGACGAAAATTCGAAATCAATGTATTTTTTTTTGTTTTTGTAAAATGTGCGTTCTCGTCTGACAATCGTCCAGAAGTGTTTCTGACATGGCGTCGGGGGTGATGCGCAATAGTTTTGACTTCTAAATGTTTGAAGGGATATATACATAATCCATAAACACTCACACCAACAAACTCAAAGGAAGACAGTCGTCATACATAAATTTATTTAGATGTTATAATATTTGTACAATAATAAAAGTATCTAAAACTGACTGACTTGTATCTTATTGTATTTGATTTGACGGACTACTTTGCTGTATGGCTGACATAGTGAATGAAAATATTTCTTACGAAAAAATGTTTCAAATACAAACATTTTCTTTTCATTTGTTCGTACAACATTTTAACTTTTGAGGCAGATCTTACGCATCAATGCTTTTTTCCTTTATTTCTTACTTTCAAAAGAATTTTAGTTTCTTTAGGAAATTTTTCTTTTTTTTCCCCCAAATTCGTTTATATGTATGTGTTTTTTTTATTGAAAAAGCACTTAAGTTATATAATTTTCACAAATACACACACAAAAAATAGAAAAGAAAATTTTATATGATTTTAAGATTATTATTATTAGATACTAATGGATTAGAGTTGTAAAAAAAGTAAAAATAATAATAATAACGATAAAGAACTCCAACAAAATATATGAAGTTTGTAATTTCTTTAAATTTGCTCACACACAATTATCAAATAGTAAATCACGTAAATTTTTATCGCTTAATTTTTGTAAATTACGTGATAACAGTAACGATTTTAATGGATTTTTTTAAATAAGATTCTATTATAGATTGATGCTGATGCAATATAAATTGAACCCACATCATGAGAAGTTTAATTTTTATTTACCTGTAATATTTAAACAGGAAATTTTATAACGTACGTTTTTGACATCCTTAATAGAGATTATCTATTCATGTGGGATGTTAAAGTGAAAGTCAGAACAATGTATTTTAATGAGTTTAATATATAATATGTATTTGTTTGTACATTACATCAGCACGCAAAAAAAGAGCTTGTGTTACTCCTTTGGGGAGCTGGAAGAATATAGTCATAGCTTAACTCCTAGTACATTATAACCTTAGCCCAAAGTACATTATAAAGACTTCCTACACTAGAAATAATCCATGCGTAATATATACGAAAAATTTCATACATTGCAAGGAATGTAAGGAAATCAAGACTTTTATTTAATATCTTTAAGGGAATTCCAGGGAATGTCACCGCCTATATGATATATGTATGTATACCCAAGGAATATGTGAGTATATCCCATATCATCGATCTCCTGTAAATAAGGAGTTAAATAAATAGCTTTGTTTTTGAGAAAAAATAGCGTACGAGGATACGTCCACTTTAGTGGACAATTAGTTTATACAAAAAAAAAGAAGAAAATTGTAATAAGTTGTGATGCCAAATCCAACTATGTAGCTTAAGGTCGAAAGGGACAAGCCCTTACGGCCACCACCAAAGCGATAAAGTTTCAGAATAAATCTAAAACGACGTAAAAACACCGCAGTATGCTGATATTAGTATCGTAGTAAACTTGGTGAATATAAGAAAATCGTTAAAAAAAACAAACGAGACACCCGGAAACTTTTCTGTGAACAGGTAGATGGCGTAAATGACGTATCAAAGAGAAAAAATTCCTTTCCAAAACTCATGTTCAACCGGAATCTATGATCAATGACATGGGTAGGAGGCTGGAGGATATGCAGGAGACAATGAAATTACTAATGGACTCTCATTTCTCACCTGGAATATCGGGTACCATAGATAAAGCTATATTGGAGGAATTGACAAAACAGTTTATAATTTTTCAATACCATCCGTTGTAAAAGTATATACATATGTACGTACGACAACACTATGTAATGTTGACAACATTGCAACAATTCGTTGTCGAAATCTTAATTTTATACACATCCGTTGTCTAAATGTTAACAAACGTGGTAACCTCACTATTGACAAACAATCCGTTGCCAATAGTATTGTCGTTCGTATGTATATACTTTGACAACGGATGTTATTGAAAAATTGTAAACTCTTTGGTTTCAATTTGGTACCAGGCGTGAATATTTCCTTTTCCCTCTGTGTATGGTTAAGGAGGCCATCAGAAGCATTGCAGGACCGGATGGCATTTTCCCTGCACTTTTGCAGAGGGAGGAGGGACTGGTTTCCGCACATCTGACAAAGATTAACATATACCCCCATTAAATGGCAGGATGCAAGGATAATATTTAAACCCAAACCAGGAAAACCTAGCCATGCGACACCGATAAGTCGTACATACTTCCTACATAAAACCATCGAACGGATAGTCGATAGTATGGTTAAAAGCAGTATAAAATATTAGTAGCATGCTTTAGCAACTGTATAAACTGGCGGTATGTAGTGACATCGAAGGCGCCTTCAATAACGTACACACTGATACTCTTATCCAATACTTAGACCGTGTGCTCTGTAACTGGCCTAACTACACGCTAAGGAACAGATAGATAAGCTGCGATTTGCACGATTTGTCCCCTTTACTCTGGGTAACCACGATAAATAGCCACCTAAGGATCCTAACCGAGAAAGGACTGCCTGCTATGCAGACGATGTCGTAGTACTTCCAAGGGGAAAGGATTCAAATTACTTATGTAGAAGGGCTGAAGAAGCTCTGAACACGGCCTTGAACTGGGCTCAACCTAGAGGCCTCAATGTTAACCCGGCGAAGACGGAAATATGTCTTTTCACAAGAAAGACAAAAATTTCTACGTATATAGAACCCTGTTTCCTGGGCAAGAAGATACCTGTGACAGACAGATTTAAGTACCTAGGTGTAATGCTTGACCGGAAATTAAGATGCAGGTACCACATAGAGCAAAGGATTAACAAGGCACCAATGTGCTGGGCGCTTTGTAGGAGAACCATGTACTTAAACTATGACAAATTGGCTTTATAAAAGCCAAGTTATGCTTCAATAATCTGTTGGTCTTCTTTGGAAAAAAGTGTAATATGAAACTACTACATGTTCAGCGTACATGCTGCTATAAGTAGTATAAATGAGCACTACGTCAACCAAGGTTCTGGAAACATTTCTAGATATTCCACCCATTGAAACATATGTAAGATATGAGGCGGCACTTACAGCTGAACGGTTCATTACTTTAGGCGAACAAAAGCTGTTATAGGACACGTCATTAATGTATACTGGGCACATTGGAAGGCATACACAATCACCGTCCGTGCCCGATCGCATACCAGAGACAAAATATATCGGAAACTTTGAAACGCTGATCCCAGATAGAATGTCTTGGTCAAGCGGAACTTTAGAGCAAATACCAGTAGAAACCGTTGCTTCACGGACAAAGTGGGCCTGGGGTTTCATATTTAAGACCCAGAAATAGAAATATACCACCGTTTACCTAATTACAGCACGCTTCCAGGCAGAAGTCCGAGCAATAACGGAATGCTCAAAATGGATTACAATAAATATGGCGCCCACAGGGCTTAACATATTTACCTACAGCCAGAAGGCAATTAGGGCAATATCAGTTGATAAAGTAACATCTAAGACAGTATTGGATGGTAAGGTTCACATCATATGGGTACCAAAGGGAAGGGAGCTCGAGTTATTTAACCTGACGACCGTAAAATCATTTGACGCAACAAGGGGAGAATTAAAGTTATGGGTGAGAGAATCCCATAAGGCCTCTTGAACTAATGAAATGGTGGGTAGAACTACAAAGATCCTATGGGGTGACCCTAACGAGAGCAGGACACAAAATACGGGCACACCTATACAAAATTGGACGTGCGGATTCAGACGAATGTAGAGCATGTAGAGAGGACAGTGAAACTCTAGAGCACTTTCATTGCAATTGTCAGGCTTGCGCCGAAATTATATCCAAATATCTTGGGAGTGATATTATTCCAGATATAACATCCCTTACGAACACTGATTGGAAAATTCTTAGAAATTACGTTCAGGAAACTGAGTTTCTGAACATCGGAATGCTATATGCATAAAGTTTTGTTTTTGCCAACAAATATTTTCCATGAAAAGGAGCGCATAACAGGCCCGATAGTGGCCTAGGTCTAGTTCTTCGGATTTGATGTAGATACATCCTCCTATCAACCTAACATTTTTTGTAGAAAAAAAAATCGAAAACAAAATATCAGGGCTAAAAAGTAAGTACTTACGTACACAGTTATTTGTAGGTCATTAATAAGTAATGCAGCTAATATTTTGTAGCCATTGAAAATGAAATTCTTGAGAAAATACAGGTCATTACCATGTTTTGCTGGGGTTGGTCACAAGGTACTGTAACGATCAGATGATGTAGTCTCGTTTTGAATGTGGAGTATAAGATATTTTTGTACAAAACCCATTCATGATTACTAACAAATCTTTGACAAACCTATAAATGGTAAATAAAACCTAACCTAGTATTGTATAATTTTCTTCCATCCACCCACTGGACATATAACATTTTAAAGTTTGTGTCAAAATTTAATAGAGGCATTAATTTCAAAGTTTTTTTTTTTTTTTCGTTTTGATTATAATAAAATTTGTTTCCTTTATAATTTTATTAAGAAAACATTTAAAGAACATTTAAAATGTATATTCAAATAAAGAAGAACATAGACAAAGAAAAGCATTAAATAAAGATAAAACTGACCATTCAAAGTTGTCATAAAACTGACAACAACAGATAGTATAGCAAAGATACAAATAAATAAAAGAAATTTAATTAAAATGTATCACCATTTAATTTTCTATGCATTTAGATTAGTGTGACTGACTCTTGACTTAGTTAATGGTATTTTTGAAGTGCCCATTGGAAAACGATAAATTAATTTTATGTTTTTATGAGATATTATAGAAAATTTTATTATAAACTAATAAGTTTATTAAGATGGCAAATGGATGGTAAATGTTGTTAAAATTTAGATCAGAATCAAGATAACATTGAAATGACCAAATGTCAGGTTACATGCCCTGCTTGTCAGAGGACTAATGCTGATAGACGTTAGCAAATAGAGTTTCAATAAATAAAACTTTTTTTCATGAAATTTGAAAATATCTAAATAGTTAAAATAACTAAATATTTTCTACTGGGTTTCTAGGTTTCTACATGAACAAAATTATTTTAAAACATAAAATTGTAAACTGTTTGCCAAAGGCCTGTGATTACTTTTTATAAAGTTCATCCGTAAAAACAAGACACATTTAAATAAAAAATTAAAAGTTTGCAATTTTTTGTTGTTATAAGATCTCGTAAACTTTTTAATTGCTGTACGTTTTGATTCTTTTCCGACAACAATGAAAATTCAATGTCCATGGTTGAAAAGTTAAATACATACATGTACATGAACATATTTCTATGAAATTAATTTCAAACAAGTCTTGGCAATTAAACCATTGTGGACAGTGTGAAGAATTGAAAATCTAACACAATAATTGTTAAAGTTTTATGACATTCATAAACTGGGTAATGACTTTCAACTATAATTACTTACCTAATAACATACTTTTCAATGACTACTACATATTGTTTGGATTACTTAGAAGTAGTCTAATAAGGTCTTACTAATAATATGTTGTATAAATACTTTCTAATTCATTAGTCATCTTGTGAAGATATAGATGCTGCATACGTTTTTTCACGTGATTTTCAATGACATCTTTTTCTAATTACTTGTAATCGTTTGTGGTAAGTACTTTTATTATTTTAACTACTTACATGGTAATGAAAGTTTTTACTGGGTAGCAATGAAGGACAACGCTCCCATTGAAAAAAGGATTTTCATCTGTGATAAATTAATTATTCTTACTAAATCTATATTTTTATGAAAGACTTAAGTTCTAAGGAACTACGATCAGCAAACATAGTTTCAGAGCATCGAATAATAATTCTACTTATAGATCACTTTAAAAGAGTTTTCTACCAACACATTTCAATAGGTCCGATAGAGGCCCAGTTGTGTAATTATCCTTTCAACCAAACTTAACCTACATAAAGACCTAAGTTTCCTTAATGGGGCTCCAAATAAAAGAAGTCCTTAAAAATGTCCTTAAAAGTACTATGGGTTAATGGAATTAATTTAATTTGTTATTTGCTTTATGAAGGTCATAAAAAAGGCCGGCAGACATTTTTTTGCAGTAAAACGTTGCTTGTATCCTGTCTAAAAAAAACAATAGTAAAATGTCACTAAATTTCCAAAAGTAAAATGTTTTAAAATATTTAAGTAAAACAGCAAAAAAAAAGACACAAAACTAACATTGTTAATTCACTTTTTTTATTACATACATACGTACATATATATATTTTTTTGTTGCTTGTATACTTTTTGATTTCATACGTGTTTTATCTCAACCAAATCTCTAATGAAAAACAAACGTTTTATTAAAATAAAATAAATAGAGACCAAAAAGTTAACGAAATTGTAAATAACTGTCTGATTCAAATGCTGGTATGATGCCACTAAAAATTTTATTTTTTTTTTCTGTTTTTGGTTCTCATTTCCCTTTTCCCAGTTTTGTTGTAGTTTTATTTATCAAAATGTATTTCCACAACAGTAGAGTGTCATTTTTTGTGGTTAGATAGAATAAATAAATTGCGGAATATTTATTTTGTACCTCTGAACAATATTTATTTATATTTTCTTTTTTTGTGGTTTCTGGTTTTATTATTTGGTTGTTGAGCGAACATGTCTAAAATCATGTATCAACAATTTATACATTGTTTTCTTATCTACTATAGGCAGTAGTAGAGTAGTTTGGGTAGTTAATAATATATGTATATATGTAAGCATTTGAAAAATAATACTACAAATACTTAATAAGTTATATTGTCGAATTTTAACTTAATAACATAACATTTTTATACTTTATAGAGGGTAGGTCCCCATATAACGATATAACGGATCCAAATCAAACAAATATATATATATACTCGAATTTTAAAGGGGGGAGGGTATTATACGTTTGTGCTGATGATGAAAAATATTGGTCCTACACCCACCTTAAAGTATACCGATCGACTCAGAATTACTTCCTGAGTCAATTAAGCCATGTCCGTCTGTCCGGCTGGCTGGCTGTCCATGTAACCCTTGTGCGCAAGGTACAGGTCGCAATTTTCAAAACATTTTGATGAAATGTGGATCATACGAGTTTTTCGGCCTATTGAAAATGGTTCAAATCGGTCCCCATACAGCCCTACCCCCTGAAAAGGGCTTTTGAGTTCGTAATTATGTTAAATATTTTAGTATCTCTACAAAATTCGGCAAAACTTAGTTCTATATACGTCTTAATAATACTACCGATTTTCGTAGTTATCGGACTTTAATTCACCCTAGCCCCCATACCAAGTCCCTTTCAGAAAATGACTAGAAGGTCAATAATTCACTAATAAACACTAGTATCACGATGAAATCTAGCATACATAACTCTAATGTATACGTAAAGCCATGTACAAAAATTTATAAGGATAGGCCCATATTTACCCTTGCCCCCATATAACCCCTCTTTTAGAAAATCACTTTTTTCAACAAATTGTTAAAATATTTCGGAATTAAGGCAAACAACTTAAATGCTTTGTTATTAATAATAATTCACATTTTTAACATACTCAGTGATGTAGGATATAATATGTTCGGTCATGCCCGACTATACTTTCCTACTTGTTTTAAAATATTGTTAAATTTAGTTGGAATCAAGAACTACCGGAATCTACTTGACATTGTGTAGGTCAGCCGTTTTTTTTTTGCAAGGGAAGAACTTTAGAATGATCTTCCTTTTAACTGATCACGAGTAAAAATTCTCTTAATTCTTTCTTTCCTTAAGGCGACGATTCAATCCATTCCATCCATTTATAATTTTTCTGAAAATTTATAAAATGGAAAACCAGTAGAATGAACCAAGCTTTAGTTTTTGGTGGGAACATCAGTACTTCACTTATATACCCAACACCAAAAAAAGGGAAGGGTATATTGATTTTGTCATTCCGTTTATAACACATCGAAATATTGGTCATAGACCTACAAAAGTATATATATTCTGAATCCTTATTAAATTCCAAGATTCTAGACATGTACGACATGTTGAAATCACAATAGGTGCTTTGTTTGGTATTAAAAATGATCAATATCGATCCATGATTTCGCCTAGCCCCCATACAAGTTACGCCTCGAAATACAGTTTAAAGGGTAAAAAATTACTTAATTATGCAGAAATCGTGATAAAATTTTGCTCAATTTAGTTTTATGCAACCAAATTGTAATGTATGGTGGACATCGGACCATAATTGACTATACCTCTCATATAAGGTCCCCTTCAAAAAATCACTTTAACGCTTATAACTGTTTTAATAATACCAGTAGAGCGACAAAATTCGGCATAAACAAGTTTTACATGAACAAAAATCTCTCTACTAAATTTTATCAGGATCGGTTTCTACTTCCCATATAAATTCTGTAGAGTCAGGTCCATAACTGAATCCCCGGTTAAACTCCTAAAATTTAAGTCAGTAATTGAGTTTAATTTACAACATACGCTTTGATGGTGGGTATATAAGATTGGGCATAGACGAATATACCACTCTTACTTAGTCTCCCTACAAAGGATAGGGATGTGTGTATACAAGGGGGCCACCCTTGTATACACACATACATATTTAAGAAGAGAATATGCATTACCATTTCATTTTTAGACCACATAAGTATAAAAAACTTTTTTATAAAAATTAGAAACATTTTTATATTGCCTGGTTTAGTGCTGGCGCATATTTTTTATGGAATTTAAAGTAAATGAATATACATATGCATGTATCTTGTTACTTTACAATGTTTTATGTATTATATACATTTGTAGATTCATGTGTTTGTTAGTATTTGTGTTTTGATTTCAGGTTGTAAATTGTTGAAATACGTGAGAAATATTTTGTCGTTTTATTATATTTCCCTTCTTGGTAATAACTAGTAGTTGATACTTTCTCTAGGTGTGTGTCTGCAAAATTTTTTTGTTTTTCGTTACAAATACTTATTCCCATAACTAATGATTTCATTACGTCGGGGTAAAGTGAGTTGCTTTTGAGTTGCTAAAAAAAAACTGAAAATATCAGCAACAGCTTCATCGAAGATGTGTAAAATTGTAGTTGTACTCGTATTTGTACTTGTAAAATCGTACATAGAATGCGAAGTTATAAACAATCGTAAGAAAATTTAAAACAATTACTTAAAAAGAATGTGCACAACTTTTCTCCCTCTCGCAGAAACGAGAACAATCTGAAAGTTCACTAAAAATATTTAAGTGGAAAAGGAAATAAATGGATTGTTTGATAGCTCTTATTACGTATCATTTTTTGATAACATCATATTCCCGAATACCAATAGAACCCATATTAATTCGAGTGTTGTCTTAGTGGGAGTACAAAAGTGGATGGAGTCTAGAAAACATTTCGACATTATTACTTAGATACAAGATAGAATGTTTTGGTCAAGCGGAACATTAGAACAAATACCCATGGGAATCAGTTGCTACACGGATGGCTCTTAAAGGGGGATGGTGGTTACATTGAGCCTGGAATTATATTTTGAAGACCCAGAAATAGTAATACATATAACACCGTTTGCCTTATCACAATACTAGCTTCCATTCACAAGTCCGAGCAATAACGGAATGCGTAAATTGGATTAGAACAAATATGGCGCCTCTTGGAGTAATGAAATGGTGGGTAGAACCACAAATATCCTATGGGTTGACCCTTTTGAGGGGTCACACAGGACTACGGGCATACTATACAATGTTGAACGTGTGGTTTTGGACGAATATAGAGCACGTAGAGACGACAGTGAAACTCTGAAGCACTTTCTATGCCTTTGTCAGGCTTTCGGTAAAATTAGATTCAAATATCTTGGGCGTGATATTATTCCGGATAAAATATACCTCGCGAACACTGATTGGAAAATTTTTAGGAATTACGGAAACTGAATTTCGGACGATAATACATTCAGTAAATACTTTATAAGGTTACGCCCGATAGTGGCCTAGGTAAGATTAGCAGATTGTCCATGTTGTCATCATATTGTACACACTTGGGAACATTACGTCGATTCCCAATTTCTTTGGATTCTAATCCATTCGCACGATAAAGGTGTCTTTAGGATGTCAGTATCAGATAGATCTATAAGGTCGTGCAAAAAATTGCCTTAATTGAAGATAAAATCTATACTCAGCTAGGTCTGGGCGATGACAGAAGAAGTAAGTGATGCTCTGTTCTTCCTCCTCGTTTTGACAGCTCCTGCAAAAGTCGTTGGACATTCTAAGGATAAATCTATTCTGTTGATTATGGACTAGTCTATTAAATATTTTATTGATTAGTCTATGTAAATGAATAGAATAGGAATAGAACTCGAAAAATTTAGGGATTTTTCATCCTGCCTTCCCATTTGAATAAGTCAAATTCATCTAGTAATTTGTATATGTGTATGTATTTGTGGTTGTATTTATGTGTATAGTACATACATACTTACGTAGTTTTGTGCAATGTTTTTGTTACTTTTTGAGGGTAAAAATTTTTGTTAGTGATACCCTCACTTAACTCCTGCAAAGTTGTTAGAAAATTCATTTTTATTGCTTTAGTACGTGATTATTTTATTGCTCTGCTTTTTATTTTATACTTTTATACATTTATATTTCTTTTCTTCTTGTTGTTGTTTTTGTAGTTGATTTTTCTTTTTATCTTACGAATTGTAGGAAATTCATTCGTTTCTACCATGAATTTTGCTCTTATTTTCTCTGCCCATACTCTCAGCATAAAGAATACGTTTTTGTTAAGAGTTATTATTGAATTAGAAAATAAAACTTTGAAAAGTTTTTATGAGGATATTTTCTCCAACGCCCACTTCTGTAATATTAATATATGATTTCTTTCCTTTTTTATACTCGTTTATTAGAGGATTTTATTAAAGAAACGCAATAAATTGAGGTAGTTTAAGTAGAGGCAGCAGCATGATTTATTTATACAGAGAATTGACCAAAAAATAGTCATTTAAAATGAAATTTTTATTATCATTTACTAATTTAAGATTTATAAACGTTAATTTGAACGTAATATGTTTCTTTGAAGAATCAAAAATCAAGTCGCAGAAGATGGATTTTCTTATATAATTATAATAAAAAATTTCCTGGGTTACATTACCTTACAATAAGTACTTCAGCATATGAAACTATAATCTTAATTACACCATATATTAATGATGTGTATTAGGGTGTCCTCAAAATAGAAGTTTCTTTTTAAAATATAATATCTCAATTTTTATTTCCTGGCGTCAATATGTAGTGAATTGGATCAAAAGATATAAATATCCTTTTTTTGAGATATCATATGGTATCATATGAAAGGGGAGTATTAGTGGTTTAGTGAAGCGTTTATATAGCCTCTCCTATTCAATTGTCAACCTCACCTGCACGTGGTGTACTCTGCCGATAACTTACGAGGCTCTGACGTCCGGCCATGGACGGTATAAACCTTCCCTGAGTTGCAAAGGAAATGTTCAACTCAATCAATCTGCCCTCCTGGAGGCGTACTGGCAGCCCCAGATCCAGGATCGGATGCGGAAGCCTAATCAGCTACCCATTCTAAAAGAAACGGTTACCGAACTCGTAACGAATGTAAACCGATCGATTAATTTGAAGACGACCTTTAGCTTTAAACAACGGACACGATTTGGATCATGGAATGTACGATTGCTATTGGAACCGGCCAAATTGGCCCATCTATGCGGGGAAATGTAAAATTACAATCAGCTATTTAATGGTCTGAGCGAAACTAGATGGCCTGATTTTGCTGAACTTAAAACAACAACATGAACAACAACAACATATAGAAAACGTCCAGTCATTCTGCTACTTGAGCAGCATAACAACTACGAACGGAGGCTCTAAGGAAGATGTGTAAAATCGCATAAACAAAGCCCGACAGGCATACGGACAACTCAGCCATGTATGGAATTCACACCATATATCCAGGCGCACTAAGTTGGATATATTCAGCAGCTGTGTGAAATTAGTTGCCTTGTACGGATGACTATCATGGAACTCAGCACGTTGTGATCTCAAAGCAATGCAAGTCTTTATCAACTGTTGCCTATGCCGAATTCTGAAAATATTTTGGCCAAATACTATACTATAACATGATATAAGAAAACGAAAATGGTGTTGGATTCGGCAATAGACTGGAATCTGCAGGAAAGCTGCAGAAAAAGCCGTCCAAGTCGCACTTGGCGCAGACAACTGGACATGGAGATAATAAAGGCCAACAAGTCGTGGAGTAAGTTAAAGCATGCGGCAACAGATAAACGAGAATGGAAAAATGAAAGAATTAGAAAAGGCTTCAAAAAGGTCCTCTTTATGCTTAGACCCAGCTCACCAAATATTGACTCCAACACAAACATTTTGGGAAATGGTATCTACAATGAACCATACTTTCATTTTCCATACAAACGAAGCCATCCTAATGGCCATTAGTTGTCACAATACCACCACAAGCACACAATTGTCTGTTATGTATGAAGAAACTGATAAAAATCCATATTAACAAAAGAACTGCTTCCGTTTATAAATTACTTTAAACTCTGTGTAAAAAAAATATTTAAAATATGTTACCAATAAGTCATTTTATGCTGTTTTCTCACAATATTAGGAAATTTTTATTTTAAAACGATCAAAGAAATTAAGGTATTTATAAATTCAACTCATCATAATCATCATCATTATCATTCGCGTCGTCGTTAGCGACATCTCTACAATGACAACAATATTATCAGCTCCATCATCATGATTGTCGTCATTTCAGCATTTCTCACCTTTAAGATTCATATCAATATTAAGTTGTAAATTAAAATTACATGCTGGTTTAAAATATACGCTTATTTGTATAACAGGGGCGCTCAAAACTAAAATTCCGTAGCACGGGTGCTAGGGTTAGAAAATTCTGCTGACCCAACGATAGGAAACCTATACCAAGGTATATTTCATCTTCAAATGATCTGATGTTGATTTGATTTCAATTTGAAAAACAAAATCAAATCAGTTGATCAGAAATTGTCAAAAGAACAAAATCAGAGAACAAATTTTTACTCTGTGTGATTCGCTGATATAGATCTTGATATTCGCTGGCTTCCAAAATCCATAATAAATATTTGACAGTTAGCAAAAATGTGTGTACACTAGCAGTCATTTTATTAGTGCAGTTATATTTTGATTTAAATTTTGTTCGCTGCTATTTTACAAACACCAATAAAACTATAGTAGTATGTGTTTGAGCACCACTGTTGTATATACATCTGAAGCAGTGTCTATATGCGCCTCTTTATTCATTTTGAATGTTTAACGCGTCTGTGTTTTTGAAGAATTTGCTTCTCTTCATTGCTACAAGGATACAATTTATAAATTTGGCATATAAAAGCTTTGCGATATGATTACATTATGAGTGACTACGTACTACATCCCAACATATCGTATAAATACTTCTGAGACAAAAACCACACAAACACAGATACTCATATTCACTCATATGTATCTGAATATGTAGATTTTAACAACAACAGCATACTGAGCAACAAAATACTACTTATGATTTAATTTATATAAGAGCACCTCTTGTTTATTTCTTCGCATTTTGTTAAAAAAGTACAATATAAATACATATGCACGAACGAATCTTCATATACATCCATATAACCAAATATAATTAAGAATGTTTATACTGCATGACAAAAGTTGGTGAACCTGAATTATTGTATAATTAGGGTTATGTTGTGATTATAAAATGTTAAAATTTTTAACTGTAAAAGTGACTTAGTTATATCTAAAATAGAAATCATCATTCCTATGATAATAGCCATATTTGAGTTTCGAAATTATTTGAATCTGTACTGGAAATTTTGGGCACAAATGATTTCGAAAATGAAACTCAAAATTGTTTGAATTTGAACTCCATCAAGAAATATTTTTACTTCGGAGTCCATAATGGACCCTACCCCCATATAAGGTCCTCTTCAAAAATTTACGTGCCTATAAAAGTTTCTTATATCAAATTTCATAACTGTACATGTATTTTTCAGCCAGCAGTGATCATTAAAGTATTTTTCTGAAGGGGACCCTATATGCGGGTAGGGTCAATTATAGACCGATTCTCAATAAATTTGGTAGAGAGATTTTGACTCGTATAAAACTTATGTGTGTCGAATTTCATCACTTTGCTCGTATTTTAAAGCCACTAATAATCTTCAATGCCATTTTGTGAAGGGGAGCTTATATGGGGGTAGGGTCAATCGATCATATGCCGATTGTCATAAAAGTCAGTAGGGAGGTTTTGGCTCGTAAGAACCTACTCATGTCGAATTTCATCGCTATACTCGTACTTTTAAGCCAGTAATTAGCGTTAAAGTAATTTTCTGAAGGGTACTAGGGAGGTAGGGTCAATTATGTACCGATACACATGGAATTTGGTTAAGAGATTTTGGATCACAAGGAAATTACTTGAGTCAAATTTCATCGCTATACTCGTATTTTCAAGCCAGTAATGAGTGTTAAAGTAATTATCTGAAGGGGACCTTATATCGGTAGGGTTTTTTATGGACCGATCTACATAAAATTTGGTAGAGATGTTTTGACTCGTAAAAAAATTACATATGTCAAATTTCATCACTATGCTCGTATTTTTAAGCCAGTAATGAGAGTTAAAATAATTTTCTGAAAGGAACTTTATATGCGAGATAGGGTCAATTATGGACCAATCTACATAAAATTTGGAAAACAAGGTTTTGGCTTTCATGAGACTTATATGTGTCGAATTTCATCGCTATATTCGTTTTTTTGAGCCAGTAATGAACGTAATTGTCACTTTCTGAAGGGGATCTTATATGGGGATTAGGGTCAATTATAGACCGATGGGAGATTTTGGCTCGTATGAAACTTATTTATATCGAATTTCAACGCTATACTCGTACTTTTAAAACAGATATGCCCATTAAAGCTGTTTTTCGGGGATCCACTTGTATGGGGGCTATCCGAAAACGTGGACCGATATTGCCCATTTTCAGACGGACATACGGACGGACATGGCCAGATCGTCTTGGAATTTAATAAGAACCCAGAATATATATACTTTTGTATATCTATGATCAATATTTCGATGTGTTACAAACGGAATGACGAAATCAATATACCCCCCATCTACATATTAAATATGTAGGAATGCTAAAAACCAAAAATCAGATGACACAATTCTCAGCATCCTTGCTGGAAAATTATCAAGTGGACTGAAAATAGTATTTACAAAAATTAGAAAGTATCATACTTATAATAACTAATGAAAGTGGTCCTATATATGGACTTAAATATTAGAAGTTAAATGGGGGCTTGATTTTGTTATGGACCGATCTCTACAAGGTATTTTTTTGGCGAATTTTATTTTAATTCCATAATTTTTAAGCAATTTAAATAAACAAATCTTCTGCAAGAAATGTTATATGGGGCCAATTACATACATATGTTCCGAAAATTTTGTTTTATATAAAACTAATTTCCTATAATTTTTTAAAAAAGTTTTTTTTTTTCAGAAATCGATCTTGTATGGGTGGTTGGATCAATTATGGACCGATCCTGATCCAATTTGGTACAAAGATCTTTGTTCCCACAAAACTTGTTTATGTTAAATTTCGTCATTATAATAGTTTTATAAACAAGTTATGAGTTATGAACGTTGAAGACATTTTCTTAAGGTGACCTTATATGGGGAGTAGGATCACTTATATAGAATCGGGGGGCCATTTGTATAGGTTCTACTCGAAATCATGGACAAATATTTCTCAAAATTTTAATTGTCTAAGGGCCTATCATGATTTCAACAGACAGACGGACGGGCAAGGCTAGATCGTCTTAGAATTTAATAAGCACCCAGAATATATGTATGTATATGCTTTAGTAGATCTATATTTCTATGTGCTACAAACGGAATGACTAAATCCAGATACCCCCATATGCTGTGATGGTGGGTATAAACATTTAGCAAATTTCGTTAAAGAGTCGACTAAATGTGTTTTACTCTATACGTTCCAGAAAAAAATCAGTAAAATCAGGAATTTTTAATTTAAAACATGCATAAAAATAAAAGTTTTAATCCGAAGAATATATAATTTGTAAAATTAACAAGTGGAAATCATATTTTTTAATCAAAAAAAGGCTGATGGAAAATACGATTTGAAAATAAAATGCACTGTAATTCTTTCTATTGGTCACAAAATAAAGAAGATCATTCCTTTAATTTCCAAATTTTCCTCCCAATTCAGGGTCTTTAAATAATAGAATAAATCGCATAACTTTAATCAGTTTACATGAGAAATATAAGTAAAATCGTGGGGGAAAATTGTATGCTAAAAACATGGATGTAGGATATTATATGGTCCTACTTAACTGTCCATAACATTCCTTGATGTTTTAATATAACATCTTTTATAGCCGACTGTAAAGAAATACAACCACTATAATATCGGAGAAAAAAAAAGTATGAAGAAAGTGATGTAAATTGCTTGTGTTATGTTGCTACTGCTATTTTTGCTGTTGCTCTTGTTTTCGTTGTTGTTGTATTTTTGATGAGATGGTTTTGCAACAGCTTCAACTTTGTTGAAGACATTCTAAAATTATCGTAAACATAAATTCTGCATAAAATTGTGCTTTCATATGATATTTTATATCATTTTATGTTTGTTCAAGCCAAAAGTAGACACACACATACACACACACATTCATTGAAAGAGCTCAGAGTGAAAAAAGGAGAAAACTCCAGAGTCAGTCCAAAGGGGTTGAGGCATGAGACATAAACATGGAAACGAAACAATGATGCGGCTGCTGCCTGTGATGTTGGTGTTGCTTGTTGCTGTATGTTCGTGTTTGTGTGAGTTTTTGCTCCTTTTTTTATTATTTTATATCATTTCATTTTGTTGTTGTTGTCGTTGTTATTTTTTGCACAAAAGTGATAAAAGCGGAAAGTAGATTGTGTTAAAACACTAATGGGTGAATTGGTTGGTGGGTTTGACTGAATTGGCAGTGGTAGGGTTTCAGTCTATATGACTGCCGTGTAAAATGTTGGAGTTGGGTGGAATTCAACTCGGCGAGATGGTGTGTAGCATGGGTATTTACTTTAAAGAGTGTTGCTGTTTTCTTTGCTGTTGTAGCTGCCGCAAACTTAAATGTCAAAATAAAGAGAACTGGGAATAATTCGTAGTAATATTTGGGCTCTAAAATATGCTGTGTATACACAAAAATTTACTTTATAGCCCACTAGACAGTATTTGTTTATTTTGGTTGTAACATTTTTTCACATTTTTTTTTTGACAAAATATATATACATCCACATTCACAAAAATAGAGTAAAGTTTTTTATACTTTTTCTTTTTTTACTTAATATTGCATATAAATAGCCTTGTCTTGCCGTGCTCACTGTTAACAGGATGAATTTAAAATACGGCCATCCTTTGGTAAGTTTATGTCAGTTTATGTGTTTCTGTGTTTGTGTATTTTTTAAATATTAAGAAAAATAAACCTGAAGAATTTGTAATAAAATACTTTTATGCCGTTTAATTAAAGTCCAGAGACATAATGTTATAAAATAACAAGTTGATGTTTATGTTCAAGGACAATTGATTTCAAATTTGCACACCATAATTTCTGAAAATTTAATGGTCAAAAAGCTTTTAGTACAGCTAAATGACAATATCATGTATATGTTAAATCAATGTTTTTTACTTATAAATAACTAGCATACCTTGAGTGCTTCGCTACTCTAACCAAAATTAATTACATACAAAATTTTATTTACATTTATAGAAAATTAAAATTGATTTAAAAATTGTTTAATGTTTCAGTTTTTTACGTTCAATATCACGTGAATAAATTCGCAGAAATAAAAAGAACTAAAAAGTTCTCTCTTAAAGAATCTTATTCAATGATGACCGTGTATGTTTAATAATCATGTGTTTTGAACTCATATTGTAAAACATACAGAGTATCATTTAATGAAAGAAAAAGTACCAAAAGTGGAATAAATTCTACCTTAGTGGAAAGTACTAATAAAAATAGTACAATTTTTCCCCTTTTTCGCTTAGAAATATACTTTTTTAAGAATTAAGTTTACAAAATGTTCCGTATTTAAATCTATATATCACAGATAAAACTCAAACGAAACAAATCTGCATTCATTTGTTCCAGAAAAATTGTGCTTTCAAAAAGGTACCAGACAATTTACTCGAATTTGGTCCTATCTAGGCCTTAGTACTCGAATTCCAAAATAATATACCAATGGCTTATTTTGTGTGAGGAAATAAACTACTTTTTCAAATTTTATAGAAATTGGCTCAATGAGTTTGAATAAACAGTGAAATAGCAAACATTTTGTTTCAATAAATATTACAGAGTTAGTCCGTAATTTAATAGGAATACATCAATTAATAGAAAAAGGTTTCTTTTCTTTTACACCCAAAAAGGACTGAATTTTATAAAAGTACGAAACAGGTGTCTCCTAATTTTAGGAGATATATTCAAAAAAAAATTACGAAAATGTTATTTTGTTTATTAGCTAAAAAGTTATAAGGGGCCAAAAAACACATTTTCACCCCTTAAAAGTACGAATTTCAAAAAAGTACCTGACACCCATCTGGATATTTTAAGAGTAGATACGGGTGCATTTAAATTTTTTCTTGTATCACTAATATTAGGTAAAGGGTTTTTTCCCCTTTTTTACCCCTAAATTTACAAATTTCCAAAAATCCCTCCTTAGTGAATCTACATAACCAAAAACACATCTATGGTAAAAATTTCATGATTCTAGGTTAAGTCGTTTGGGCTGTGCGATGATGAATCAGTCAGTCAGTAACGCTACTCTTTTATATATGTATATATATATATATATAGATTATAGTTATAGATATTTGCATTCCTAATCATACCATAAAATGTAGTTGTAGTATGTTTGTACTATTTCAAAGCAAAGTATTTGTAAGAATTTTTATGCCCACAAAAAAAAATATATTGTTTTTGTCATTACATTTGTAACACTTCGAAATATTGGTGGAAGATTAGATCTAGCCATGTCCATCCGTCTGCTTGTCCGTCCGTCCGTCTGTCTGTTGAAAACACGAGTCCAAACGGGATTAGCTAGAGATCTGAAATTTTGCCCATCAGCAATTACTTTAACGTCCATAACCCGCTTAAAAATACCAGTAAAGCAACCAAATTCTACATAAACAGGTAATATGGAAACTTAAATGCCGTTGTTTCATTTTATAAGGATAGTACCAAAATTGACCCTACCCTACTATATAATGCCCCCTCATAAAATTACTGTAACGCTCATTACTTGTTTTAAACTGTCCGTAAAGCAACAAAATTCGACATAAACATGTTTGATCGGAAATGAAATTCCTCTGACAAATTTTATAAGAACCGGTCTGTAAGTGACCCTACCCCTATATAAGGTCCACTTCAGAAAATAACTCTCTTTACTTGGTTCAAAATTCCATTTTAGCAACTAAACTCTACATAAACAAGGTTTATGGGAACTAAAATTTTATAGCTTAATTTTTTACTGATAGGACCATAATTGACCTAACCCCCCATATAAGGTCCCATTTAAAAAAAAATTATAACACACATAGCTTGCTTCAAAATGTTAGTGTAGCAACGAAATTCTCCATATACATATACAAATTAATCGGAACTAAAATCTATCTTAAATTTTAAAAGGATCGGTCTACCATTGGCCCTACCCCACCATATGAGGTATTCTTCAGAAAATAATTTTAAATATTGTAACAAGCTTTAAAGACATGTATAGTAGGGTGGGTCGAAAAAAAAAGTTGAGTCAGTCACCCCCTACGATTAAAGATATGTTAATAAAATTTTCAAAAATATAAAAAATAGTTTTTTGCCACGCCTAGAGATACTGCGCTTTTTGTTTTTTATATATAACGTCGTGTTATTAATTAATAAAATTAAATGCTGAATAAAATTATCTTTCTTGTGTTAAGATAGGGGGCAGAATGAAATTTTTGTATTGTAAATTAATTTGAAAAAATAATTTTCGACCATATCCCTAACTATACAGGTATTTTTAAATATCTATAAAATAAGTGTTTATGCATAAAAGTGATCATTTTAAAAGCTAATAGTTCATATAATTCAATGTAGGATCCGATTCATTGAAGGATCCGAGATATCAGAAGTCACGCATAGAATATGACGTCCAATTAAAAAATTTTCTAAGAGTGAAATATAGCTACAGTCAAGCTATAAATATTGATATATGATATGTTACGATCAGACTTAAAATGGCGGCGTAATATATAAAAAACAAAAAAGGCGGTATTTCTAGGCGTGGCAAAAAAATATTTTTTATATTTTTGGAAATGTTATTAACATATCTTTAATCCTAGAGGGTGACAGATACAAGTTTTTTTTTTGTCCATAGAGACCGACCCACTCTAAATAGCAATGAAATTCGACATGAACAAGTTTTATTGGAATTAAAATCTCTTTGCCCCTTCAGAAAATGACTTTAACACTGGCTTAAGGAACATAATTTCATCTTCCTCGTCCAAACTTCTACAGTAGCTAAAACATGGGTAGCCTATACGTTCCGACATATGTCCAATCCTACAGTGCCCAGTAATTATACCAGTGAGAAACCTAATTGAGTTCTTACTCAATGACAAAAGAGTTCTAGTCCTATCCGTTGTCGGAGTGGGCCAGAGTAGTCTCGATATTCTACAAGTGGTGATATTTGACCACCTGAGTTGCATCTTACTCAAAGCACAGTCATCTATTAATTTTTATAGTGTCACCTGGAGAGTGCGAATATTCCTTTGAGCAAAGGGTTAAGTCTAGGAACGACCCTTGCGCATTCATCAGAAATTTTAATTTTCCCGGATGCCATCATTAAATATTTGTAAAATTTTGTGAGGATTTGTCCATGTATTATGAAAACAAATAAAAAAAGAAAATATACATATAGTATAGGACCACTTTCCGAAATTCATGGTGGTTATATAAGATTCGGCATAGGCGAATATAAAACTCTTACTTATTTATAATTACACTAGTTTACAAATTAATACTTTCTTTTAACCCTTTTTCAGCATTTTCTCTCTTAAAGAATAATTTAAAGAATTGACGACCAAAATAAAGCAATCCATATAGGTTTTATATTCTGAACAAAATCGTTGATAACTGGTGTTATTAGTATTACTTCTAATACATGTTTGATTTTTTTTAATTTATACATGAACCCGTTAATTTTATTTCATTAACAAATATTATAATTAAAATATGTATGTGTTCCAAAAAATATGTACAATTAATTTGCATTTATAATTATTTACAAAAAAGTACTTTAAATTAATTACACTTCATAACCCACCATCATTAAATTTAACCAGGAAAAAAGGTTTCAAGGTAAAAAAGGACAATGGCATGAATGAAATTTAGGGAAGTATATTCCTTTATTTGTTATTTAATAAAATAATCGTTAATTTCAATTTTAACTTTTACAAAGTGTTTAAAAACGTAGTTGAGAGCAGAACATTGAAAGAGTGAGATTATTTTTATTGTATCTAAATTAAAATTTTTACCAAAAAAATTAAACATTTTTTTTTTTTTAATTTTATAAATGACACAAATTTGATACTTAAGATCTACTCAAGGGGACCTAGAAAGTAGAAATATTACCTAGTAATGTGCCCGAAAATGACAATATTTTGAGCTATAATCCTAAAATAACTTCAAATATACTCTTCATATACTCATTCAAACACAGCACCCACATTAATTTTGACATTACACAATCAAATGGCACAATTGCCCACAAACCAACATACGTTTAATAGATTTGCACCATCACTTGATTTTGTGTAACCTTAAATATGGTTTGTAAAGTATGCATTCCTTTGCAGTCCAAGAACCACCCACAGTCTATGAAAATGAATAAAAAAATATATACTTAACTGAAAATAAGCGTTTATTTTAAAACTTTTCCACCTAAAGACCGAGATAGAGTGAAGGAAAACTAGAAGACGAAATGATAAAATATTAAAGTTTGATGTCTCAGTTTAAGTACAAGTCATAATTTATGCATTTTTGCGAAACTTGTGTTCACTATATAAACATTAGGGTGTCCCGTAGACTACGAGAAAAATAAAAAATATTTTATTAATAAGGCCTCAGTTTTCTTCTACCACCCACTTTATTTGCTGTGTTTGATGTTATGTTTTGAGAATTCTCCATTGATTACTTTTTAAAGCAAAAGTTTACTAAAATCAGCATTTAGCGTAACAAACAGAACTTAAATATGTGTATTGACCACACCTACTTTCAGACAATTTAAAAATAAACAAGTAAGAAATTGTAGTCGGGCGAGTCCGACCATATAATACCCTACACCTGCTACAAAAAAAATGTGATTCAGTTTTCATAATAAAGCATTTAAGTTGAATTGTACCTTGCCTCAGATATACTTAAGCCATTTATTGTTGAAGAAAATTGTGGACATTTAAGTCTAATTTTGAAGGGGGATTTGTATAGGGGCTATGGTCAAATGAGACCCTATAATTATAAAATTCATGAGAGTCATCAAGGCTAGTATAGAACTTGGTTTTGCAGCTTTTTGTCGAGATACGAGTATATTAAACATAATTATGAACATAAAAGCCCTATTAGTCCGGTTCAGTTGTATGGGGGCTAGGTGAAATAATGGACCGATGTTAACCATTTTCAGCAGACTTCGTCTCTGGTACCAAAGAAGATCGTGTGCCAAGTTTCATTGAATTATCTTCAAAATTGCAACCTGTAGTTTGATTACAAGGTTTACAAGCCCTATTGGGGGTTCAGTTGTATGGGGGCTAGGTGAGATAATGAACCGATGTTAACCATTTTCAACAGACTTCTTCTCTGGTACCATAGAAGATCGTGTGCCAAATTTCATTGAATTATCTTTAAAATTGCGACCTGTAGTTTGATTAAAAGGTTTACAAGCCCTATTCAGGGGTTCAGTTGTATGGGAGCTAGGTGAGATAATGGACCGATGTTAACCATTTTCAATAGGCTTCGTCCCTAAGGCAGTAGAAGATCATGTACTAAATTTCATTGAATTATCTTCAAAATTGCGACCTGTAATTAGATTACAAGGTTTACATGGACGGACGGACATAACAAAATAATAGTGAAAAGTGGGCAAAATGTTTGGTGGTGGGCATGGCTATCATTAAAAGTATATTAGATTATGTTGTAAATTTCAATATATTTAAAAAATTCCTTGTAAATTTGATTCACTTTTTTCACCTATGTGCATAAATTTTTTATATAAAAGGAAGGCGTGACCTTATTATAAATACGCCTATTTATTTAAAGCATTTTGATCTTATAAGGTTTTATTCAGTTGGTTAGTTCTTAAGTTATTGCTTTTTGCTTTACTCAATAATACCAAAATTAGCACTAATATACGAAGTGGACGTGGGCATGATATAACCGCCAGTTTTTTATGGTATTGTGAAGATATATACTTAACATGAAGTAAACATATACTTCTAATTTTAGACTTTTGTCGTACCAGAATGTACTAAATGTGGCACTAATAGGGAAACTTTCCAATTTTTTTTTTTTATTTAGTATGCATCGTTTGCAAGGTACTCCTACAAAATCGTGATCCACGGGACCCCCTATGTAAGTGGTTGAGTGAGTGATATTTTAGATGTGTGCATAAAGTGGTTATGTAAAAGGAGTTCTTTAGTCAACACTGCTTCAACTACTGTCACTTTACAACAATTACATGATGCTACTTACACACATACAAACATACGTACATATATTCTGAGTTATTTATTTTTTTATTCCATTTTTTCATTCACTGCCATTATTAAAATGAAAAAGTAACCCTTTTGGGGAGTTGTTTAGTAGCTGCCGTTTTCAAAATGAATAAAACTGACAAACTTGGTCAACATTTTAACACCATTATTTTCATAATTATCATCACTAGCAACGTCATCATCATTACTAAATATTATGCTTGCATAGCAACGTAATGGTCATTATGAATGACTCTATTCTAAAATGAAAATTAAATTCAGTTGAGTTGTGTAATTTTAACCGGAAAACTTTGCACATAAATTCAGTTGCATGTTATTTCTAATGTACTCCAACTCTTGTGAGGGTAATAATTAAAAATATTATTAATTTATTTCAGCTAAAATATTGTAAATATTAAAACAAGTGTTTTAAATTACTTTAACAGCTTATGCCCATTAATATGAAATATTAATAAATTTATAACTCTAAAATGTTTTTATTTATTCAGAGAATTTAAATATTTAAAGTAAAATTTAAAAAAAATCTCAATGGGAAATATATTAACCAAAGCGATTCATACAAATATCCAAGTTTGTTTGACATCATCCAATATTTCTTATTGCACAGTCTAACTTGTGCATTCAGATAACAGACAGAAATCCATAACTCTTCAATTATCCCCCAGTTAATTAAATTTTTTCCTAATTAAGTATTTCAATGACTTTCCGTGAATGCATGAGAGTGTAAATGCACTGGCGCATCATCTATAATATGGTTACATGAGTAACTACAAGCGAAAATACTTCAATATTTTATTTATTAAGTGAAGTGACTTCACGCGTTTTTAATAAGTGTGAAATTAAATTCAATTTGTATGACTTTTGTAAAACAAAAATAAACAACGAGCGCGAGAAAAATAACAAAATAATATATTTTTCAAAAAAATCTAATTAGGTTTCAACAAAATCTAATTAGGTATAAACAACATATGCGTATGATTGTTATTAATTAGAACCAATATTACTCAAACTCATGCATTGATAAAGCTGATTTTGTCTGTCTGTTAATAACATATCTTACATGAGGAGAATTACGGTATATCACCACAAAATTTTGTTATATTGTAATAAAGTTTATTTGAGGTTCGGATACAGTTGGAGTTCAGCTTCTTTTAAAAGAAAGTTATATACCTTATAAACCTCTTTTCACTACTTCTTCGTCAGCATTTTATCTCATTTCAGTTGTTGAGTAAGTTGTTTTGTTTTTTTTTAATAACAAAAAAAGCCATTCTTTAATGCTGAAGATATATTTATTTTTTGTTCTTACATTTTTATGAGATAACTAGCTTATTACCCGCTACTTTGTTAGCGAGGGTTTTTATAGAATGAGAAATATGTTGGCTATTCATTTAGCAAGGAAAAAATAATATGTTTTACAAAGATTACAAATTTTTAAATATTGGTAATTCCCTAATTTGAAGAAATGATGATAGTATATGTGTACTCAATTTTAAGTACTTAAAAGTCCACTTTCATAGATTCTCATTTACGCCGTGCTCTATATGTTTAATTTCATGTTTTTAGGTTGAATTTTATAGAAAACTCAAAAAGTAC
Source organism: Lucilia sericata (assembly GCF_015586225.1). Lineage (NCBI taxonomy): Eukaryota > Metazoa > Arthropoda > Insecta > Diptera > Calliphoridae > Lucilia > Lucilia sericata. Next base: position 707,841 of record NW_023994089.1, on the reverse strand, counting down.
CAATCGAAGGACAAAAAAGTGCCAAAAAGTTCACTTTTATAGATTCTCATTAACTAAGGCCTCTGCATGCTTAATTTCATGTTTCTAGGTTTAATTTTATGGAAAACTCAAAAAGTACCAGTCGAAGTACGATAAAGTACCAAAAAGTCCCCTTTTATAGATTCTAATTTACTCCAGGCTCTACATGCTTAATTTTATGTTTCTAGGTTAAATTTTATAAAAAACTGAAAAAAGTACCAGTCGAAGAATGAAAAAGTACCAAAAAGTCTCCTTTTATAGATTCTTATTTACTCCGGGCTCTACATGCTTAATTTCATGTTTCTATGCTCAATTTTATAGAAAAATCAAAAAGTACCAGTCGAAGAACGAAAAAGTACCAAAAAGTCCCCTTATATATTCTCATTTACTCTGGGCTCTACATGCTTAATTTCATGTTTCTAGGTTAAATTTTATAGAAAACTCAAAAAGTACCAGTCGAAGGACGAAAAAGTACCAAAAAGTCCCCTTTTATAGATTCTCATTTACTAAGGGCTCTACATGCTTAATTTCATGTTTCTAGGTTAAATTTTATAGAAAACTCAAAAAGTACCAGTCGAAGGACGAAAAAGTACCAAAAAGTCCCCTATTATAGATTCTCATTTACTCTGGGCTCTACATGCTTAATTTCATGTTTCTAGGTTAAATTTTATAGAAAACTCAAAAAGTACCAGTCGAAAGACGAAAAAGTACCAAATAGTCCCCCTTTATAGATTCTCATTTAATCTCATTAAGCTCTACATGCTTAATTTTATGTTTCTAGGTTAAATTTTATAGAAAACACAAAAAGTACCAGTCGAAAGACGAAAAAGTACCAAAAAGTCCCCTTTTATAGATTCTCATTAACTAAGGCCTCCGCATGCTTAATTTCATGTTTCTAGGTTAAATTTTATAGAAAACTCAAAAAGTACCAGTCGAAGGACGAAAAAGTACCAAAAAGTCCCCTTTTATAGATTCTCATTTACTCCGGTCTCTACATGTTTAATTTCATGTTTCTAGGTTCAATATTATAGAAAATTCAAAAAGTACCTTTTGAAGAACGAAAAAGTACCAAAAAGTCCCATTTTATAGATTCTCATTTACTCCGAGCTCTACATGCTTAATTTCATGTTTCTAGGTTTAATTTAAAAAAAAACTCAAAAAAGTACCTGTGTAGAACGAAAAAGTAGCGAAAAGTCCCTTTATTATTAATTTCATGTTTCTATTTCAATATCATAGAAAACTCAAAAAGGACCAGTTGGAGAATGAAAAGTACCAAAAAATATCACCGGGGTTCCAAATAACACCCCATTAGGATATGTAGTGTTTTTAAATTAAAAAATTTTATCTAAATTCGATCATTGTGGTTGAATAAAATCAAATTTCCCATTTTTACCCCTTTTGGTACTTTTTTCCTCCCCATTAACGAAATAAAAATTCTATTCCAAAAAGTTGCAACATCGTAGTGGGAGCCCGTTATTATGTATTCATATGTATAAGTTAATAAACCAAAAACAATGTTTTATGAAAAAAGTACCAAAAATAGGTACAATTTTAACCCCTTAAACGTCCGAATATCCAAAAAGTACTAAATTCATATTTTTATTTTTTCGTTAAGTTATGAAGGAGTCAAAAATATTTTTTGAATGTGCACTGGTTTAAAAGATACATGGGGTGCGAAAAAAGTACCAAAATACAGTTTTTACCCGTTTATTCCCTAAAGGGGCCGAATTTTAAAAAAGTACCAGACACCTGTCCGTTTATTTTTTAAATGAACGGCGATAAGCTTTAAACTGTTTTTGTATCTTTTCTAGTTTAGGAGATATAAGGTTACCGAATTTACCCGTTTTTACCCTTTTTTACCCCCTAAACATTCGAATTTCCAAAAATCCCGTCTTAGTGGATCTATTTGGCGGGAGACCAACCTCCTGTCCAAATTTCAGCTCTTTAGCTTCAACCGTTTAGGCTGTGCGATGATGAATCAGTCAGTGAATCAGTCAGTCAGTCAGTCAGTCAGTAACGTTAGAATTTTATATATATAGATAAATGTTATCTAGGAGGACATCCCTCCTATGACAAGCCTGTTTTAGGATCATCATTTTTTCAGGTCTTTTTCAGTACTTCCATGGAGTAAATTCTACATCTTTTTTGCTTCTTTGGAAGTTCTTTTTTTGCTGGGAATCTAATTAGGTTTTACAAGTTAGAGTGCTATATTCGGCTATACCGAATCTTAAATACCCTCCACCAGCAAGCTACTTTTTATTAAAACCCATTTAACTATCTAACTTTAAGATAAATTGACAAAATTTTTGTTTCCGTAGTGAAGGTACTAACATTTATGTATATGTGGAACTAATTTTGATTAGGTTCATAAAATTTTAATTAAATAGGCCAGTTGCAAGCATTTTAATATAATGATTTATCTATATACATACATACTCATGTCGAATTTTATTTGGATATAATCATTTAATAATGAATTAAGTGGTATTAAGTGATTTTCAAAAGTAAGATTCCGTATAACGATTTATATATACAAAATACACATATATGTCGAATTTTATCCCAATGACTTTGATTGTCAATGTGCATTTAAGTAATTTTCGGAAATGATCCTTATATGGGATTTGTGACCAATAATGGACCGATCAAAAAATTTCGTATAATGATATGCAAAAAAACAAATCAACTCGAAGATTACTCCAATAGATTTATTAATTAATAAAATATGTGCGTTTAAGTGATTTTCGGAACTGGACTTTATACAGGAGCTATGGCCAATTACGGGCCTCTCCAGAAAAATTTCGTAGAGTGATTCATATCAATCATACAAAACATATTTGTGTCGAATTTTATCAAGATACCTTTATTTGACAATGAAATATGTGAGTTTAAATGATTTTCGAAAGAGGGCCTTATATGGGAGCTATGACCAATAATGGACCGATCCGGGGAAAATTGGTAGAATGATTTATATGTACACAAAACATATGCAAGTTGAATTTTATACCGATAGCTTTATTTATCAATGAAACATATGCGTTTAAACGATTTTCGGAAGTGGACCTTATATGGGAGCTATGACCAATTATGGTCCTATCCGAAAAAAATTTCGAAGAGTGATTCATGTATAGACGAAACATATTAGTGTCGAATTTTAAGATACCTTTATTTGACAATTAAATTTGTGCGTTTAAGTGATTTTCGGAAGTGGACCTTATATGGGAGCTATGACTAATAATGGTCCGATCCGAAAAGAAATTCTGTAGAATGTTTTTTATGCACACGAAACATATTCAGCTCGAATTTTATCACAAAAGCTTTATTTATCAATGAAATATGCCCGTTAAGGTGATTTTTGGAGGTGGACCTTATATGGGAGCTATGACCAATTGTGGACCGACTGGTAGTATGATTTCTATTCATATTATATTTGTATTGATATCGATATATTTGAGGGAGTTATTAACAATAAACTAATTTCCGGGAATATACACCTTTGTATGGGCGCTATGGGATTGGATCAATTGTTATAAGTTTGAACATACCTGATCCCTGGCATAAAAAAATAATGTGTGACAAAATTCACCGAAATATCTTTGGTAGTTTCTGAGAAAACTACTTAAGAATTGGGAAAAAACTTTATTTTTTCAAGGTAATCTGAAATTTTTACTCATAACTTTTTACGTCGTAAACCGATTTTACTAATTTTCAATACCAAACTGTACGGGATAACAAAGAATGGGTGAATTTTGTGGATTTCTATTGCTTCGTTTTAATGTGAGCGTGTTTTACGACTCAGAATTTCATAAGAATATATATACTTTGTTGGGTCTCAGATGAATATTTCTCGGTGTTACACACGGAATGACAAAGTTATATATACCCTCTATCACCACTGATGGTGGTGAAGGGTATAAACAACGTATGCGTATGATTGTTATTAATTATAACTAATATTACTCATGCATTGATAAAGAAAGTGCTTCCAAAGTGCACTGTATAAGTTAAGGCAATCAATATAATATTGCTAACTTTTTATACTTATCTGTTTTCTTAATTAACTCTTCTTAGTTTGATCTTGCTTTGTTACTATTATTCTTTTATTTATGTTATCATTTGTAATAATTGTAGAGAGAACTAACGGTAGGAGCAATATTAGTCTCTCGAAATATTGTTGTTATTATCATTAACATTTATTTATTGTTTCATCTTTTGTTATAATTCTGATGAGAAGTAAAGAAGAGAGCAATAGGAGTCTCTTGAATTGTTGTAGTTAACGCCTTTCGATATACTTAATTCTTAATCGTACAGTTAATTATAAGTCAGTCTATTTTGATTTTTTAAGCAATCCTCATAGTAAGGAGCGTGCGAAAATAAGTAAGAATTTAATTAAAGTTAAATTGGAAATTAAAGTGAATTAAATAAAATTATATAAATTGTGAAAACTAAAAAATGTGTTTTACTTTAAACAAAAAATGAGAAATGTTAATTTATATAAAGCTGATGTTGTCTGTCTGTTAATAATACATCTTATATGGGAACAATTATGGTCCTATCATCTCAAAATTTTGTTTATTTGAGGATCAGATACAGTTAGAGTTCAGCTTCTTTTAAAAAAAAACCCAAATATTTTTATACCCAGGTTAGGTTAGGTTTGTATTATACATGCATATAATATAATTTTATCATCCAGTTTGTAATATCCATCTGCCTGCCTGTAAGTCTGTATGTTTGTTAAATATTGTTTTCCAAAAAGTAATTTTTGCCGAATTTAATTCCATTATTTTTGAACGATTTAAATAAACTTATTTCTTACAATTCTGGTTATATGAGGCCAGTTTTGTTCAGAAAAAATTTGGTTATATAAATCTAGTTTGTTGTGCATTGCATCGCTATACATGCATTATTAAGCCAATTGTGAATGTTAAAATCATTTTCTGAAAGGGACCTTATATGGCGGTAGGGCCAATTATGGTTCGACTTGTGCAAAATTGTATCACAATTGCTATCTTATCATCTATATATGTATATAAAAATGAATGTGTGTTTTTATGTTTGTTTGTTTAGACTTTATAGACAGCTAAACGGCTGGACGGATTTTTCTGCAATTTTCACAGTGTCTTCCTGTATGTCTAGAAGGAACTTCAAAATTTCAAGTGGGCGACGTTCCACGCCCACATTCAAAGCTTTAAAAGTCGCATATCTCAGAAACTGCAAGAGTTGGAGTCCTCAAATTTTGTATGGACAACTTTGACATCCATAAAATATTTTTGGATAAAATGGGCGGAATGGCTATAGTGGGCGTGGCACGTTCCATATGAAGAAAATCTTAAATCAGTATATCTGAGCAAATATAACACATAGAGTCCTCAAATTTTGTCGGAAGCACTTTAGGGTCAGTAATGGGCGTGGCACCCCCATATTAATTAAATACAACAATTCGCTTTCCTGGGAAACTATTAGAGTTACAACCTTCATATTTTGCACGAAGAACTTAAGCATCCAACTGAACATTTTTTGTAATAAATTGGCGGACTACCGATGGTGGGGGGGAGGCGTTGCTCCTCCCATATGAAAAAAAAAAACAAAAAATCATTTAACTGGGAAATTAATAGAGTTAGCATCTTAAAATTTGAAATAAGTAGAAAAAATCGTATGTTTGGGATTCTATTAGAGCAAAAATTTGTTGACATCATTGTAAACATTTCGGTAATAAATTCACGGACTAGCAACTTGAAACCTCCCATATGAATTAAATAAAAAATTCATATATGTATTTGAGAAATATAGAGCTAAAAAATTTTACATGCAAAACTTTGATATTTATGTGAACATTTAAAGAAAAATGGGCGGACTTTCAATGGGACCTTGGCATCTCCCATATGAATTAAATACAAAATTTCGTACATCTGGGAAACTATTATATTATTAAAATTTTTCATAGTTTACATTAAAATCTAAATTAACGTTTGGAAAAATTGGCCAACTTGCAATAATTTGCGTGGCATCCCCAAAATGTAAAAAATTTATATCTGGAAAACTATTATAGTTAGAATCTTTAAAATCGTAAAGTGTTTTTTAATATACATTTTAATATACATTGATTTTAGGGTAGCAAAGCACACTGGGTATAGCTAGTCTAATATAAGACATTTAAAAGTGTATTCTGGTGAATCACTTTTATGGGGACTAGGTGAAATCATAGACCAATATTACTCATTTCTAATAGCACACAAATGTTGTCAATATAGAATATTTGAGCAAAAATTTAATTGTATAGCTCTTACTCTGTGGTCACTATCGTGACTAGATCTTAGAATTTAATATGGACCCTTTTGTCTTTCTATGATATTTGAATGTGTTATAAATGGAATTATGGTGGGTATGTTTTGACATATAAATTTAATCAGGGAATATTTAAAATCTCATTGTACATTTTCCATTAATATTTTTTTTTCCAGTTTTTTCCTACCGAGCGCGTCCCCGGGTGGCGAATAGGGGGTGGTGATGGACCATCTGTCCTCTCCCAGCTTTAATTTCACTTAAGCTGAGGGAGGGCAGATTGTCCACCACCTGGGAATATTATATTCCCCGCGGACCAAAAAAACTGGAAAAAACAAATATGGAAAATAAAAATAAAAAGATAAAAGTTACGGTGCAGGGCCTAAATAACCCAGTACCGGCGGCAAGTGTTGATCTACTCGCGAGTCACGTGTCGTCGTCATCCTGCAATCGTGAGCAAAATACTACTACGGAGGTGGGTACCTTGGCCTCCGTGGCGGACAATGCGTCAAGTGTACAGCATGCCGCTGGCAAAAATATATGGGTGAAAGAGAAGGATGTACTCGGAGAGAGCTCTAAGCTACCTCAGCCTTTAAATATAGGTGAGGGTTCCGACTCTGAATCCTCAGATGATAATAATAATAATACCATTATAGCAAATCCCAAAAAGGATGAAGTAGAGCAAATGGTGAAAGAGGTGAGTGATAGCATAGCTAAACTACCTATTACTAAGAAAAGACTTTCTGGAGCACAGAGGAGGAAGTTGAAAAAGATGCTTCAGGAAATCATAATTAGTAAATCCCATGACACTCCAAAGGAAAAATCGGACTCTCTCACAAGATCTGAGGCAAAAAGGATCAGGTCTCCCGAGGAGTTGACAACTGAGAATAAACCTAAGAAGAAAAAGAGCTCCCCGTCTTCAAATACACAGTCGAAGCCAAGCCATACTTCACTCAAAGGAATCTCAAGTGAGAATCCTGCGAGTAAGGGTGACAACGCCAAGCCAGATATTCCGAAGACGAACACGTCGGCGAAATCAACCTCGAAGGTAAGGGAATCTCAAAAGAAGCCCCGAAAAACGAGGAAGGAGAAGCTAGACGGAGGAAAAGGAAAAGAGCCGCCATCTTACGCCAAAGTTGCCAGAAGTAGGCACCGGGACGATCTCTGCTATGCAGTTTACGATGCCGGTAATCCGACAGGCAAAATTCCAATAGACCAACAGAGTAAAATAGAAGACCTGTCCAACAATAAGATTGTGGACCATGCAATCGCTTCAAAGGGCAAACAACCAATAGAGAGCGAGAGCTGCGAGTTCAGCATGGGCGTGATGTTGATGAGGTTGGCATCTCACCAATGTGTTAGCACCCTAAAGAACTTGGTGGAAAGTATCCCTCCTCCCTGGGACGGCGCTAGGCTGGGACTGGCAAAGAAGAGCGAGCTTCCGGTGCTCCTAAAGTCCACTGTCTACATAAAAGGATGGGGCAGTAAACTGGCTAATGAACGTATACTGGAAATTCTTGGAGGTCAGAATGCTGAGCTGGCCGTGGAAAAATGGGATGTCTTTTACAGGAAAGAAGAACCTGAGGGAACTTTATTTGTAATAGGTATCGACCAGAAATCTATGACTAGTCTTGCCAAGAATAAAGGTAGGGCTTACTTCGCCTCTAAATCTGTCATATTCAAAATTGGGAAGGTGCCGATTGGAAGGGCTGTTACAACTAGCCTCGAAAAGGACACTAAAAAACCTAAGACCACAGCATCAGTATCCACTACTGATAACGTTGAGGAGTCAAATCCTAAAATCGAGGAATTTACCATTAACTCGCCAGAAGAAAGTGTAGTTGCCCTTTCCAAAATTGGGAAGGCGCCGATTGAAAAGGCTGTCAAAACCGGCCCCGACAAGGACACTAAAACACCTAAGACAATACCCAAAGCATCATTAGCAAGTACTAGCAATGTTGAGGAGTCAAATCCTAAAAGCGAGGAGGAAATCACTCACCCGCCAGAAGACAGAACAGCAGTGCTCTCCAGAATTGGGAATGTGTCTATTAAAAATACTGCTATTCCTATTCCTGATAAGGACACCGCAGTGCCATTAACAGTACCCACTGCATTAATAGCCACTTCAGGCTATCCGGAGGAGTCAAATCCAAAGAGCGAGGAGGTGACCACCAACTCGCTGGAAGACAGTTTAATGGATGACCATGATTGAGGTTATCCAAATAAACCTCCATCGGAGCGAGACAGCTACCAACGCTCTGATGGCTAAAATCAACACAGGTAAAATACATATAGCTTTAATCCAGGAACCTTGGACGATTCGCAACAAGGTTTCTGGATTAAATCACGTAAATTTCCAACTTTTCTACGCTGATACAGGATCTCGCCCGAGAACATGTATCTTATGTCACAAGAACTTATGTTTTCTCCTCTCAACAGGATTATCAACATCGGATGCAACGGTGCTGAAGCAAGGTCGTGGCAACATATTCCTTGCATCTATTTACCTGCCTTTCGATTCTCCGACACTACCACCAACGTCGGATCTGATGAAACTGGTTGAAGAGACACAAAGAAAAAATAAGAAAATTGTAATAGGTTGTGATGCCAACTCGCACCATGTAGCTTGGGGTAGTACAAACACCAATCGCAGGGGACAAGCCCTCATGGATTTCCTTAATACTAAAGACTTGATAACATTGAACATAGGTAATAAAGCTACCTTCGTCAATAGAATCAGAGAAGAAGTATTAGATATAACTATATGTTCAGAAGAGCTTATAAACGAAATTCAGGATTGGAGAGTTTCGGACGAGCACTCCTTTTCTGATCATCGGTACATAAGATTCAAAATACTAAGGCCACCACCAAAGCCGATAAAGTTTCGGAATAAGTCTAAAACTAATTGGACAATGTTCGGGACCTTACTAAAGAACCGTTTAGGTCAGGACACTTTTCAATGTCGAAATAAAGAGGATATAGATGCCAAAGTGGAAACGTTCACAAGTGCCCTGGTTGAATCGTTCGAGGATAGCTGCCTTCTGCGAGAGCGGAGATCTGCCCAGGAAAAACCCTGGGTAACTGGAGAGATCCGGAACCTTGGGAAGACTCTTCGCAAACTATTTAACCGGGCACGGCGTAAAAAGACCGCAGTATACTGGGATGAGTATCGTAATAAACTTGGTGAATATAAGAAAATCGTTCGAAAAGCCAAACGAGACTCCTGGAAACTTTTCTGTGAACAGGTAGATAGCGTAAATGACGTATCGAAGATAAAAAAATTCCTATCCAAAACTTATGTCCAACCGGAATCTATGATCGATGACACGGGCAGGAGGCTTGAGGATATGGAGGAGACAGTGAAACTCCTAATGGATTCTCATTTCCCACCCGGTATATCGAATAACATAGATGAACCGATATTGGAGGAAGGGGAGGGTAACACGGAAATAGTTATTACAACTGACATGGTTAAAGGGGCAATCAAGAGCTTTGCTCCCTATAAAGCTGCAGGGCCGGATGGAATTTTCCCGGCACTTTTGCAGATGGAGGCGGGACTGGTTTCCGTACATCTGTCACAGATATTCACTGCATGCTTAAAATTGGCATATACCCCAGTTAAATGGCAGGATGAAGGGTAATATTTATACCCAAACCAGGGAAACCTAGCTATGCGACACCTAAGTCCTATCGACCGATAAGTCTTACGTCCTTCCTACTTAAAACCTTGGAACGGATAGTCGATGGCATGGTTAAAAGCAGCATACCATACAAAGACCTTAAATATAAGCAGCATGCTTATGTAAAGGGACGATCGGTGGAAACCGCTTCAAATGAAGTTGTCCACTACATAGGTGAATCTTTCGATAGCAAACTGTATACATTGGCGGTATGCATTGACATCGAAGGCGCTTTCAATAACGTACACACTGATACCCTTATCCAATCCCTAGACCAGTTTTATGTTGACCGGGTGCTCCGTAACTGGATCAATTACATGCTAAGGAACAGATGGATAAGCTGCGAGATGTACGATATAACTATCAGGAAAAAGGTATTTCGCGGTATACCACAGGGTGGCATTTTGTCACCTTTACTCTGGGTTACCACGATTAATAGACTCCTAAGGACCCTAACCGAGAAAGGACTTAGACCTGTCTGCTATGCAGACGATGTCGTAATACTTTTAAAGGGAAAGGATCCAAATTACTTGTGTAGAAGAGCTGAGGAAGCTCTGAATACGGCCTTGATCTGGGCTCAACCGAGAGGCCTCAATGTTAACCCGGCGAAGACGGAAATCTGTCTTTTCACAAGAAAGACAAAAATTTTTACATATACTGAACCTTGCTTCCTGGGCAAGAAGATACCGGTGACAGACAAAGTTAAGTACTTAGGTGTAATACTTGACCGGAAATTAAAATGGAGACACCACATAGAGGATAGGATCAACAAGGCACATCGGTGCTGGGCGATATGTAGAAGAACCATAGGCATGAAATGGGGTCTTAGTCCTACTATGACAAATTGGCTTTATAAAAGTGTAATTAGACCAATTCTAGCTTATGCTTCAATAATCTGGTGGACTGCTTTGGACAAAAAGTGTAATATCAAACTACTACAGGGATTTCAGCGTACATGCTGCTTGAGTATAAGTGGTGCCATGTGTACTACTTCAACCAAGGCTCTGGAAACGTTGCTAGATATTCCACCCATTGAAACATATATAAGATATGAGGCGGCGCTTACAGCCGAACGGCTCTTTACTTTAGGCGAACTGGCCAAAAACGGTTATAGGACACGTCATCAATGTATACTGGACACATTGGAAGGTTATACACATTCATCGGACGTGCCTGATCGCATACCAGACACTGAATATGTCGGAAACTTTGAAACGCTAATCCCAGATAGAATGTCTTGGTCAAGCGGAACATTAGAGCAAATACCAGTAGGAATCCGTTGCTACACGGATGGCTCTAAATTAGGGGACAAAGTGGGCCTGGGGTTCTATATTGAAGACCCAGAAACAGAAATATACCACCGTTTACCTAATCATAACACAAGCTTCCAGGCAGAAGTACGAGCAATAACGGAATGTGTAAATTGGATTAGAATAAATATGGCGCCCACAGGGCTTAATATATTTACCGACAGCCAGAAGGCAATTTGTGCGATATCAGGTGATAGAATTAAATCTAAGACCGTATTGGATTGTAAGAAAGCTTTAACTGAATACTCTCCCAGAGGTAAGGTTCACATCATATGGGTACCAGGCCACTCGGGAGTAGTCGGCAACGAAAGGGCGAATGTAATAGCTTTAAAGGGAAGGGAGCTCGATGTAGTTAACCTGACAAACGCAAAATCACTCGACGCAACAAAAGCTGAATTAAAAATATGGATGAGAGAATCCCATAAGGCCTCTTGGAATAATGAAACGGTGGGTAGAACCACAAAGATTCTATGGGGTGACCCTGATGAGAGCAAGACGAGAAATCTTCTCAAAATGAGCAAGTCTGAGGTTAGTATGATGGTTCGTATTCTGAGTGGACACACAGAATTACGAGCACACCTATACAAAATTGGAATGTAGAGCATGTGGAGAGGACAGTGAAACTCTGGAGCACTTTCTTTGCCACTGTCAGGCATTCGTCGAAGTTAGATCCAAGTATCTTGGAAGTGATGTTATTCCGGAAATAACATTCTTAACCAACATCGATTGGAAGATTCTTAGGAATTACGTCCAGGAAACTGAGTTTCTGAACATGGAAAAATAATACAGTCAGTGAACAATTTTTTTTTTTTCTTCTTCTTTCTTGAATTGGAGCGCACAACAGGCCCGATAGTGGCCTAGGTGTATTTCTTCGGATTTTTTGTAACCTTACCTAACCTAACCTAATTTTAGTTCAAATCCGACTTAGTTTAAACTTGGTTATAATATTTTCTCTGAATTAAGAGAAATATTCAATAACAATCTTGGAACTCACCCTTACCTTATCAAACTAGTAAACTTAATTGTATTTTCTTCCTTCCATCTATGTTTTCCAATCATTACATATAGAAGTCAACTGACACTTTAGTATTTATATGAACTATAAAGTCTAGAAAGTAAACTTTCATACTCATCTCCGTTTTATTTATTCTGTCATTAACCAAGGATTAAAATAATAAAATAATAATTAATTAATTAACTTAGTAACTTATACGGCTTAGTTTTATGCATTGCTACAAAGTAAAAAGCTCGTAAATAAGTATATCAGGTGAATATTTGTGTGTTTCTAGTTTATGGTCATTTTATACGTGTTTATAAGAAAAATAATAAAAACTACAACAACAACAACAACCTCAAAGAATAGGAAAACCTCTATTATGGTTAATTATTAATTATACCAACACAGACACATACAAATACAAATACTTTGTTTGGTTAAAAGGAAAAGGAAGTTAGGACGAAAATGAAAACAATATTATATTTATTAATTGCTTTTAGGAATAATCCGACAAGACAAATAAAATGAATTATAACTTCCACTCAATTTACTTTCAGGCTGTCAACCTAAAGACCTTTAACTGATTTATTAACTTGGTTAATATGTCACAACTTAAATTTGGCCAAAATAATAAAAATAAATAAATAAAGGAAAATGAATAGAAAACAGGCAATGGCAATGAAGAAGACAGTTCTACTTAGTTAATACTATTTTACCAAATGTAATGGCTGACATATTTTATTATGAACATCTTGCAGTTATGTACCCTTTTTTCTTGGGTGTCTTCTTTTTAAAATATTGCCCCAAATCATAATTGAATTTGATCCCAAAAAGAACGAAAAATATAAAGTTACGAGATTAATTTTTCTGTCATAGATTTTCCATTGATGTATTTCTTTCTTTTCGTTTTTCTTTGGTGTAGTTGTCGTAAAAGGGATGGATGACATAAAAATGCCTAATCATCACATTTAAGTTTAAGTTTATTTTATTCAAAAATGGCAATAACAACAAAAAAGTTGCTAATGTATGTTTTTGAAAGGATATGTGTATTTCAAAGCAAAGACACTTGCCCTTCATACTCTTATCTTATCCCTGTCTTAAATAAAATATCTCCTGGCAAATGAGGTCGTCTTTGTGTAACCATTTGAATAATATTTATGATTGTATCAAATGCTTGAATAGAAACATTAATATTGGTGTAACATTTTATTGGTTTCCAAGGCAAAAATATGCCCACGGGTGGTGAGGTTAAATAAAGTTCTTATATAAAAGTAAATCTTTGAAAACAGTTAATAAATCTTGCAATGAAATCTTAGTAATTATTTTAATACCCTACAACACATATCAAGGTTTATTTTTCGTATTACTTAACTATTGAAAAGTTTATCGCTAGTTGTTTAATAAGAATCAAAATAGAATGTTATAAGATTTTATTTGATTTTAACACAACCTCATGGTGTCTTTCAGTACTATTCAAATATGATTCTGAAACATATGTTTCGGTCGTGGCCTCAGTGTAATTCACATAAGTTTATACATATGCATATAAACAATTTCATTTAATTTCTAAACTCTAAACCCAACAACATACTGTTCTTATCTTACCTAGAAGGAGTCTAGTAAAGACTTACAAATAAATATATATTTAAGTACTTACTTAGACTTGATATTTTGTTTTCGAATTTTACTTTTTACAGAAATGCAAAAAATAATATTATTTTTGTGTGAAAACTTAGTGGACATATCTTCGTCGGCTATTATTTTTATTCAAAAACAAAACTACTTACATATGTACATATATGGGGAATATCATATCAAGTGACCCAACTTAGAGGGGGTCAAAGTTAGACATTTTGGTCATACAGAGGGTTTTATTCAAATGTGTGTAACTCTTCACCTATTGGTCCTAGCAAAAATTGTCTAAAGGAGTTCAGATAGCTATTTCATCATTTTTTTTTTCAAAAAAAAATTTTCATCAAAATCGAAATGCATCGATTTTTAAAGTTGGGTCACTTGACACGAAATGTCCCATATATGTACCGACTCACCAAAAATGTTTGGTAAGTGCTTGCCTGCAATGTCATTACCGTCTTCTGATTTAATGATTAAAATTAAAAAAAAGAAACTATAGTCGAGCATGACCGACTGTATGATACCCTACACCAAATACGAATAGGGCAAAAATTGGATCGATGATTATGAAACTTATTGGCGGGATATTTATGTTTACTAGTGTTTATTAGTGAATAGTTGACATTCAAGTCATTTTCTAAAGGGAACTTTGTATGGTGGCTAGAATGAGGACCGATCATTACAAAAATCGTTAGTGGTATATATGCTTACATCAATCTTAGTTTCAAAAAATATTGGTATATTTGACGGAGTTATGGGCTACGAGGCCCAAATTGGAAGGTCCGGTTGTATGGGGTCTAGGGCAAAAATTGGGCCAATGCTTATAAACTTTGTATGGAGGCTAGGGTCAAATGAGGGACGATCGTTACGAAAATAGGCAATATCATTTAGACTGTGGCCTCCGGTAGATTAGTAGCATGGTAGACCGGATGTGATGGGTTCGATTCCTCCCTAAGGCATTGGTTAAGGAGCACACAATAGGCCCGATAGAGGCCTAGGTGTATTTCTTCTTAGATTAGTAGTTAGTGTTATGAAATGGTAGACCGGATGTGATGAGTTCGATTCCCCCCTAAGGCATTGGTTAAGGAACGCACAATAGGCCCGATAGAGACCTGGGTTTATCTCTTCGGTTTTGATGTGTATACATATATACATCCTCCTTTCAAACTAATTGATTAACTCACTAATTGACTAACTACTAACTAACTAACTAACTAACTAACTAACTAACTAACTAACTAACTAACTAACTAACTACTAACTAACTAACTAACTAACTAACTAACTACTAACTAACTAACTAACTAACTAACTAACTAACTAACTACTAACTAACTACTAACTAACTAACTAACTAACTAACTAACTAACTAACTACTAACTACTAACTAACTAACTAACTAACTAACTAACTAACTACTAACTAACTACTAACTAACTAACTAACTAACTAACTAACTAAACTAACTACTAACTAACAACTAACTAACTAACTAACTAACTAACTAACTAACTACTAACTAACTAACTAACTAACTACTAACTAACTAACTACTAACTAACTAACTACTAACTAACTAACACTAACTAACTAACTAACTAACTACTACTAACTAACTAACTAACTAACTAACTAACTAACTAACTAACTAACTAACTACTAACTAACTAACTAACTAACTAACTACTAACTAACTACTAACTAACTAACTAACTAAACTAACTAACTAACTACTAACTACCTAACTAACTAACTAACTAACTAACTAACTAACTAACTAACTAACTAACTAACTACTAACTACTAACTAACTAACTAACTAACTAACTAACTAACTAACTACTAACTAACTAACTAACTAACTAACTAACTAACTAACTAACTACTAACTAACTAACTAACTAACTAACTAACAACTAACTACTAACTAACTAACTAACTAACTAACTAACTAACTAACTAACTAACTACTACTAACTACTAACTAACTAATACTAACTAACTAACTACCAACTAACTAACTAACTAACTACTAACTAACTACTAACTAACTAACTACTAACTAACTAACTAACTAACTAACTACTAACTAACGAAGCTGAACAATAAACCGAACTAACTAACTAACTAACACTAACTAACGAACGAACGAACTAACGAACTAACGAACTAACTAACGAACTAACTAACGGAATAGACTAACTAACTAACTACGAACTAACTAACTTACTACTAACTAACTAAACGAACTAACTACAATAACTAACTAACTACCGAACTAATACTAAACTAACTAACGACTAACTAACTAACTAACTAAACTAAACGAACGAACGTAACTAAGCTAACTCACTAAACTAACTAACAAACTAACTAACTAACTAACCAATCAACTAACTAACATTACTAACTAACTTACTAAGTAACATACTAACTAACTAACAAACTAACTAAACTATAGTGGTGGATGTTGCGTATAACAATTCAAGTGGTCTCATGAAATTCAAAGTTTTTCGAATTTTTGGTCCCGATGTTTGAATTTATGCTTTTTTGGTTTCCCTGGACTATGTATTATTTTTAAACCGAATGAGCCCAACAGGAAATTAAGTAGACCGATATTGCACAGTTGCAATTCCAAGCAAACCATACCTATAGCGAATATTTGGGTACAATTTCAGCCCCCTATCATTTTCCTTTCGAAATTTTGTTGTAGACCCACAAATGTAGTCTAAGTCAGAAAATCTGAAGAAAACCATGAAGTAGTCTATAAAACTTTATATCTATAAATCATTTAACATTGTTGTATTGTGATAAAATTCGAAGAAAATTATATGTTTTAAAACATGTATCTTAAATTCTACAGAGTTCGAACCAAACTTGAATAAAGTCTTGATTAAAGGCAATATTATGGATATAAGTATTATAAAGTTCTCAAGATCATTGAAAACTGCATCCGAAGGATTTGATAACTTAACTAGAGGATCTACATATCTGCTGTTTAACTCAATTTTTAATACATACATATGTATGTATGTATGTATATGATACAGATAGCTATCTCCTCCTAGAATTTGATGAAGAAAATTTCGATGTGTTACAAACGAAATGTCAAAATCAATATATTTATTCTTCACTCGAAATTAACATTTATCCTAACCTAATAGTTCTTTCATAATTTGACACTTGAAAAAATAGACAAACCACTTAAGTAATCAATAAGATTTTAAAATTAAAGATTCTAACCAACTAATATATAAAGTACATAATCTATATGTATGTATGTCTGAGTATCTTATTGAATTTTAGATTTTGTAATATATGTATGTATTCCCTTCATCACCAAGCATATTTAGTATTTTAGGCAAAAACGCAATAAAAACATTGAGTTTGAGTAATTTGTAAAATAAGTTCTTAAAATACACTTTAGGGAATATTCATTAAATTTGTAATAAAGTTACAAACTACCTTTTTTATGAGGTCTCCAGGTCAATTAATAAGAGTTTTGTGGTTCACTTGTCTTTCTTTTACTTCTTGTTTTGTTATTCTTTTTCTTCCATTTTTTTCCTCAAAACGAGAAAACAAAAACATCATATACTGTTTTTAAATTCAACCGAAATAAATAGAAGCTCGAAAACTCATTTTACAGGACTCGTTGTTTTATATGACTTTCTATGAAATCAAATTCCCTATTTACTCCACAGCACACACACAAAGATATAATTTTCACCTATGTTTAGTTATATGCTTAGAACGTACATAGATATGTTTGCACCTTTTATGTTAGTATATCCCAGCAGTTCGACAAAGAGTCAATGCATCCAAAAAAGACAGTGATTTATATTAACGTCTAACCACCTGTTTGGCTCTAATTCGTCTTTAGTCACGAATGTACTGTTTGTAAACGAGGGTGAAGGTAATCATCGCCTTAGTGTCTCCTTTATAAGCAAGAGAGGTGACACTTAAGAAACAAACTAAAGCTTTTTGTCGGTCTCTTCGTAATCTGTGGGGCGATTGACTTCTTCGTAAGACAAGAACATGTTAAAATAGCTAGTCAAATGAACAGTCGGTGGCTAGGGGTAACCCTAAGTGGTAAGTTAAATAGGTAGTTCGGGACTATCCGACCGAACTGCTGGGGTATTTTATAACATTGTTTATAAGTATTTGTAGTGTAAGTCTGTATGTTGTTTTATAATAACCACATGATTGTTTTGTCCACAGTTTTTTATAAATATCCGGTGAATAGTTATAGACTGACCAGATTTCAGTAGGTTACTTTATATAGGATGCAGACAATTTATCGAAAACGTGTGCAATGGACAGAATAGATATAAGGACCCTGGCGACAAAATTGAAATTTTTCAGGTCACATAAACTCATTTTATTTTAACCTCCACCACCATTAGTGTCATATTGCATTATTATGGACTAGCTTGGTCTTGAGCACAGATATCAATAGCGTTGTATCGGATAATTTTAAGCTAATTTTCGATACGAGGGAAGAGTAATTTTCGAAATCTAAATTAGATTATTAAAACGTATGTATTCAACTTGTCCCCATACAACCGGACCTCCCAATTTGGTCATTTTATGCCATAATTTCGTCAAATATACTACTATATCTCCAGAAATCGGCACAACTAAATTTTATATAAGTATAATAAATACTGAAGATTTTTGTAATGATCGGCCTTTATTTGATCTTAGCCCTCATACAAACCCCCTTTAAAAAAATGCCTTAATGGTCCAAAATTGACTTTAACCATTAGTATTGCAATAAAATTCTGCATAACTAATTGCTATATATAAATCTTTCCCTTCTCCAAATTTTATGAGGATCGGCCAATGTTTGATCCTTACTGTCATACAAAGTCTATTCTAGACAATTATTTTTTCAGCAATAAATTGCTTTTATACTTCGGAATTAAGGTAAAAGCCTACATAAAAGTTTCATTATGAAAAATAAATATTTTTTTAAGTACACTCATGGTGTAGGGTATCATATGGTCGGCCACGCCCAATAGAAACGGAAATATGACGAAATATTTAATATTTCGATGGATACTAGGACTCTGATGCTCCTCATACAATTCGTAAAAAGCTCTTAGAGTCCTAGATAGAAAGCTAACATAGTTCTCCAGATACTAAAAGTAGTTCTATATAGCCAACTTCTTTAGGGAGCCAGTCTATCCATGAATAAGGAAACATACAGTTCAATGACTGGTAAAAACGGCATTAAATTTTGTGATCGAATATTAAATTGGATTAAATTGGAAAATTTTCTTCTGTGATGATTTATTAAGACAATTTATGATTTATTAAGTCAATTTATAGGCTCGACTAGACTATATATTCTTACGTATTCCTATTTCTAATATTTCTTTATAATAATTTTTAAAAATTTTCGTCTAATAAATATGGACACCTTAATTAAAGTGCCACATATCGAAAACATATATATGTATACTTATTTAAGTATTTATGTGGTATCACATAAACACATACATTCAAACATGTATACTTATATAGTACTATACTTATAATAAGTATATATCATAACCACAAAAATGCGTTAAACATAAGTTTTATTTAGCGAAAAAACGTGGTCAATAAAATTTTATAGCTTCATAATGAATATTAAGTAAAAAGCATTGTTGTGTTGAGAGTTCTCACAACTCATATAAATTGGAATACCACCTACGATTTCAGCTACCAAACACTAATGCCACCACCATCACAGCCATCAAAAATCTTTCTTCCTCTTACCCTAACAAATTTATTTGGTTGTTTTACAAAACAAAAAGTACACCAAACCATAAACATCTTTTACAGTGTTACATTATGTTGTAAGTATTTTTTTTTGTTTGTACTTAAAGTTTTCTAGAAATACCTACATCTACATAAAGTTTGATTTCGTAAATAAGTATGTGTAAGCATTACATGTCATGTGCTTACGAGAGTATGGTGTAATTATTTGTTATTTTACTTTTACAAGATGTTGCTATAAAATTTAAGAAATACAAGAGTCTTTACAAAGAATTTTCCTTAGATCGACTTTAATTTATATTCCGTTTATCGATATTTTCACGATTCGATTTTTCATTTTAGGCATTTTTTGCCGAAAGACTATTAATCAGAGTCCTGTAATATTTATATCTGCGTTCAATGCCAGTATGATTTTTGGCCTTTATAATATTAGCAACTTATTTGCGCCTGCCCCTGCCTTGAACGATGGCGTTTTTATGATAGTGGCATCTCTTGGTTCACCAGGCAATTATAAGGAATTCATGGGATTTATGGCTCCAACCAACATAAAAACTGATTCACACACTTAATATGTGGTAGATGTGGTGGTTAATTTAAATAATAGTATAAACATACTTACACAAATATAGACAAGTGTGTTTGTATGTATGTATTCGAAAAATATATGTATGTATGTAGGGTATAAAAAATAAATATAAATTACAGAGGAGAATAATAATTATGGTATGAAACCATACAAACCAATTGAATAACTTACAGACAAATTAATCGTTAAGTGTTGTATTTTTTTCTTTGCAAAGAAGGACTGACCTATTAAGAGATTTTCATTTGAAAATTGTATATTATTCAGAAACTTTGTAGATAAGATAAGAAATTTTTCACAAAAGGATTTTTATTACGAACCTAATATTGTGGATACAAATAAATCTCATCAAAAATATACTGAGAAGCTAATTCTTGCCATGCTCCTTTGTTCCTATATATTATACCCTCCACAACCATCAGTGGTGATAGAGGGCATAAATAAATTTGTCATTCCGTGTGTAACACCAAGAAATATTCAACTTAGATCCAAGAAAGTATATATATATTCTGGGTTCTTGCGAAATTCTGGGTCGATTTAGCTATGTCCATCCGTCTGTCTGTATAAAACAGGCTCACGTTAAAAATAAGAAAAGGAAATCAACCAAATTCACCAATTGAAAATCAGCAAAATCGGTTCACAACGTTAAAAGTTATGAGTAAAAATTTCAGACTACCTCGAAAAAAATTACGTTTTTCCCCAATTCTTAAGTAGTTTTCTCAGAAACTACCAAAGTATTTCAAAGAATTTTGTCACACATTATTTTTTCTACCAGGGATCAAGTACGTTCAAACTCATAACAATTGATCCAATATTTCCCATAGTCCCCATACAAAGGTATATATTCCCGGAAATTAGTTTATCGTTAATAATTCCCTCAAATATATCGGTCCACAATTGGTCATAGCTCCCATATAAGATCCACTTCCGAAAATCACATAAACACACATATTTCATTGACAAATGAATCTATTGTGATAAAATTCGAGTTGAATATGTTTCGTGTACATACAAATCATTCTACCAATTTTTTTTTGGATCGGTCCATTATTGGTCATAGCTTGAACTTGAATTTTTTCCATATTAATCATCACACGAAATTTTTTCTGGTCGGTCCATAATTGGTAACAACTTCCATATAAGGACCTTTTCCGAAAATTACTTAAATGCACACATTATGCGGAATGTTTTTCCGGATCGGTCCATAAGTTATCTTAGCTACCATATTAGGTTTACTTCTGAAAATCACTTAATACATCTTAATTCGTTATTAAATGATTATTTCCGAATAAAAATTCGACATGAGTATGTATATAGATAAATCATTCTATTAAAATATTTTCGAACTGGTCTATTAATATACATTTTTCTTGACCTAATCAAAATTAAATGTTAGTATGCTCATTATGGAAACAAATATTTTGTCAAGTTATCTAAAAATTAGATAGCTAAATGGGTTTTACTAAAAAGTAGCTTGCTGGTGTAAGGTATTTAAGATTCGACATAGCCGAATATTGCACTCTAACTTGTTTAAGTTTTAAGTTTAAATCGCTCCTATACTATATTGATCTCTCTTTAGTCGAGAGATTATTGCATCAATATCCGGCCTTGCTTTGGTCCCTTTGCATAATCATTTTTAATTTAGCGTCTTCGAGATTACAATGTTCTCCTCATAAGCGTGTAAAAGTTTAATCCTTTCAAATCACTATCCCTTCGGTTTTGATCGTCTTAGTATCAGCATTCCGTTTATAATACATCGAAAAGTATATATTCTGAGCCCTTATTAAATTCTATGACGATCTAGCCATGTCCGTCCGTCTGTCTGTTTGTTTGGTATTGAAAATCGGCAATATCGGCCGATGTTTTCACCTAGCCCCCATACAAGAGTAACGCACAATAATATTGGTCCTATACCCACCTTAAAGTATACCAATCGGCTTAGAATCATTTTCTGAGTCGATTTAGCTATGTCCGTCCGTCCGTCTGTCCTTCCATGTAAACCTTGTAATCCAACTACAGGTCGCAATTTTGAAAATAATTCAATGAAATTTGGTACATGATCTTCTGTTATCTCAGGGACGAAGCCTATTGAAAATGGTTAAGAGCGGTCTATTATTTCACCAGGCCCCGAATAGGGCTTGTAAACCTTGTAATCAATCTACAGGTCGCAATTTTGGAGAAATTTCAATGAAATTTGGTACATGATCTTCTATGGTACCGGAAACGAAGCCTATTGAAAATGGTTAATATATAGGCCTTTTAAGTTCTTAGTTATGTTTAATATACTCCTATCTCGACAAAAAGCTGTAAAACCAAGTTCTATACTAGCCTTAGTAACCCTCATGAATTTTATAATTATAGGGCCTTATTTGACCCAAGCCCCTACAAAAAGCACCCTTTAAAATTTTACATAAATGTCAACAATTTTATTTCACAATAAATGGCTTAAGTATACCTGAGACAAGGTACAATTCAACTTAATCTTCATTATGAAAACTAAATCACATTTTATTTTTGTAACAGGTGTAGGGTATTATATGGTCGGCCTCGCCTGACTATAATTTCTTATTTGTTTTGGTATAAAAATGATTTTTGTTGAGTTTCATAGGAATATTGTTTTACTTTTTATCGAAATAGGTGTCAGAGCTATCGTAATTTTTAGCATTTTCCCGAGATAAGCTCTAAATTACGGAATTTTTGAGACCCATTTCGAAAAGATTGCAGAATAATTTTTAAAATTTCCCATCTCTGATTCAGAATCAAAAAAAAACTATTTTTCTCGTATTTAATTCATTAATACGTACCGTTCAAAAAAAACCTACAAAGAAGTGGTCCACACAACACCCTAATGTACATACATATGCAATTATTTTAAACA
The DNA here is from genome assembly GCF_015586225.1 of Lucilia sericata. Lineage (NCBI taxonomy): Eukaryota > Metazoa > Arthropoda > Insecta > Diptera > Calliphoridae > Lucilia > Lucilia sericata. The sequence goes on along the minus strand of NW_023994089.1, from coordinate 684,697 downwards.
ATTACCTTAAATTGATACATACATATGTATGTTTGCGCACATTTTTATTTGGGAGTATACATACATAAATATTAACGTAAATAAGTACATTACATGCATATTAACTACATGCATATTTCTTCAATGTTTACAATAAATTTTTAATGTAAATGTAACAATTATGTAATGAAACAGAAAACATTGCAATAACATTAATTAATACAGACAAACAATATAACATTCAGAATTCTGTATAAAATATTACTTAAGGTTAAGATATTCAATGAATCTGACTGCTGATTGAAACAAATTAAACTTCACTGACAAATGGTCACGATTTTTAAGTTTTTATTAATCAGAATATTAAAACATTAAGAATACACATACATAACTTTTCCCTTATTTCCGGTTCACCCTTTTAAAAGTTTTACACACATGTAAATATTTTGTTCTCACACATAAAAACAAGATTGTGAATGCATTTTTAATTTAAAATTGTAATTGCAAAATTTAACAACAAAATTCTTTTTTATCGCATACAATTTATTCTGTACGTAGGTATACAAATGCACTCACTCAAATGCACACACCCCGCAGTTTTATAAGGAATAAATGTATCACTTTCAGACAGATGGCAGACTATTAGGTTAACACGAATTTCAGCTAATCATTACTTTAGTGACCACTAGTAATGCGTCAGAAGACGACAATAGCCACTTTAGTGTAACGTAGTTATTTAGAGAGAAGTCGGGGTAGCTACGTTGAACTGCAGGACATTTACAGAAATTCAAGTGCAAACGGTTGGCTGAACATCAAACGAATACCGTTCGTTTGTTTCTCTGCTTCTGTATCTTACAAACATCATGATGCACTTTTAACGCTTTCAAACTTGAAATGCTAAATACTCTGAAGGAGTAGGCTGAAGGACAGTGCAAGTAGACTTTCAACATGCTTATCCTTGTTGAGTCTCTTGCCATAAAGTGTTCACTCTTTTGTATGGACTCTTTACGGTTTCGGTATAGTATTTGCGTTTGGGATTAATTTCTAGAAAGTTTTCACTGTATTATTTGGCAACCATCATTTTACTTATACATACATATACATATATACATATGTATGTATGTATGCATGAATGTAAGTGCATAAATAGTTTGTGTATTTATGTTTTGTTTTCTTAGTACATAGTTTATTTCACTCCAGCTGCCAGTTGCCAGTGTCCGTAAGTTTTTAATTTCTTACCCGTAATTTAGCTTCTACATATCAAAGATTTGTATTATGCACAAACTTGAGTTCATTAAGGATAATTTGCTAGAAATGTATAAAAGATTTTCCAAATGTTTCAACAAGATTTCTCTCATACAAAAGCAAATTCTGAACAATTTGGTTATGATGAAAGAAGAGTTTATGGCATTAAGTTATTTGTAAAAATTGAAATGATGGAATTGTAAATCTATCAGTGTTTTATTAGCAATAAACGTAAATCATAACGTAAAATGATGGAGATAAGAACTATAAATAACCTTTAAATTCTATGAACATGTTGAATACAATAAACAAATATTGCGATTGAATTGATTAGGTTCAAAAAAAATTATATTAAGTGATTTTCGGATATCTTCTCACGAAGGTGAAGGGTATAAAAAGATATTCATGTCGTTATGCCGATAATTTTGTTTGTGAATGAAATTGTGCCTTTAAGTTATTTTCGGAAATGGTCTTATATGGGAGCTATGACCAATTATGTATCGATCCGCAAAAAACATTGGAAAATTATTTGTATTTACACATAACATTCATTCAGTCATTTTCGGAAATAGTTCTTGTGTGGGAGCTATGACCAATTACACAGTGCAACAAGAAAATCTTTCCAGAATAAGACCAACGGGAAATGAAAGTACATCATCATATATACATAAATTACTCAATTACTTAAGGTCTTAAATATTTACATTTATTAATGTTTATACTTTGAGGGCTTTAATTTCGTTTCTATTTTAATAGTTCTTAGTAAATACTCTACTAGAAATGTCCAAATTTTATTAATCAAAATATAAAATTAAAAATTTTACGGAAGTAAAATGGTTTAGTTTACTAAAATTAGATTTTCTATGGATCCATTCATGGTCCAACTCTGATTTTTATACCCTACACCACATTAGTGGGGAGGGTATATTGGGTTTGTGCTGATGTTTGTAACACCCAAAAATATTGGTCTTACACCCACCTTAAAGTATATCAGTCGGTTCAAAATCACTTCCTGAGTCGATTAAGCTATGTCCGTCTGTCTGTGTGTCCATGTAAACCTTGTGAACACTCTACAGGTCGCAATTTTTGAGATAATTTGATGTGCGCTTCTTTTGGTCCAAGGACGAACGTTATTGAAAATGGTTGAAATCGGTTCATTATTTCACCTAGCCCCCATACAACCGGACCCCCCGAATAGGGCTTTTGAACTCATAGTTATGTTAAATGATCTACTATCTCTACAAAAATTGCCAAAATTTAGTATTATATATGTCCTAATAATTCTAGTGATTTTCGTAAAGATCGGGCATTATTTGAACGTAGCCCCCATACAAAGTCGCCTTCAGAAAATGACTTGAATGTTCACAATTCACTTATAAACACTAGTATCACGATGAAATTTTGCACAAATAAGTTTTACATAAATATAATAAATAAATTTTATAAGGATCGGCACAAGTTTTGTCCAAGCACCCAATTAACCGGACCTTCCGATTTGGGCCTCATTACTTTGTCAAATATACTACTATCTCTCCAAATCGGCACAACTATGATATAATTACACAGAAAAAAATGGAATTCAAAATGAAACAAAAAATTCATAAAGCCAAGTATTTTTTTTACTAAAATAGGACCTATCACGAAATTCGTAAAATCAAGTACTCAAATTCGTAAATTCTTTATTGAAAAAATTTCAGGATTTTTCTTATTAAAATAATATACTATTTACGAAAAACATTAATAAATAATCGCAACATTTCCAAACAATTATTTTACTGAAACAATAACACAAGTTATTAGTATTTGTACTGAAATTCAAGCAAATATGTTATCTGAAACAGTTAAATTATTTATTGTATTTTGGCAATAATAATAAGAAAATTTTTTATTGAATCTATAAAAATTTTGTTAAAAAATATATACTAAATTTTAACAAAAATTTTACAAAAAATATTTAAAACTAAAAGTAGTAAAAAAATTACATATATACTTACAACATTTTTAAGAAAACGTTTCTAATTCTAGAAACTATTATTTTGTACTGTGAAAACTAAAACACTTATACATTAAATGTTATAAACCAAATAAGAATTATATCAATTCATTTTAGTACATTCCAAAACTGGTTTTATTGTTGTATTCCATATGCTGACATAAAAATAAAACTCAAACAAAAACATTTATTGAATCAGTAAAAATATTTACTGAAAGTTAAATTTATTTCAATAAAGTGTTTGTTAGAAAATATTTTCCTTCTGTGTGAACATCAAACAAATTCGTTATAAACCCAAGTAAAAATATTTATAAAAATCGAAACTAAATTTAAGCAAACGATTGTTAAGAAAAAAATTGTGCATATTTTTTTCTGTGTATAAATAACACTGTCGATTTTTATAATGATCGGATATTATTTAACCGTATCCCCAATACAAAGTCCTCTTCAGAAAATGACTTAAATGTCCACAATTCACTTATAAACACTAGTATCACGATGAAATTTGGCACAAATAAGTTTTATCTATATATATAAAAATGAATGTGTGTTTGTTTGTATGTTTGAACGTTTTAGACTACAAAACTGCTGAACCGACTTTCTTGTATGTCTGGAATAGGTAATAGGCTACTTTTTATTTTGAAATTTCAAGTGGGCGTGGTGCCCATATTAGAAAATATTAAATCCGTATATTTCAGATATTATAACAGTTAGAGTCCTCAAATTTTGTCGGAGCCACTTTAGTGTCAATATGATTATTTAGGACAAAAAGTAGGCGGAATAGCATTAGGGAGCGTGGCACCTCCCATATAAATTAAAAACAAAAATTCGTTTATCTTAGAAACAATTACAGTTAGAATCTTAAAATTTTGCACAAATAACTCTAACATCCATGCTAACATTTTGGGAAATAAATTGGCGGACTACCCATGAGGGGAGCGGCACCTCCCATATTAATTAAATGCAAAAATTCGTTTATCTGGGAAACTAATAGAACTAAATTCTTCAGCTTTTGCACTAAGAACTTAAATATTCGTCTGAACATTTTGGATGAAAAATATCGGACTTCCATCTGGGAGGGCTTGGAGCCCCCATATGAATTAAATAGAAAAATTCGTATATCTGAGAAACTATTAGAGATAGAATCTTTAAATTTTACTTGAAGAACTTTGACATTCATTTGAACAATTAGAGTATAACGGGCGGACTTTCAATGGGAGACTTGGCACCTCCCATATTAATTAAATACAAAATTTCGTTTATCTGGAAAACTAATAGAACTAGATTCTTCAAATTTTGCACAAATTACTTTAATATTCATCTAAACATTTTGGAGAAAAAAGGGCGGGCTTTTATCTTGGAGTCTTGAAACCCCCACATGAATTAAATAGAAAAATTCTTATATCTGAGAAACTATTAGATGTAGAATCTTTAAATATTACATGAAGTACTTTGACATTAATGTGAACATTTAGGGAATAATTGGCGGACTTTAAATGGGGGACTTGGCACTTCCCATATTAATTAAATATAAAAATTCATTTATCTGGGAAACTAATAGAACTAGATTCTTCAAATTTTGCACAAATTACTTTAATATTCAACTGAACATTTTGGGGGAAAACGAGCGGACTTTCATATGGGGGGCGTGGAGCTCCCATATGAATTAATTAGAAAAAATCGTATATCTTAGAAACTATTAGAGCTAGAATCTTCAAATTTTACTTGCAAAACTTTGACATTTATCTGAACAATTAGTGTATAACGGGCGGACTTTCAATGGGAAACTTGACAACTCCCATATGACTTAAATATAAAATTTCGTTTATCTGGGAAACTAATAGAACTAGATTCTTCAAATGCTGAAATTACTTCAATAATCATCTGAATATTTTGGAGGAAAAAGATCGGACTTTCATCTGGGGAGCTTGAAGCCCCCACATGAATGAAATAGAAAAATTGTATATCTGAGAAACTATTAGAGCTAGAATCTTAAAATTTTACATAAAAAACTCTGACATTCATGTGAACATTTAGAGAATAACGGGCGAGCTTTCAATTGGGGGCTTGGCACCACATAAATGAATTAAATACAAAATTTCGTATATCTTGGAAACTATTATATTATTCAAATTTTTCATAGATAGATAGAAATTGGCGAACTTTCAGTAATTTGCTTGGCATCTCTAATATGTAACATATTGTAAATCTAGAGAACTATTAGAATCTTCAAAATCGTTAAGTGGGTTTTTTATTTATACTGCTTTTAGGGTAGCAAAGCACACTGGGTAAAGCTAGTATAAACATAATTCCCAATAATACATTTTATAAGGATCGGCTCAATATCTGCCCTAGTCCCCATACAGTCCATCTATCCAAAAGTCGGCACAATGTGCTGATCTTTATAATACTCAGAAATATTTGTCCTTAAGTATACCAATCGGTTCAGAATCACTTTCTGCTTAGATTAAGCTATGTCCGTCTGTGTGACCGTTTAAACCTTGTGTGCACGCAACAGCTCGCAATTTTGAATATAAGTTGTTAAAATGGGTCACATACTATTCTCTGGATCCAATGACGAACGCTATATTATTGAAATAGGTCTTTTATTTATCCTAGTCAACATACAACCGTACATGAACAGACATTATTTGGAACCTATATAAGATTCAACATAAATGCTTTATTATTGAAATGATTCACATTTAATATTCGCAATTGGTGTAGGGTATCATATGGTCGGCCACGCCCGACTATAATTTCTTACTTGTTTTGTTACTGTCATAAATATATACAACAAATTTATGCTTTAATTTGTAATAACACGCAGAATACTGGAAAGAAATTTCAGATATCTTTGTTGAAAAATATAGAAAATTCGTATGTGGCTTTTATTTGATTATATTATCAACAATTTAATTTCTAAATTTAAATGTAAGTATTTGTCTAAATCATATGTTGCGTGTTGTTTCCTTTTAATATGTAATTCTATAACATTTAAAATAACAACAACTATTGTAATAACACATAGTATACGATAAAAACAAAGGCAGTGCACCATGGGTTAAAATGAAATGTACTTATGACAAAATCTAGAGGAGTTATTATTGTAACTATATTTACTATTATGTTTATATGAACATCAAAGTTATCGCGTTTTTTTAAATGTTTACACTTTTACTACTCCGTAATAACTAATTTTTAAAATGATATTTAGGTTCTTTTGAAAATTGTATCATCCAACGTAGATTTCAAACCCATAGTGCAATATGGTAAGAAGTTGTGGTTTTAATTTCCATTGTTCATTGTATGTTAGCAAGAATGTTAATGTGTGACTGTGTATCTGTTTGTTGTTGGTTGGTTGTTTGAATGTGTTAATTTGTGGGAGTGTCTTCTATATAAATGTTATGAATACCCATACTATTCTATTTTATTGTATAAGTATTTCACTAGAATACATACATTTTGATTGTATGTCAGTGTTAAGTGGTAAATTAAGCACATGTGTTATTTGTGTTTCCTGCCTGTCATCAAATGTTGTAAATACTTGTCATATCAAGATATTTCAATTAAAATAACAATAGAAACAAAAAAAAAAATTTAAAACAAAAAAAAAATAGTTTTACAACAAAATCATTATTTATTTTTAATGAAAAGAAATTAAATAAAGTTTTAACTATAATTTAACAACAAGATGTTGATGATAAATATATACAATACATATCGCTTATTTTCTACTAGACTGGCATAACCCAAACTTCGGGTTTGGATGTTGTATAATTATACATTTAGTTTAAATTTAAACTAGAAACCTATTAATTTTAAATTTGCTAAGAAATAACAAAATTTTATAAAACAATCAATAACGTATTTTTTGAGTTATTACACTCTTCTAGGAAATGGGCGTTATATTTGTTTATAATACTTTATCTCTTTCATTTGTTTACTGAACTGATAAAGATAAAACTTTTTTGTTATATAATAATATTTATAAACTCAATTAAAGGGAAATTATATATAAATTTTTTAAAACACAAATTTATTTTTTATTCGTTCAATAGATAAGTAATTTGCATATCAACATTCGGATCGAATAGAATGCAGTAGAAATGTGTTCAGCAAAAATGTACCCATTAAGTCTTACGAGTGTCCAAATTTGCTCTAAGAGAGCCATATATCGCCTCACTGCACAGTGCTATATTTGGTACATTCTGGTACGACAAATGTCTAATTTTAGAAGTATAGGTATATATGTTCAAAATATGTGCTACCTCCCTCAAAAAAGGGGCGGTTATGTCATGCTCACTTCGTATGTTAGTGCTAAGTTTGGTATTCTTGAGTGCAAACGAAAATTATATTACAAAAGGTTTTCGTACATTCGTAAAATTAAAACAAGTGACCATCAAACCGCATGCCGTAAAAGGAATGCTCCCCTATAAACATCAGGGTGATATTTGGAATATGGCTTAAGTCAATTATGGACCTAGCTCTTTTGAACTAACAAAATATTAATTAAAACAAGTAAGAAATTATAGTCGGGCGAGGCCGACCATATAATACCCTACAACTGTTACAAAATTAAAATGTGATTTAGTTTTCATAATAAAGCATTTAAGTTGAATTGTACCTTGCCTCAGATATACTTAAGCCATTAATTGTTGAATAAAATTGTGGTCATTTAAGTCAAATTTTGAAGGCAAATGAGACCCTATAGCTATAATATTTTTGAGGGTCATCAAGGCTAGTATAGAACTTGGTTTTGTAGCTTTTTGTCGAGATACGAGTATATTAAACATAATTATGAACTTAAGACCCTATTCGGCGGGTTCAGTTGTATGGGGGCTAGGTGAAATAATGAACCGATCTTAACCATTTTCAATAGGCTTCGTCCATCATCATCATGTACAAAATTTTATTAAATTATCTTTAAAACTGCGACCTGATTCTAAGCCGATTGGTATACTTTAAGGTGGGTATAGGACCAATATTATTGTGCGTTACAAACATCAGCACAAACTCAATATACCCTCCCCACTAATGTGGTGTAGGGTATAAAAAAAACATTTTTCTTCAATTTTTAAACCGTGATCGTATGAGTAATTTTCTAAAGAGCACCTTTATATGCGTCAATTATGAACCGATACTCATAATATTTTGTACATAGATTTCGTTTTGTATAGAACTTGTTTATGCCAAATTTCATCGCAATACTCGTATTTTAAATAAGAAAAACTCGTATTTAATAACCAAAATTCTTTCCTGAAGGGAATCTTTTATAGGGGCTAGGGTCAGTTATAGACTAGTCCTCATTAAATTCGGAATGAAGAATTATGTTCCTAAGTATACAATTTTTTATGTCGATTGTTATAGCTGTACTAGTAATTTTCTGAATTCTCTTCATCAAATTTTCTAAAGAGGATCTTATATGAAGGGTATGGTCAATTATTGACCTATCGTCAATTGACCGATTTTGGTTCATATAAAACTTATTTACATTGAATATCATTGCTGTATTCGCATTTTTAAGCCAGTAATGAGCGTTTATGCCATTTACTGAAGGGGACCCAATAGGGGAGAGTAGGGTCAATTATTGACCTATCCACATAAAAGATGGTAAGGAGACCGATATTGCCCATTTGCAATACCAAACTAATCTTAGCAATAGAGAATATTTATGCAAAATTTCAACCGTGTGGTCCCTATCGTGATTTTAACAGACAAACGGACGGACATGGCTAGATCGTCTTAGAATTTAATATGGACCCAGAATATATATACTTTTATGGGTCTATGACCAATATTTCGATGTGTTACAAACGGAATGACAAAATCAATATACCCCCATTTTTTTTTTGGTTTTGGGTATAATAATTAAATTAATTGATTAAATAATATTTCGCATTATGCACGAAGTTTCCGTAAATATCACGAAAAGGTACTCAGCAAAAAAAATCGTACTTCCAAAAGAATACATTTTTCATCACTTCAAAAATAGCACTATGTGAATTCTTTTAACATCTAAGAAAGTAATGTTTAATGACTTCCAAAGAAGCGAAAATAATTATATTTATTTTAAATAGTTTAAAAATATTATTTAAATTAATGGGCTAGGTTCTACGCCCACATTAAAAATAAGTATTAAGAGTCGTATACATTAGAAACTTTAATAGAATCCTCAAATTTTGCACGTAAAATTCTGACATGCTTATACACATTTTTGAAAACAAGCAATAGTACGCGTGGCACTTTTAATTTTAATTCCCCATAATTTTTTTCTAGTAGATCGATTTTTAAGTTTTTTTACAAGAATTGAAGCCCAAAGTCTCATCTACCAAACAATAAAAATCGCTGAGCGACGTGTGCAAGTTTTATACGAACCAAAATCTCTCTACCAAGTTTTGTGAGTATCGGTCCATAATTGACGCTAGCCCTTAAAAAAAATACTTTGATAGTTACTACTGGCTCACAGAGATATAAATACATCAATCTCTCTACCGAATTCTAAGAGAATCGGTCCATAATTGACCCTAACCTTAAAAAAGGTCCCCTTCAGAAACTGACTTTAAGTTCATTTCTGATTTTAAAATACGGCTACAGCTACGTAAATCCAAATAAATTGTATATAAACTTAAATCTCTTCAGTTAATTTTATAAGGAGCGGTTCATAATTGACCTTACAGCGCATACAAGAGCCCCTTCAGAAAATTACTTTAACTTTCAGTACTGGCTTAAAAATACGACTTGTAGCACTCTAGGCCCCTAAAGGGTTAATATTACAAGCACACAAGTAAATCAAATGTTTGCGTTTAATATAGAAATTGCTTGTATACAAAGTTAACTTGAACAAGATTTTCATACATATATATGATCGTAGATTCTGCAAACATCTTTAGGTTACAAATAACACCATTAATGATAGATTCTTGTCCAGATGCTAGAGTCGAGAAAGGGAAAAATGCGGTTTCTATTAATGATCAAGAACGCAGATAATTAAGTTGTTCATAATACTTACATTCAATATATAAAAGAGAAACACCATCGAACTCTTATACATGAGATTAATGTTGGTATGAATGAGTGTTTTTTTTTTATTATTTGGCAAATTTTTAGATTTTTATTTTATATATAAAGAAATCTTGTTCGTTTCTTTTTTATCAATGAATTTTTTCTGCATAGCTATTCATTCATTATTCTTTATTTACTTGTTATTGTTAATTCTTAATAACACCTAATTTTACATAGTTGTAAAATGTTTATCAATGAATCTATACTACGATTTTTATGAATGAATGGTAGGAAATGTAAATGGTTTATGTCTTGACTAGATCGAGTATATAAATCGTAGTATTTTTGTCAGAAGTAATTATTCGAATAATAAGTATATGGAAAATTAAATAAAACATGTAAATGTTTGTTATATTGTAATATACCTCATTTTGAAAATACGATTAGTTTTCTGATCAATACTAATATTATTATATTATATAAATTATATATATTATTTAAATAACAATGTTATTCATTCGGAAATGAAAGTGAAAATAAAATAATGACAATACTATACAATTAGGGAAAAGTTATTGTTTTTTGGGTAATTTTTGGCAATTCTGTAGATATTTTCGAATTTAAAATATCGTCTTTATATAAATAGTTCATTTATTTTAATCGAATAAAATAATATTATAGGAAACCCTATAATATATTCGGAAAATATCAACCCTAGGCTTAAAAAAGTTTAATCCTACTTTCGATTACAACTCTTTCGTTAAGTTTTGTTTGTACGTGTGTATGGGTAAAAGTTAAAACGCAAATATAGGTCTAATGGCGACTTAACATAATCTAGAGCGTTCTTTTCTATACGGTATTTAAAACAGTAACATTGTGCAAAAGTGAATCTTAATAAATTATTAACATGTAGTGAAAACGTGGTCCAAGTTTTTCTTAAAATTAAAATTCCACATTGCGATAAGGCTAACAAAATTATTTCTACAAAAGAACTGATAAAACTGCAGGTAATAGCGAATAAATTATAATTTTGATAGGAATTTAAATGAATTTATCGATATTTAGATTATTTGGACTGAAATCATTATATATCACCATTAATATCATATATTGCAAGAAGCTGTGGCAAATCTGAAATCACGTGGCGTCTAAGCTTCTCCCAAAACTCATCAAGATCTCGATTAATCCACGATAAAAAGATTTACCAGGCTCCTATTAGATATTCTTTACGGATCCAACTTTATAACCTTGATCAACTCCATCAGATCAAAAATCGCGTGGCCACATGTGATACATCTACTTCAAGCTCAACTCTGAACAATTCAACAACTATATTTAGCATAGACTAGTGGCGATATAATCTAGGAACTTATAAGACATCATTTTTAAACTCTTCCACCAACTACCCAAGAACCAGGGGTCAACACTTCATCTCATAAACCAGATTTTCATCACCTAATCCTCGTGGAGTCAGATAAAACCAATTTTACGTTTCAACATCTTGCTATAACTTTGCCAAATTTGCCATTTAAAGCTATTTAATTCAATTAAATCCGAAATAGTCATTAAATTTTATCTACAACTACTTATAACTACATTCTCGGATATGAAAACTATAAATTAACTTAAAATCTAAAACTAACATGTTAAAAAGTTAACCTAAAACTAAATTTACGACATCATAATCTAGAAATGAACTATTGAAATTACAATAGTACATTGCTTTTGATTAAAATTACAAATTTAGACCTTATAAACAAAAAAAAAATATTTTTAAATTAAAACCATGTGATTTCTAAAAATTACATAAGCATTCTCAAATATGTCTTTAAAATTTATCTAAACTATCATAGTATAGTAATACAAAATGGTATAAATAGTTGGTTCTTCTGAATTTTGTTTGATTTAATAATGTCTTATGAACCATATATTGTATCATCATTCAAATATATAACTCTATTCTAACTTAAATATTTAAAATTTTGGCTTAAAATCTAGTTTATCGAAACCTAAATCATAATTTAATACTAATATCACAGATTTTATAAAAATATTATGCTAAAACATCGATATTAAATATGAAAACTTACACTTAAGATCACAGATTGCATAAAACATGTTTTAACAAAGTATTTAATATCTAAAATTTTCTATTATATCTTTAACAAAACACTAAAACTAATATCACATATGAAATATGAAGGCTTACACTTAAGATCACAAATTTTATCACAATGTTTTAACAAAGTATGTAAAAACTAAACTTTATATATTATACCTAAAAACACTTAAAACTAATATCACATTTTATCACAATAAGTTAACATGCATTAAAATTATTATTCGAATCCTAAACCTCTAAATTTATACGACTATGATTCTAAACATTTATATTATATGAATATTTACTAATACTTTGGCAAACTACCTAATGCAAGAATATGTGTAATTAACGAAACTTTCCTAAACAACACCCACATCAGCTAGTTCCTGTTGGAGGCCTTCACCAGTTACAACATATGATGCGGTAAGTCTGATCCAACGTTTATTTTTTTTATTTCTAACATAAAATCTTGCATTTCACAATGAAAGTAAAAATCAAACAAGAGAGAAAGTAAATGAGCATCGTATAATATAAACATAATGTTAAAATTATCATCTCAATGTTAATTTTACAATAACATAATTATGAAGTTTAAAATAAATGTTAATCTTTGATCAACAAAGAAAATATGAAATAACATAATGTTCTTTTGTTTTAATTGTATATATAGTTATGTTATTGTTTCAACAATGAGCATTGTAAATAAATAATGATAAGTTAACATCATTTATTTTAATTTACTCTCTCGATAGTGTGATTGATTTTTACTCTCTTATATTATTTCATTTATTGTTTCGTATTTTGCCAAACCCAATTTAAATAGATATAAGAAAATAATATTAACCCACTGATATTCGTTGAAATCGGTTGGTTGGTATAATTTGTTTTGTTTCTTAATAATCATATGATATTACATTGTTTTTAAAAAGTTGTGTATTATAAGTCAGAACATGCCTAGAGTTAAATCTTTAAAATTTATTTTAATTAACATACGTTTAAATATTTGTTAATAAATTAGTTTATTGAATCATAATGAATTGCTGAAAGAAAATTTTAAGGGTGTTTTCATTTGGAATGGTTAGGGAACTTTTGTAAGACTCGTCGTTAGGTTTAATTGTGGGGTTTCAAGCAGATTTAGGCCTTTTGAAACGTAGGATGGCGTGGGTTATGAGGCCCTCTCTCTTAACAACATCTAAGAGAGATTATTATAAAATTTTAATATTAGATTTTTGGACATCTTTTTTTTTTATTAATTAGTTTTTGTGTATGACTAGAATGGGGCATAACAGAAAATTAATTAAACTAGTCATTTTGGCCCTGACACCGTAAAGTTAAATAAAAAGGGAGTCTATAATAAACAATTGTAATGAAGCTGAGGATTTTTAGGAAAGGACCGAACCCCCCCACACCACTGTTGCTAGCATAACAAAGGCTCCCGCAGTCCTATCCCTAATTTCCTTTAAGAATAGTCCGTCGTGCTTCATGTTGATAAATATTATGAGTGATTGTAATTTTCTTTTCTCAGATATACTTGCTATATGAAAGCATCTTCGGCTACGTTTCAGTTCGCTTGATTGTGTGTTTTTTTCACTTTGATCCAGTTGCTCTCGTTATGTACATTACATAAAAATGGCGCCCAACGTGGGGCCGATAGGACGAAAGTTCTTTTCGGCTCTGCAAAATTTTTCAGTTTTTAGTAAAGATAGATTTCATTAATTAGCTTAACTTCAAAGTAGCATATATGATACTGAACTTTTTGAAGAATAATCATTAAAATTTTGCTGGAATTTTCGACTATTTGAGTGAAAAAGTTCGAATAGATTGACCGCTTAATACTTGATGATCTTTTCGATAAAAAGTTTTGTTTATATGTGTTAAATTCAAGTTTTTGCAATATTGTTTAAAAAGTTTAATATTTTTCATATTTTCTTACGCGGAATTAACAACCAAGTAACATTTTGGATTTCATTTATTTTGAGTTTTGTCGAAATCATGACCAATGTTATTTTGGTAATACTAAGGAAAGTTTTAGAGTAAAGTATTCAGTTATGGCAGAAAAGAAAATTTGAAAATTTTTTCCTTTAAGGACAATAGACTATAGTCCAGTTTGAGAACCAATGTCGAAAAATTTAATATTATAATACAGTCTTACACTAACCTTAATTACCAATTGAAAACACCCGTATGTTATATAATTTACTGATTTTGTGAAAATTGTAAAGCTATTAATGCAATAATTGATTGAATTGAATTGAATTTTTTTTCCCTTTATTTCCCTTTACATTTTGAAATGTTACATAAATTATCTAAGGTTTTACTAAAAGTTTGTTTTTGAAATTTGGAATAATGCGCTTGCTATATTAAATGTATATTTATACGATTTAATTGGTAGGAAGAAAGTAAAAACTTTTTATGAATATATTTGAAAACAAATTTTTCGAAAATTGTGTAAACAATATTTTAGAATTAGCTGTTGCAAAATTGTATTCGGTTTCATGTGTGGTATCCAAACAATTTTACCAAATTTTATAATTTTTTTTCCTTCAGGAAAAATTGATTCGTTTTATTTTGCAAATCAACTTTTTTACTAAATATAATTTTTCTATAAATTTGCAATATAGTTTCTTCAATACATATTTTACTTTTATACAATCACTTTTCTTTGCTACTAAAGCACAACAAACTTTAACTTTGTATACATATATTGCAAAATCTACATTCCCTGAACTCTCAAGTGAAATATTTTTAAAAGTTGCTTATGTAAATTTCAGATTCAGAATTACTGTTTCTAAATATAAAATACATATACAAATAAGTACAAGGTAGATAATAATGATTTAAGCTTTGGAATTGAGAAAAGCTATTTTGATTTGTAATCAAACAAAATATATTGAAAGAACTTACTTAAGATTGAAACTGAATAAATTGTTTTGTGAAAATCTTTTTTTTTTTTTTTTTTCTGAAGACCTCATAAGATTGTAGGAAATCAAGTTTTTCTTTACAACTATACAGTTTTTAAAACATGAATGTATTCAATTCTGTGAAATTTTAGCAACTTTTGGTATTTAAGTGTTATTTTATTTCTTTGAAATTGAGTTTAACTAAATTCGATTTTTGAAAAAACCTTATTATCAATTTTGGTACAATTCCCAGATTTTTGTGTAGATATATTTGAAAAATCAATCTGTTAAAACCGTTACTTGAATTTATAATTTGGTTTTCTTTTGAATTCTTATTCGGTTGATTGGTTGAACATTTGGTATAAATTCTGATCTATGGTAAAGAAATATTTCAATTCATTTGTTAACTTTATATCGTGTTTACACTTTTTGAAATTTTAAGTAGTTCACAATGTCTGTTCAGGAAACAACACCAGAAGCCCGTATTCCACCACCACTTCCCATGGCACCATTGCAAATTGAACCATCAGTTTGTCTTATTTGCCATGAGACTATGGTAGAAGGTGCAGACTGTCTTATAATACAAGTTTGCTCACATGCGTTTCACAGACATTGCATAGAAGCATATCTGTCTTCAAATTCAGAATGTCCTGAATGTAAAAGACCTTGTCAGCTTTCAGAACTTAGAAAGCTTATGATTTGCTCAAAAGTGAAGTCTGTAAGACAGTCTAAGCCAAGAGGTGCCATGGCTAAGCACTACAACACACGTAGTAGCCAAAGAAATATATTCCCTGAAACCGCTTCTCAGAATGTTGAGGGTTCACACTTTCACGAACAAGACCAAACTATTGTCGAACCGAATACTAATACTGACAACGACAATATTTTAAACTCACCTAATCGAATTACAAATCGCACACCTTCCCAACCCAATACTAGTGGGATTGATTATGCGGAAATAAACAGATTAATTGAAGAAAATTTAAACCGTTTGATAAGGAATTTAAACTTAGCCACCTAATAGCGTACATAATAATATTTTACCAGATAATAATCAAAATAATAACTTTCAGAATCAAACAACTTTTAATGAACCACTTAGGCAGCAATCTCGCCTTCACGGCAACAATGCTTATAATTTTTCGCCAATTGCGATATCAAATTTAAGCTCGGGGTCAATGCATGCCGATAAAATCACTTCAGTAATCCAAAATTGGAATCTGAAGTTTGACGGCTCATCTACAGGTTTGCATGTAGAAGAATTTTTGTACCGAATCAGATCTCTGACAAAAGAAAACTTCAATGGTGACTTTGCTCCAATCTGTAAAAATTTACATATATTGCTGATAGGAAAGGCGCGAGAATGGTACTGGCGGTACCATAAACAGGTTCAGTCCATACAATGGGATGAATTCTGCGATGCCATTCGAAGCCAATATAAAGAGTATAAGTCATCATTTGATATACGAGAAGAGGTGCGAAATCGCAAACAGAAACCAGGAGAAACTTTTGATTCATTTTTCGAAGCAATTTTAGCAATTATGGATAGGCTTCCGTCGCCCATGTCAGACATGGAATTAATAGAGATCCTTGCCAGAAATCTGCGTCCGGAAATCCGGCAGGATCTGTTGTATGTGCCCATACACTCAATCTCCCATCTACGGAAGCTTGTCCAAATGCGAGAGCATTTCCTTAATGAAGAAACGGTTCGAAAAAATAATTCTCTTAGAAACCAAAATGTTATGCCACGTCGATATATTGCGGATCTTGATTCTGGAACTGACACTGTGGAGGCAAATACCGATTTTGATCCTACCGTTGAGGCAATCCAGGTCGAATGTGCCACTATATGTTGGAATTGTGACCAAATTGGCCACTATTGGCAAAATTGTGTAAATGACCGAACCATTTTCTGTTATGGTTGTGGTTTAAAGAATGTATACAAACCTAATTGCGTAAATTGTATTGCTAAACAAAAATCTAATTCAAAAAACTTCAGACCTTTAAGTCAAATGAAGGACAAAATCTAATATTTTCTTCTATTCCCAAATGTGACCAAAACTCTATTCCAAAATGTGACCAAAATTCTATTCCTAAATGTGACCTAAATTTCACTCCTAAATGTGACAATTCTACCATTACCAATAATGAACAAATAGACTCTGACTTACAAAAAACGAAAGACTTCGAAAACAAACCTGTTACGATCCTCAAACGTCTGCATAATAATAATTGTTGAGTAGATTCTGATGTTGATATTTCTAGATTAATAAGCCCGAAACTTCCTTATCATAAACGTTGGGAAGTATACCAACAGAAACGAAACCAAATTTTTAATATTTCTACTTTATCTCAAAATTCGCCTAGTAAACCAAAACGTTCAACCATTCGTTTGCGTAAATTTTATAAGTTAAAGAAAACTTGTCGTAAACTTTTAGTTTCGTCTATTATCTCAAATCCTAATGATTTAAGATATTATGCGAAAGTAAAATTCTTAGATTTAGAAGAATTAGGTTTGCTTGATACTGGAGCAAACATTAGTTGCATAGGTTCGGAGTTAGCGTTGAAAGACTTTTCCAAATTTTCTTGCTATACAAAATGTAAATCTAACGTAAAAACAGCTGATGGCAAGTTACAACAAGTTTGTGGCTGGCTTGATGTGGAAATCCTGTTTAAAAACGAGTGCAAAAGGATTCAATTGTTTGTGATACCGTCCATATCACAAAGATTGATTCTGGGGATTGACTTTTGGAAGAAGTTTGCTCTGTTTCCAGATGTTGTTGGCTCTGTAGACATGATTTATTGTAACAACACGTCCAACATGTCCCTGTCTGATTTATCCGCTCCCAAAATGAAATCCGATAGTCTGTCCGAAAATAATAATGAATCAAAAACTCCATTAGATGAAAATCTATATCCCTTATCCAATAGCCAACGTCAACAGCTTAATGCTGTTATAAACCTCTTCCCGAATTTTGAAAAACAAGGGTTAGGGAGAACCAGTCTTATTAGACACTCGATTGATGTTGGTAATGCTTCACCAATCAAGTCCCGGTTCTATCCGGTTCTCCCGCAGTTGAGAAACTGATGTTTGGTGAAATTGATCGTATGTTGGCACTAGGGGTGATTGAACCATCCACATCCCCCTGGAGTTCACCGATGCGTTTGGTTGTAAAACCAAATAAGGTCCGTCTATGCTTAGATGCACGTAAGGTTAATTCAGTAACCAAAAAGGATGCATATCCACTACCAAACCTAGAGGGAATATTCGCCAGACTTCCACAAGCCAATCTCATCACAAAACTGGATCTGAAAGATGCCTACTGGCAGATTGCCTTAGATGAACAATCCATGAGTCTGACAGCGTTCACAGTTCCGGGTAGACCTCTCTACCAATTCGTAGTTATGCCTTTCGGACTGTGTAACGCGCCACAAACAATGTGCAGACTCATGGATGAAATCATTCCACCTGATCTACGGCATTGTGTCTTTGGGTATCTCGATGATTTAGTTATCGTTTCTGCAGATTTCACATCCCATATCGAAGTATTAATACGTATAGCATCACAATTTAGAAAAGCCAATTTAACGTTAAACATTTCGAAATCCAAATTTTGCGTTACAAAGGTAAGTTACTTAGGATATGTGATAGCGAACGGAGGTATCACAACTGATCCAGAAAAAGTAGCTGCAATAAACAACTGGCCCGTTCCAAAAACGCTTAAGCAAGTAAGAGGTTTTCTTGGATTGGCGGGGTGGTATCGACGGTTCATCGAGAATTTTTCATCAGTCGTGTTTCCAATAACTGAAGTCTTATCTATCAAAAAAATCTTCAAGTGGACAGAGGAGGCGCAGCAGGCATTTGAGACCGTGAAAAAGTTACTCACCTCGGCTCCTGTGTTAACGAATCCGGATTTCAGCAAGAAATTCTTTCTTCACTGTGACGCCAGTGATTTCGGAATCGGTGCAGTTCTGGTGCAATTGGACAACCAAGGTCAAGAACGTCCAATTGCATACATGAGTAAAAAGTTAAATTCAGCGCAACGAAATTACAGCGTCACGGAGAGAGAATGTCTTGCTGCAATTGAGGCAATCAAAAGATTTCGCTGTTATTTGGAAATGCAGGAGTTCGAGGTGATAACCGATCACTCAAGTCTCTTATGGCTGATGCGTCAACCTGACTTAACTGGAAGATTAGCCAGGTGGGTATTTAAGCTTCAAGCTTATAACTTCAGTATAAGTCACCGAAAAGGAAAGGAACATGTCGTACCAGACGCGCTTTCTCGAATTCCTAACAACGATATTGCAGCATTGGAGATAGTGGAACCGGAAATTTGTTTAGATTCCCCGCATTTTAATGATCCTGACTATGATGATTTGAAGAAGAAAATATCAAGTAATCCCGAAAAGTTTCCGGATATAAAAATTGTAGATAACTTCGTTTATTACAGAACTCAACATTACAGTGGCAATGAAGTTGAAGATGAACTGTGTTGGAAACTGTGGATACCCTATAACTTGCGTAAAGATACAATAGCCAAAGCGCACGATTCACCAGTCAAAGCACATGGAGGTATGGCCAAGACGCTAGAACACCTAAGAAGACATTTTTTCTGGCCTGGAATGGTTCGAGATGTTCGTGATTATGTGAGAGATTGCTCAATTTGCAAAACAACAAAAGCACCAAATTTTATAATAAAACCACCTATGAACAATTCCACTATATCAGTTCGTCCATTCCAGCGCCTTTACATCGATATCCTTGGTCCATATCCTCGAAGCAAATCAGGCTTTATTGGCTTATTGATTGTCCTCGATCATCTGACAAAATATCACTGGCTTTGTCCGCTTCGGAAGTTTACTTCATCTGCTATTCAAGAATTCCTAAAAAAACAAATATTCCATATGTATGGCGTTCCTGAAATAATAGTCAGCGACAACGGCAGCCAGTTCAAAGCCAATGACCTAAATGCGTTTTTCACCATCTACGGAATTAAACACGTTTATACTGCATTATACTCCCCCCAATCCAACGCCACCGAACGCGTAAACCGGTCGTTAATTGCAGGAATAAGAGCATATCTTAAGTCTGATCACCGTTTATGGGACGAAAAGCTTAGCGAAATCAGTTGTGCCCTCCGGAACTCATATCACCAATCCATCAGTAGCTCACCTTTTCACGCTCTATTTGGATTTGAGATGATAACTCACGCAACAACCTACGATTTATTGAGAAAACTAAATCTTCTAAATGAACCAACGGCAAGAATTTCTAGGGACGATAATCTACAGTTAATAAGACAAGATATTCGCAAATGTATAAAACAGGCGCAAGAGAAAAATCAACATCAATACAACCTCAGAACTAGACCTCAGAGTTTTTCAGTGGGAGAAGAAGTTTTTCGTCGAAACTTTGCGCAGAGTAGTTTTGAAAAACATTTCAATGCAAAGCTTTCGCCCCTCTTTCTTAAAGCCCGCATAAAAGAGAAAATTGGAAACCATTACTACATACTCGAGGTCTTAGATGGAAAAACAATTGGTACATTTCATGGAAAAGATATTCGAAAATAAACTCCCTTTTTCCATTCAATTTTCTATCGCATAGCTTGAAAATAGTCTGGTTTTGTAATGGGAGTTTTAGTTGTAATAGCTATTTCCATTATTTTGTTTTTTTTTTTTTTTTTTTTGTTTTTTCGTTTTTTAAATTTATAAAATTTCACCGGCAATCAAAAGCCTTTGGTAATTTTTAAAATGAAATATTGTTTTTTTTTCTTTATTGGTTTTTAGTTTTAAAATGATAATTCCTGTTTTCAAAACTTCATATGAATAATTATGGTAATTTAATTTTTATTCAACTTGTAGCACTCTAGGCCCCTAAAGGGTTAATATTACAAGCACACAAGTAAATCAAATGTATGCGTTTAATATAGAAATTGCTTGTATACAAAGTTAACTTGAACAAGATTTTCATACATATATATGATCGTAGATTCTGCAAACATCTTTAGGTTACAAATAACACCATTAATGATAGATTCTTGTCCAGATGCTAGAGTCGAGAAAGGGAAAAATGCGGTTTCTATTAATGATCAAGAACGCAGATAATTAAGTTGTTCATAATACTTACATTCAATATATAAAAGAGAAACACCATCGAACTCTTATACATGAGATTAATGTTGGTATGAATGAGTGTGTTTTTTTTATTATTTGGCAAATTTTTAGATTTTTATTTTATATATAAAGAAATCTTGTTCGTTTCTTTTTTATCAATGAATTTTTTCTGCATAGCTATTCATTCATTATTCTTTATTTACTTGTTATTGTTAATTCTTAATAACACCTAATTTTACATAGTTGTAAAATGTTTATCAATGAATCTATACTACGATTTTTATGAATGAATGGTAGGAAATGTAAATGGTTTATGTCTTGACTAGATCGAGTATATAAATCGTAGTATTTTTGTCAGAAGTAATTATTCGAATAATAAGTATATGGAAAATTAAATAAAACATGTAAATGTTTGTTATATTGTAATATACCTCATTTTGAAAATACGATTAGTTTTCTGATCAATACTAATATTATTATATTATATAAATTATATATATTATTTAAATAACAATGTTATTCATTCGGAAATGAAAGTGAAAATAAAATAATGACAATACTATACAATTAGGGAAAAGTTATTGTTTTTTGGGTAATTTTTGGCAATTCTGTAGATATTTTCGAATTTAAAATATCGTCTTTATATAAATAGTTCATTTATTTTAATCGAATAAAATAATATTATAGGAAACCCTATAATATATTCGGAAAATATCAACCCTAGGCTTAAAAAAGTTTAATCCTACTTTCGATTACAACTCTTTCGTTAAGTTTTGTTTGTACGTGTGTATGGGTAAAAGTTAAAACGCAAATATAGGTCTAATGGCGACTTAACATAATCTAGAGCGTTCTTTTCTATACGGTATTTAAAACAGTAACATTGTGCAAAAGTGAATCTTAATAAATTATTAACATGTAGTGAAAACGTGGTCCAAGTTTTTCTTAAAATTAAAATTCCACATTGCGATAAGGCTAACAAAATTATTTCTACAAAAGAACTGATAAAACTGCAGGTAATAGCGAATAAATTATAATTTTGATAGGAATTTAAATGAATTTATCGATATTTAGATTATTTGGACTGAAATCATTATATATCACCATTAATATCATATATTGCAAGAAGCTGTGGCAAATCTGAAATCACGTGGCGTCTAAGCTTCTCCCAAAACTCATCAAGATCTCGATTAATCCACGATAAAAAGATTTACCAGGCTCCTATTAGATATTCTTTACGGATCCAACTTTATAACCTTGATCAACTCCATCAGATCAAAAATCGCGTGGCCACATGTGATACATCTACTTCAAGCTCAACTCTGAACAATTCAACAACTATATTTAGCATAGACTAGTGGCGATATAATCTAGGAACTTATAAGACATCATTTTTAAACTCTTCCACCAACTACCCAAGAACCAGGGGTCAACACTTCATCTCATAAACCAGATTTTCATCACCTAATCCTCGTGGAGTCAGATAAAACCAATTTTACGTTTCAACATCTTGCTATAACTTTGCCAAATTTGCCATTTAAAGCTATTTAATTCAATTAAATCCGAAATAGTCATTAAATTTTATCTACAACTACTTATAACTACATTCTCGGATATGAAAACTATAAATTAACTTAAAATCTAAAACTAACATGTTAAAAAGTTAACCTAAAACTAAATTTACGACATCATAATCTAGAAATGAACTATTGAAATTACAATAGTACATTGCTTTTGATTAAAATTACAAATTTAGACCTTATAAACAAAAAAAAAATATTTTTAAATTAAAACCATGTGATTTCTAAAAATTACATAAGCATTCTCAAATATGTCTTTAAAATTTATCTAAACTATCATAGTATAGTAATACAAAATGGTATAAATAGTTGGTTCTTCTGAATTTTGTTTGATTTAATAATGTCTTATGAACCATATATTGTATCATCATTCAAATATATAACTCTATTCTAACTTAAATATTTAAAATTTTGGCTTAAAATCTAGTTTATCGAAACCTAAATCATAATTTAATACTAATATCACAGATTTTATAAAAATATTATGCTAAAACATCGATATTAAATATGAAAACTTACACTTAAGATCACAGATTGCATAAAACATGTTTTAACAAAGTATTTAATATCTAAAATTTTCTATTATATCTTTAACAAAACACTAAAACTAATATCACATATGAAATATGAAGGCTTACACTTAAGATCACAAATTTTATCACAATGTTTTAACAAAGTATGTAAAAACTAAACTTTATATATTATACCTAAAAACACTTAAAACTAATATCACATTTTATCACAATAAGTTAACATGCATTAAAATTATTATTCGAATCCTAAACCTCTAAATTTATACGACTATGATTCTAAACATTTATATTATATGAATATTTACTAATACTTTGGCAAACTACCTAATGCAAGAATATGTGTAATTAACGAAACTTTCCTAAACAACACCCACATCAGCTAGTTCCTGTTGGAGGCCTTCACCAGTTACAACATATGATGCGGTAAGTCTGATCCAACGTTTATTTTTTTTATTTCTAACATAAAATCTTGCATTTCACAATGAAAGTAAAAATCAAACAAGAGAGAAAGTAAATGAGCATCGTATAATATAAACATAATGTTAAAATTATCATCTCAATGTTAATTTTACAATAACATAATTATGAAGTTTAAAATAAATGTTAATCTTTGATCAACAAAGAAAATATGAAATAACATAATGTTCTTTTGTTTTAATTGTATATATAGTTATGTTATTGTTTCAACAATGAGCATTGTAAATAAATAATGATAAGTTAACATCATTTATTTTAATTTACTCTCTCGATAGTGTGATTGATTTTTACTCTCTTATATTATTTCATTTATTGTTTCGTATTTTGCCAAACCCAATTTAAATAGATATAAGAAAATAATATTAACCCACTGATATTCGTTGAAATCGGTTGGTTGGTATAATTTGTTTTGTTTCTTAATAATCATATGATATTACATTGTTTTTAAAAAGTTGTGTATTATAAGTCAGAACATGCCTAGAGTTAAATCTTTAAAATTTATTTTAAATAACATACGTTTAAATATTTGTTAATAAATTAGTTTATTGAATCATAATGAATTGCTGAAAGAAAATTTTAAGGGTGTTTTCATTTGGAATGGTTAGGGAACTTTTGTAAGACTCGTCGTTAGGTTTAATTGTGGGGTTTCAAGCAGATTTAGGCCTTTTGAAACGTAGGATGGCGTGGGTTATGAGGCCCTCTCTCTTAACAACATCTAAGAGAGATTATTATAAAATTTTAATATTAGATTTTTGGACATCTTTTTTTTATTAATTAGTTTTTGTGTATGACTAGAATGGGGCATAACAGAAAATTAATTAAACTAGTCATTTTGGCCCTGACACCGTAAAGTTAAATAAAAAGGGAGTCTATAATAAACAATTGTAATGAAGCTGAGGATTTTTAGGAAAGGACCGAACCCCCCCACACCACTGTTGCTAGCATAACAAAGGCTCCCGCAGTCCTATCCCTAATTTCCTTTAAGAATAGTCCGTCGTGCTTCATGTTGATAAATATTATGAGTGATTGTAATTTTCTTTTCTCAGATATACTTGCTATATGAAAGCATCTTCGGCTACGTTTCAGTTCGCTTGATTGTGTGTTTTTTTCACTTTGATCCAGTTGCTCTCGTTATATACATTACAAATTCAACATAAACAAGATTAATAGTAACTGCAATCTCTTTGATAGTACCTCAATTGTTGTTTTTGTAAACAAATAAGAATCTTATTTTCATTTGCATTCACATGAATTCATCATAAATCGAAAATATTAAATTTCGCAACCTAAACTAAATGTTTATTATCTGACTTAATACTAATCTTTTCAATTAAGTGGTAAAAGTAGACAGGGATAATTGTACGCTTTGCAGGATGAAATTTCAATAGCCCCAAACTCATACGCAATACCACGGATAAAACAATTATGCGGACACTGACACTGTGTGTGCTCGTGTCCGTCGTATAATAAATTAAAGAAAAAAATTTTATTCCAGCCACACGTTTTCATTGTTGCACAGATACGTAGTATATAAGTAAAATATACAAAAACAAATAAATGAATAAATATTTAATAACACATTTACATTGAATCGTAGCTGTAATAAATTACACGAATTTAATGCCTTTTAAGAGCATCAAAATAATTTTCGGTGGCAATTAAAACTTTAATATTGTTGATAATGTTCCTGTGTTTTGGGGTTTTGGCATTTTATTGCTAAATATTATTTATTTTGTTAACTGTTGGTGGGAGAATTTTAGCAACTCTTTACCCAGGGAAATGCAGATAATGTTAAGAGTAAATTGGCTAATATAATTGTATTAACAAAGGTAAATTATGATAGATTTATAAGAAATTATTATAGCTCAAACTGGGGTTATGATCATGATCTAATGATCTCCTACATCAGATAATACTTAGGACCCAACATTCCTTTTATTTTTCAACTCAATTGATTAAGTAGATGATACTGTATCTATTGCTATCTTTAACTAAGATTATTTTTGGGCGTTACAAACACCTAAATAAAAACTCCCATATATAAATACCCATTTCCATAACTGAAAACTTTAACGCCCTCTTATTTATTTAATTACAAATCACTCTCACAAATACATGCCTATTTAAATATCCTTTAACAAATTCTGTTTGTCTGTGTCAATAATGTGTATATTGAAATTAAAACTTAATTGTGTACAACAATATAAAAACAACAAAACATGAAAATAGTAATAAATACAAACGCATGGATATTTTCCAACATATTTAATGTCCACGCCTTCTTGAAAACAAACTAAACAAAAACAATAATAAAATTAAAATAATTTATGATCATTATGAAGTAAAAGCAACAGGATACTTATTTAATTCGATTTTAAATGATTGAATCGAAATTTAAGAAACGGAAAAACTCAGGAAATTTCAACCTATGTATGGGTTGAATTTATTCATAGCTATAAAAGGATTCTTTCGGAAAGTTATGGATCACTTTTATTAGGTTGACGGAAGGATATACTATATATACTGCATAAAATCCGAAGAAATAAACCTAGGCTACTATAGGGCCTGTGGTGCGTCTCTATTCATGGAAAATGTTTGTTAGTAAAAAACAAGTTAGAGTGCCTATATTCGGCTATGCCGAATCTGAAATTCCCTCCACCAGCAAGCTACTTTTTATTAAAACCCATTTAACTATCTAATCTTTAGATATTTTGGAAAAATTTTTGTTTCCGTATTGAGGGTACTAACATTTATGCATATGTCAAACTAATTCTAATTAAGTCCAGAATATAAATTTTAATAGGCCAGTTCGAAAACATTTTAATAGAATGATTTATCTATACACAGATATATCTATACGGATATAATCATTTAATAACGAATTAAGTGGTATTAAGTGGTTTTCAGAAGTATACCTTATATGGGAGCTAAGACAATTTGTGGACCGATTCCGTAGAATGATTTATATGTTCAAAATAAACATTCACGTCGAATTTTATCCCGATAACTTTGATTGTCAATGTGCATTTGAGTTATTTTCGAAAATGGTCTTTATATGGGAGTTGTGACCAATTATCGACCGATAAGTAAAAAATTTCGTATAATGATTTATATGCAAAAAAAAATATCAAGTCGAATTTTACTACCATAGATTTATTAACTAATGAAATGTGCGCATTTTCGGAAGTGGACCTTATATGTCTAGGAGCTATGACCTAACACAAAACATATTTGTGTCGAATTTTATCAAGATAACTTTATTTGACATTGAAATATGTGCGTTTAAGTAATTTTCGGAAGTGGGACTTATTTGGGAGCTATGACCAATAATGGACCGATCCGGGGAAAAAGTGGTAGAATGATTTACATATATGTACACAAAACATATTCAAGTAGAATTTTATCCTTATATTTTTAGAATTTAATGAAATATATTCGTTTAAGTAATTTTCGAAAGTGGACCTTACATGGGAGCTAAGACCAATTATGAGTCTACTCATGTAAAGACAAAACATATTTGTGTCGAATTTATCAAGATAACTTTAATTGACAATGAAATATGTGCTATTAAGTGATTTTCGGAAGTGGGCCTTATATGGGAGCTATGACAAATAATGGACCGATCCGTAAAAAATTTGGTGGAATGATTTGAATGTACACAAAAAATATTCAAGACGAATTTTATCACAATATCTTTATTTATCAATGAAATATATGCGTTTAGGTGATTTTCGGAAGTGGACCTTATATGGGAGCTATGACTAATTGTGGACCGACTGAGATCTACGTTGATAGTATGATGTCTGTTCATATTATATTTGGATGTACAAAATTTTGTGTTGATACCGATATATTTGTGGGAGTTATTAACGATAAGCTAATTTCCAGGATGGGGCTATGAGAAATATCGGAGTCTAAAATTTTTACTCATAACTTTTTACGTGGTGAATCGATTTTGCTGCTTTTCAATACCAAACTGCTTAGATAAGAGTACATATTTTGGGTGAATTTGATTGATTTCGTTTGCTTAGTTTCAACGTGAGCGTGTTTTACACAGACAGACAGACAGACGAACATAGCTAAATCGACTCAGAATTTGATAAGGACCCAGAATATATATACTTTGTTGGGCTCCCTTCTCTTCAAAGCTTGTATATTCACTCTATCGTTACCGACTACTCCCGAGTGGCCTGGTACTCAAATGATGTAAACCTTAGTTCTGGGAGTGTATTCGATTAAAGCTTGTTGATGTCATATTTACTCTAATCCAATTTACGCATTCCGTTACTATAGCTATAGTACATAGTACATTTATTCCCGCTTCTGGTACTTTAATATAGAACTTTAGACCCGCTTTGACCGCCAATTCAGAGTCATCCGTGTAGTAACGGATTCCGACGGGTAATTGCTCTAACGTTTCGCTTAACCATGACATTCTATCTGGGCTCAGTGTTTCAAAGTTTCCAATAGATTATGTTTCTTTATGTATGTCATCAAGTACATCCGATGATTGTGTCATCCAGTGTGTCCATTAAACATTGAAGACTTGTCCTATAAATGCCTTTGGTCAGTTCGCCTAAGGATATGAGCCGTTTGTAAGTGCTTTATATCTTATATATGTATGTTTGATGGGTGGAATATCTGGTAACGTTTCCATTGCCTTGGTTAATGTATTGCTTCTGGCACTACCTATACACATACAGCATGTATGATGAACTCCTTGTAGTAGTTGGATATTACATTTTTTTGTCCACAGAAGTCCACCAGTCTGTAAGCATAAGCTAGATTTGATATCTGCATTACCTCACTTACCTCTTTCTTGTGAAAAGACAGATTTAAGTTTTCGCGGGGTTAACATTCAAGTCTATTTGTTAATCCTTGCTTAAGGCCGTATTCTGAACCTCCTCATACTTTCTACACAAGTAATTTGGATTCTTTCCCCTTAAAAGTATTACAAAATCGTTTGCATATCATACAAGTTTAAGTTCTTCCTTGGTTTGGGTACCTAAGATCGTGGTACATAAGCATGTTGCTTATATTTGAGGTCTTTGGCTGGTATACTCCTCCGGGTAGCTTTAAGTGTCTATTGATGCAGAAAGTACTATTGATGGCACTGCGGTATCTTTATCAGGTCTAGGGATAGCAGACTTTGTAATTGGTACCTTCACAATTTTGCATAGGACAGCTGCACTTTCTTTTGGCGAGTTAGTGGTAAACTCCTGGCCGTTAGGATTTGACTCCTCAACGTTTCCAGTAGTGGCTAATAATTCAGTGGGCTTCGTATTTGGTATTTTAGTATTATTGTCAGGGCTTGTTGTAACAGTCCTTCATTTTGGCACCTTCTCAATTTTGAAGACGACAGCTTAAGAGATTACAGCTAAACTAGCCATGGAATTCTGGCCGATACCTATTACAAGTAGAGTTCCCTCAGATTCTTCTTTCCCGTGAAAGACTTCCTATTTTTCCACGGCCAGCTCAGCATTTTGACTTTCAAGAAATACCAATATGCACTGATTAGTTAGTTTTCTGCCCCATGCTTTTATGTAGACACCGGAAGATCCTCTTCTTTGTAGTCGCAGTTTAGAGCAGCCGCAGCTCACGCTCTCTATTTGTTGTTTGTTCTTTGAAGCAGACCGGATCTTCTACCTTACCCTGCTGGTCTATTGTAATTTTGATTTCCTGAAGCATCTTTTTAAAATTTTTTCCCTGTGCTCCAGAAGACATTTTTTGTAATATGTAGTTAGTTTAGCTATGCTATCACTCACCTCTTTCACCATTTACTCTACATATTTCATCCTTTTCGGTATTTGTATTTATTATGGTCTGAGGATATGGAATGTGTTTCCATAACAAGTTCCAATGCTTTATACTAAATTTTTTAGCCGTTAGGCTTCCGTTGAATTTAAGTATTGCGTATTTAACCAAATATTTCTTAGAGGACAATGACCTTACTAACTTTTTGCCAGCTAACGAAATGTATCATTAACACAAATCTATTCCCCCTCAATAATCTTGTTCATTCCTGGGGTCAATTAAGTGTTGTCAATTTGTGAAACGCGCTAAAATGTTTCCATCCATCAGCACATTTTCCCAAAAATAACAAACATTCACCCTCGCTAATATAAAACAAAAAAGAGAAAATTATCTAAATTTCCTTTAATTAAAAATACAAAAAGTAACAATTTCAACGGCAAGTACTTAAAGTTTATTTTAAATTTGTTCTGACAAAGTGTGGCTGGAATGTATACTTGCTGCTACTGCGTTTCACTTTTTTGTGCCACAATTTACTTAATTATTTTATTAGTTCCAGAAAAATGCCTCTAAGTTATTATCTTATATAATAGCAAAAAAGAATTCATACTCATTTAGTATTTTTTATAGGATTCTAGTACTTTTGTTCGTTCCCCTTTAGAAATAGTAGATAAAAAGTTTTTAATAAAAGGAAACTTTCTTTGTTGTTATTTTAATACTTACGCATTCATGAAATATTCTAAAGTACTAAATGATTTGTACCAAATGAATAAACCAAGTAGTAGTTAGTTATTATTATTTTGATTTATGATTGCCAACTGTTTAATATTTCATTTCAAGTGTTGATGACACAGGAGAGCGGGGGTAGTAGATTTCTATGAATTGTATTGTTAAAAGAGATTTTCAAAGAAAAGATGGGAATAAAAAGAAAAGATAATACAAAGATTGCCAAGTTTGTTTGACATTAAATGTTAAATTTTAACGCGATAACGTCTTTCATGAAAGTGTAGACAATTGGATAATTAACAAATTATAATGAGATATTTTTTCTCAAAATAAGGATATCATAATTATTTAATATGATTTACTGCTAACAGAATCTTAATCCCAAATTCTTTTCTGCCTTGAGTCTGGCCAAAAGATGGACTGATGTGGTGATGTCATTATACCCTACACCACTATATAGGGTAGGGTATTTTGGGTTCGCGCTGATGTATATAACGCTTAGAAATATTGATCATACACGCACCTTAAAGTATACCAATCGCAAGCTAGTGTTGTGATTCGGTAAACGACATATTTCTGTTTCTGAGTCTTGAATATAGAACCCCAGACCCACATTATCCCCCAATTTAGAGGTCTTCTACACAAGTAATTTGGCTCTAACCCCCTTAGAAGTATTACGACATCGTCTGCATAGCAGACAGGCCTATGTTCTTTCTCGGTTAGGGTCCTTGGAGGCCATTAATCGTGGTTTCCCAGAGTAAAGGGGTTTACATTCGCGGTAAACAGAAATAAACTTTTTCCTGATAGTTATGTCGTACATCTCGCAGCTTATCCATCTGTACCCGGCCAACTTAAATCTGGTCTAGGGATTGGATAAGAGTATCAGTGTGCACGTTATTGAAGGCGCCGTCGATGTCAATATATACCGGCAGTTTATACACTTTTCTATCGAAGAATTCACCTACATATGTATATAGTGGACAACTTCGTTTAACTCGGTTTCCACCGATCATGCATGCTCAAGCATGCTGCTTATATATGAGGTCTTTGTCTTTTACACTGCTTTTAACTATACTATCGACTACCCATCCCAAAGTTTTAAGTAGGAAGGACTTGAGACTTATCGGTCGATAGGACGAAGGTGTCTCATAACAAGGTTACCTCGTATGGGTATAAACATTATCCTTCCATCCTTCCATTTAATTGGAATATATGACAATTTCAATCATACAGTGAAAATCATTGAAATTTTTAAGGAAACCAGTCGCGCCTCCATATGCAAAATTGCCGCGAAAATACCATCCAGTCCTGCAGCTTTATATTATGTAAAGCTCTTGATTGCCTCTTTGACTATTCAAGTTGTATTAGGTGTCATTGGGAGTTTCATTGTATTCTTCATATCGTTCAGCCTCCTGCCCATGTCATCGATTATAGATTCCGGTTGGACATTTGTTTTGGATATGTTGACAGAAAAGTTTGCCGGAGTCTCGTTTGGCCTTTCCCAGTATACTGTGGTCTTTTTACGCAGTACCCGGTTAAATATTTTGTGATGAGACTTCCTAAGGTTCCGCATCTTCCCTAATACCCAAGGTTTCTCCTGGGCGGATCTACGTTCTCGCATCTGTTCTCGAACGATTCAACCAGGGCACTTGTGAACGTTTATACTTTGGCTTCTGTATCCTCTTTAATTCGACATTTAAAAATGTCCTGTCCTAAACGGTCCTGAAGATTTTCCAATTAGTTTAAGACTTATTTCGAAACTTTATCGGTTTAATGGAAGGGTAGGTAAACAGATGCAGTTTTATGTTGCTACAACCTCTCTTCAGCACGACTGCATCCGGTGTTGACAATACTGTTGAGAGTATAAAACATAAGTTCGTGTGACATATGTAAGTTACATGTTCTCTGGCAAAACCCTATAACAGCGTAAAAAAGTCGGAAAGTTATATACATATATGTTTTTTAGCCACAGAACATCTTGATCTGATGGAAGTTTATTTGGATTCACTTCTTACTATTCTGATGTAGAAAATCCTACTGAAGTTCCGTATGTTATATATAATCTATCTCCATACCAAGATCTTCTAACTATCTTTGTTGGATGGTACCATGACCAATGCAATCACTTTCTGAATCTGAAACCCGAGATTATAGTGCCAAACTTTAAAAAAACCTGGCTGATAGTCGATGCGTTTTACTCCATCAACTATCGGCATTACGTTGTCACAAGATTTCAGAGTCTAAAAAATAAACAGAAGACACATTCCTCCTTAATTCAAATAGAGATTAACTCTCTCGTCTACCTGTAATAGTTGGCAACCCAAACTGTGTACTCGTAACCATGTAACTACTAACAGCATTTGTGTTTTATCTTTCACATAGAGCCTATTTAATCGTCTATTTTATTGGAAAATCATTATAATCACACAGAAACAAAAGTTTTTTGTTTCAACAGATTATATTCTAAGAGAAAAGTTTGCTTTTGTTATTGTCCTTCATTCATTCTTTCTCCTCACTTTACTCCTCTTCACAACCGAATGTATTGTTCCGTTTAAAGTAAAGAATCGTTATTATTTCTTTAAAAGCACAACCAAAATCGAGAACAACTATATTTGGGTAAATTTTGTTTGGGAATGAATAAGAAAAAAAAAACATTAGTTGTAAATTTGTTTTTTCTCTAATTCTTTTACAGGGGCAGAGAGAGAGAGAGAGAGAAAGTTAATCACATCAAAAACATTTTACTAATACTTTCACGTACTTCCTTATTTAAATATAATTGTTTATGTGTTGGTAAACATGTTTGTCATATTGTGTATGTATGTATACGAAAGTGTTGTGTAAAAGATATATTTCCGTTTCTGTTTCTAGGTGCAGATGTGGGAAAATATTTCAAGAATTCAAAGTTTCTTTTGTAACCAAAAAGTTTCCTGTATTTCTTTTAGATAAATTGTTAAAGTGTGTGTGCAAGTTTAATGTATATTTGTGTATATGGGTGTTTGATTTTGTGTGCTTCAGTGTGTTCAAGGATATAGACAACAATTTTTGTGAGAGATTCTTCACCAAAACACTAAAAGAATTATATTAATAGTTTAAGTTTATTTGGGTTTATTTTCTTTTTTACTTCTTTCTGTCTTTATTTTTACTCACACGTAGTTTGCAAACATATTTTGTGAACAACTATTTTTCAGATGAAATGAAAATACTCATACTTACAATATATTATCAACATACTTTAAAAAATATATATCGTAGATGCTGAGATCAACAGCACTTTCATTCAGGTTTCAAATAAACAAAAAGTAAGTTTAGGTAATAATAAAAATTAGCGAATAATACAATTATTTGTCAAAATAATCTTCATTAAAAAACCAAGACATCTGCACATGTCACTAAGTCACCGACAATATTTATACCCTATACCACTATAGTGAGGGAGGTTTGTGCATAGAAATATTGATTCTGAATCGATTTAGCTCATATTTATGTCATATATTCTAATGTCTTTACAACACTGAGCACAACTTAGTTTTATTTAAACCTAAATTATACTGACCATTATTGTACTGATTTCATTTTACACTAAATCCCATACAAAATCCCCCTCAGAAATTGACTTGAACTTAATTTCCTTATACGCCTACTAGTATTGCAATGAAATTTAGCACAAATAATATTTATATAAACACATATCCCTGCAGTGTTTCATCAAAAAAGTTGCGCTTTTAGTAATTTCAATATCAATATTTAACTGCTGTAGGGTATCATATAGTCGGCCCAACTATATTTTCTTACTTGTCAATTTTAAACTAAACTATTGAATGACAAACTATAAGTATTGTGATTAATAAAAAGTGTTTTTCACATTTCACATTTTTCACATAAAGTTGTCAAAGAAATTATTTATTTAACAATAAACTTGAAAAGTAACATCAATCAAAATTTGAAAAGTTACAAAACGTCACCTGAAATGCAAAAGGGCGTAACAACACTTTTCAAAATTTTACAAGAGAGGCAAAAAACTAAATAAAATGAAAACTATTGTTGTTATAAAAATGTCTCCTTCCATGTATTATATCTAAACATGAATAAACATGTTTGAATATAAATGTGACTCCAGACATTGTCTATTGTGATGCTTTTCAGAACATTCTGACTTGAGAAAATAACTAATTTGTTGTTACGCCCTTCTGAATTTCATGTTAATAAAATTGTTTTTTTTTTTGACAATAAAGTTTAAAAATTTGCTAAAACTTGTATTTCGATGTGGTGAACCATTTTCAATCAAAAAGTCGATTTTAAAATTTATGGTTGTTACGCCTTTTTGCATTTCAGGTAACGAAAAAGAAAAGAATTTAATGCTAAAAACCCTGAAAATTTTATAAAGATCAATTTCATAGTCTACATTTTATGTCGAAATTTCAAGTAGACGAGGTGCTACACCCACATATATACATATGTATAAAATGAATACATATCGAGACCTATAAATCTCCAGGGCCAGATGGCATATTCCCAGCACTATACCAGTAATCGACCACTACCATCATGCCATGGCTAATTATGATATTTAGGAGCAGCCTGGAAACAGGATATATTCCCAAAATATGGAGAGGTTATAGTGGTATTTATTCCCAAAGCAGGAAAAGTAAACAATCGTATCGCCAAAGACTATCATCTCTCCTGATAATTTCTGTAGGGTACAACACGCATACCTGACAGGGAGGTCGGTGGAGACAGTCTTACATGACGTTGTCGGAACTATAGAGAAGGCACTTGAATATGTTATGGCATCTTTCATAGACATTAAGGGTGCGTTTAACAACGTGAACATGTCCGCAATAGTCGGTTATGACCTAGGTCATAACCTAGGTGTTGATCAGCGGATAAAAAATTGGACTGCCCAGCCTTACAAGAACACAGAGTACTTTATCTTGGTAGAGCTCTTTTCCATGATCTAGACTGTCTCAGAGATGCGTCACTAATAAACATGATCGGTTTTATTAATAGCACCGGCTGGTTTACACGGAGACCGAACGAACCAAGTACTCAACGAAATTAGGGAGGGAAACCATTCTCTCAATATTTTAAGGGTATGACAATGGGTCACGAGGCTTCCAAGTGAACTCGCTTGCTAGCGAGCACCCACGTAACCTACCTACTTATCTACCTCGGGGACAAAATGGGCCGATTGGCTTGGCACCTCCCATAGAAAGAAAACATTAAATTAGTATGTATATCTAAGAATATATAATAGATAGAACCCTCAAATCACAGACACTTTAGCGTTAGTGTGATTATTTATTACAAATATTGCAAACATAACTTTAACATTTTTGTGAACACTGGGCGGTCTGTCAATATGTAGCGTGTCGCTTTCCATATAAAGACTAATATCAATTATTATCTATAATATATACCTATTTAGTGTAAAGATTTAACATAATTACACGTATATATTGGTTAATTATTGTAATTTGCTACTTAAGTTGTAAGAAAAATCATTTAAAAAAGTTTATAATTCTAAAAACTACATAATATGTAGTGTAGATGCTAAAAAAGTACAACAATAATTAGAATTATCCATCCCTGCATTAATATATTTTCGTTAATTTTCATTGCAAAAGCAATAAACGAGAGACAACACAACCTCCTTCAATGACAGCTCATATGAGACTGAATTGTGTTTTCTATGCGTGTGAGTAGTCTGTGTGAATTTAGTAACGGTCAAAATACACAGTATATAGGAGTTGTCGATCGTGGTTCTAGACATATACGTAAGTTCTACAATATAATTTTCCAACCCCAAATAGTATATATGTATAATCTCGATCCTTGTAGATAGCGGAGTCGATTAAACCCGTCTGTCTTTCTGTTTCTTTGCCTGTCCGTCTATATATTGGTATAAATTAGTTCTTAGAAAACTCCAGATATCTTCGAGATCCAAATCTTCAATAATTCTGTCAAACATACTTTTCAGAAGTTTCCTATTGAAAATCAACAAAATTTGTCCATAAATAGCAGAGATATAAGCAAAAATCTGAGACTACCTCTGAAAATTTCTTCAACAAATTGTGGATAAAAGCATAAAAAACATCAACAACAAGGAGATAAAGCAGTTATATTTAGATAATACAGCTTATATTAGTATGAGGTATATTGGGTTTGTGCTGATGTTTGTAACGCACAATAATATTGGCCCTTTACCCACCTTAAAGGAGGCTTAGAATCGTTTTCTGAGTCGATTTTGAAGAAAATTCAATGACTATTGGTACCTGACCTTCTATTACAGGGACGAAGCCTATTGAAAATGGTTAACATCGGTTCATTATTTCACCTAGCCCCCATACAACTGAACCCGCCGAATAAGGCTCTTATGTTCATAATTATGTTTAATATAATCGTATCTCCTAATACCCCAGTGTTTATAATCCCTGCGCCCGGCCAAAGCCCGGCTATACAGGATACTTCTTTAAAGGAATTAAAAATGCAACATATACCAAAGTTAGAAGTAATTCTATGATGGATAAAGTGCTTCTTCTTAAATTTTAAACAAATATTCCAATACATTTCTGTTTTAAAAGTGTAACATATTCATATGCTTTATGGCACTTTATGGTGTGTCATATCGTTCATAGACGTTTAAAAATTGGATCTTAGTTATGTTAGAATTCTACGCGAGACAGACTAAATGATATTAGAGCAGCACATTAGAATCTGAGAAAACTTCTTAACATGGGATGTGCAACAGAAGAAACGCAAATCCGGTAGTCCACTATAACTACTCATGGAACGCCAGATATATCCTATTGGACACTCTTTGTCCTGGATTGCAATTAGTTCGTTACACCGATAGATTCTCTCGGAAACCACAGGTTTCACAAAAACGATTGATTATATCACAAAAATTTGCTAAATTACAAGCTTACATACGACGCTAATCTAATCTATTCACTTTATGGTTTGTTCTTATATAAAAGAAAGTCTTGATGATTTTTCAGTAGTTAGTTTTCATTTCCTAATGTTACCTTTTAAATTTATAATAATAACGAAAATAGTGAACTAAAAACTTTTCCCATATAAACTATGTAAGACACCTAAATAACTTAGTTTATTTATAAAATTAAATTAATTAATAACTTTGATATTAGTGTAATAAATTTAGATACTCTTACTCTAAATTTCTTACAAATACTCATTATATATTTATTGATATTAAAGTTACGAATTTATGAAAACTTTTTTATTTTATAAATTTTACAAGTAAATTTTCTTTTACTCAAATTGTGGTACGTAGACGATTCATTATCTTAAACTCTAGCGTCTGGCTTTCTTTTGAGAAAATTTTTACCAAAAATGTTTATGTTAATAAAACTGACTATAAAACATGTGGCAGGAGGAAAAATTTCTTTAACCTACTTGTAATAATTTCATGTAAAAGAGAAAAAAATACAAAAATTTTTACACATACTCATACATAACTTATAAAAATATACTCGTATCGCTTTGTATGCATACATAGTTGTACCTATATGCCTTGTAGTTCGGGATGCCAGTCTTGAACTGGTGATTTAATTTTTACTTATGGTCATAAGTGTATGTAAGTCGGAAGTTGCGAGACCTTGATCGAAGATAGATAATGTGGAACATAGAGGTAACCTCCGTAGGAATTTACTGTTATAAGGAAGACTCTAAGCTCGGACCAGGAACTCGAGCAGATAAGCCTGACACATGTTAAACCGTGCGAGGCAAAGAATGATAAGTCTTCTCAGTTGCAGCTAGTCCGATGTTAGATTGATGGTACCCATTCTAACTAGATTTTATATTTGGGAGTGATGTTATACCGGATATAATTGGACAAGGACAATGAGTTTTTAACATAACATCCCCCTTTAATTTGGAGCTTCCTAACCTACAATAAAAATATTTGAAGCGACATATTTCTAGATTATTTAAGGACACAATGGTTATTGGCTTCACCTATCCATTACTAAGTGTTAAATGTTAAATCATTTAAGGCATACGTTGATTCCTAGCAAAACTGCTGGTATGATATCTATGGGTATTACATGAGTACAAGTACAACACACATACATAAATTTCAACTTTAACAACTTTTTTTGTGGCAACAAAATTACGATAATTTGTAAGCATTTTTGGTTTTTTGTTTCTGTTCATTTCATTGTTTGTAGCAACAATTTTTTAACACAAAAAAGGTGTTAAATAAAATAATGTTTTTGTTGCTGCTTTTTTCGTTCTTTTAAGAAATCATACAAGAAAAAAAACCTTTATACAAAAATTAAAAAAGGTTTAAAAGAAATTTAAAAACTTTTTCGACTTTATGCTTTTTACATTGTAGTCGTAAAGAAGAAGAAAAAAACGAAAAACATTTAAATTTACGTTACGTAAATTTCGTACACGTAAATGTACTAAAAACGAAAAAAAGCAAAATTATTGTAAAAACATTAATTTGAACATAATTTAGAAAAAGTAACAGAAGAAAAAAACACGTGTTAACTTTTTACCGAAAATGTAGACAAACCTTCTGCTTCTGTCCTTGCAATGTTTCCACTTTCTTACTTCTTTTGGTTGGCTTCCTTTTTCGGCCAAAAAGTCAAAAATATTTTAGGTGAAAATATAGTACGTTAATGTTTTCTTCTGCCGGTTTCCTTGGTTAACTTATTGATTTTCAGTAAATTTCATGTTTTCAAAGGCACCCAACCATCCAGCCAGCAGCAGCCATCAGGGTTTCAATTAAGAAATTTTTGTTTTGTTTTACTTTTTTTTTCTTAGGTATTTATAAAACAAATGTTTTTCTATTTGTTTAAATTAGAATTTGAAAACTACGCAAATGGAGTGTAGTAAACAGTTCAATAAACTCAATGGAGTCTTGTCAGTTAAAATGTCTATTATGTATTCTCTTCCTTTTAAAATCAAATTCCTTAGGTATATATTTTTTTTATTTTTCCTTTAAATGATTATTTATAGAATCAAACAATTTATTAAAGATAACTTTGAACACCTTGAAAAGGTTGAAAAATTTTGAACTTTTTTACTTTAAAAGGTCGTAAACAAAAATACTTATACGTTAGAATGTCTTGCAAAGGATGTTTATTCTTTGTAATTTAATTATATTTTATTTTTTTATTATTTCTTGGAACGTAAATTTTTATACCCTACACCACATCAGTGGGTATACCAATTGGCTTAAAATCGTTCTCTGAGTTGATTTAGCTATGTCCGTCTGTCCGTCCGTCCATGTAAACCTTATAATCAAACTACAGGTCGCAATTTTGAAGATAATTTATTTATTTATTTATTCTACTATCCCAGGGATAAAACCTATTGAAAATGGTTAAGATCGGTCCATTATTTCACCTAGCCCCCATACAACTGAACCCACCGAAAAGGGCTTTTGAGCTCATAATTACGTATAATATAAATGTATCTCTATGAAAGTTCGCACAACTAAGTTTTATACAAGCCTCGTTGACTTTGCCGAATTTCGAAATGATCGAACTTCATTTGACCCTAGCCCCCACACAAAGCCCCCTTCAGAAAGTGACTTGAATAACCGCAATTCATTTATTAGCACTGTTATTGCAATGAAATTTAGCACAGACAAATATTATATATATTATATAAATATTATATAAATACAAATCTATCCAGCCCATTTTATCGGGATCGGTCCACATTTGCTCCTATCCCCATATAAAGCCTCTTTTAGAAAATAAGTTTTTCGCCAATAAATTGTTTTTTTTTTTTTTTTTTTTTTTTTGGTCAATTATGGACCGATCCTCGTCAAATTTTCTAGAACGATTTTAGTGAGTCAAGGCCATTTTCTGAATGGGACCTTATATGGGGGGTAGGATCAATTATTAACCGATCCTTATGAAACTTTACAAAACGATTTAGGTTCCTGTAAAATATGTTCATGTCGAATTACATCGCTATAGATGCTTCTTTTAGACAGTTATGAGCGAAAAGAAAATTACTTTTTCTGAAGAGGACCTTATATGGGGGATAGGGTCAATTATACAATTTCACAATGACATTAAGATTTCTATAAAATATATTCATGTCCAATTTCATCGCTATAGATGCTTCTTTTAGACATTTATGAGCGTTAAAGTCTATTTCTGAAGGGGACCTTATGTGGGGGATAGGGTCAATTATGGACCGATCCTTATACAATTTTACAATGATATTAAGTTTCCTATAAAATATTTTCGTGTCGAATTTCATCACTATAGATGCTTCTTTAAAGCAGTTATTAGCGTTAAAGTTATTTTCTGAAGGGGACTTTATATGGGGGGTAGGGTCAATTATGGACCGATCCTTATAAAATTTTACAAAGGTATTAAGGTTACTATAAAATATGTTAATGTCGAATTTCATCGCTATAGCTGCTTCTTTTAGTCAGTTATGAGCGTTAAGTTCATTTTCTGAAGGGGACCTTATATTGGGGTTAGGCGAATTCAAATAAACTGCATCAATATAAAAGGTCTGTGCAAAATTTCAGCCCACTAGCTACTTCCATTTGGACTCTATCGTGTTTTCAACAGACAGACAGACGGACGGATATAGCGAGATCGTCTTAGAATTTAATAAGGATCCAGAATATATATACTTTTATGGGTCTTAGATGAATATTTCGGTGTTACAAACGGAATGACAAATACAATATACCCCATTCTTTTCTGATGGTTGGTATAAAAATAAATAAATCACATTAAATATTCATAACTGGTGTAGGGTATCATATAGTCGGCCAAGCCCGACTATACTTTCATACTTGTTTTATTATAATTTAAGTTGCTTTTTATTTTTAACGGTGTTTTAATTATATATGTAGATTAATTATAAATTAACTATAGAAAATGCAAATTATGATTGAATATATTAAATATAAAATATTATTGATTACAGTTATTAATTGTCCAATTTGTTAAATGTAAAAAATAAAATAATAAAATAAAATTTTTCATATGATTTGACCACTCTGGCGTATGAGCAATAAATAATATTTATAATAATATTTAATAATTATACACCACGTTAGTAAAAGCGGTTGTCAAGAGCAACACTTTCTTTCAACTTTGAAATTCAGAAAAATATTTTACACAGAAATATAACTATGAGTATTATATTTTTATATTCATTTCTATTGCCCCACAACAATCCATCTAATCCTAAATATATTATATCTTGAAATTACATATAATTAATCCAAAAGCTTTAATAAACTCTAAAACATTTGATACAAAAGTTAAAAACTATAAGCAAAGAATCAAAACTAAACTGACACTTATATTTACATTAATTTTCTAAAAAAAAATCTCATAAATTACAAAAAGGGTCAAAGTAATGGACATATGTTTGCCATAACTACCTATATAAGGTAAAAAATGTATGCTTGAGCAATAAATCCCTGAACTAACAAATACAAAAACAAACAAAATAACAAAAAATTAAACTAAACTTCCATGTAGTCTCAAGTTAATTAAAGTTTTTGCAGAGAAAAAAAATTTGCATAAACAATTCCAATGTCATTAGTTTTATTTTCTAAATTAAATTTCTTATAAAAACACTACTGATGTATTAATTTAAAAAAAAGTATAAATATGCATACTTTTTTTATAGAAGTATATAGTGGGAGTAATAATTTTCGTACATTTTCTCTACTACTAGTTTTATTTAAAAAATACTTTATTGTAACTTATCTTATGAATGGCATTTTTCCGATCGTTATAAGATCGTTCATCACATATTATACACTAGATAGGCCGGATGTGACATATTTAACATTTTCAAACGGAAAACCAGAAAAGTAATAATGGGAAAATAAAATGTAAAACATACAGAAGTTCCTTTCTATATATAGTGTATTTGTATATTAGGGTGTCCCATAAATTACTTTTTTGTAGGAATACCTCTCAAGCGATGAAAATATATATATATATATTTTGAAAAATAACTTCTTTTCCTGCCAGCAATTGAAAATCTTGATCACAGTACAATATGTTAAAAAATTAGTTTTCAATCTTTTAGGAATGGATCTAAAAAATTTCTCAATTTTGAGCATATCGCGAAAAAAAAAATAATTAAAATATTTTTTGGAGTATTTTTGGTCTGCAAAACGACATTTTTATCAATTTATCGCTAAATTTTTTTCACCATTTCTCGTTAAATCATGTCGCAAAAGCCGCTAGAAACTGTCAGGTTTAGGTTTTTGCAAAGGCCGCTAGAAAATGTCAAATCAATGCATTAACACTGCAATGTCCGGAAAACTAAGAATATTATATCTACACTATAGCATAAACTTAGGATTAGACTAAAGACTAGACTATAGACAAGACTATAAACTATACTATAGACTTGACTCTAGACTAGATTATAAGTAGACTATAGAGTAGACTATAGACTAAGCTCTATACTCTATAGGCTATCGACTAAACTATATACTAGACTGTAGGCATTTTTTCCCGCAATTGTCATCTAGAAAACGTCAGATTTGAAGGAAAAAGTCAAAATAGGCAGCAGTATTTGAAGCACAATAAAATAACTATTAATTAGTGTTGTAAGTACAACAGAAACATTTTCCAGGGATGATTTAACACAAGGTAATAAAGGCGATGCTAACACATTCAAAGTAAGAGGTTTAGGTTCAATTTTGGGCCTTACATTTGTTAGTAGTTCTCTAACAAGAAGGCTGGACTGGAAAGTCAGTGAATAGTACACTCACAGCGACCATCAGGCCATAATGTTCACTATCTTTGAATCAAATATGAAGTATAACGCAAAAAACATAGCACATGCGAGTTACAGAGGATGGGCATCCAACAAGCTTGATAAAGAATTCTCCAAAGTTGCAATCACTAGTAGCCTAACATTGGAGGGTAAAGCGGCAGAAATTGCTAGACACCTAATGTCTAAAATGCCGACAAGAAGGCTCCCTGAAAACTAGGAAATAAATAATCTCCGAAAAAAATTCTTTAAAGCCAGAAGGAGAAGCCAA
Source organism: Lucilia sericata (assembly GCF_015586225.1). Lineage (NCBI taxonomy): Eukaryota > Metazoa > Arthropoda > Insecta > Diptera > Calliphoridae > Lucilia > Lucilia sericata. Next base: position 641,275 of record NW_023994089.1, on the reverse strand, counting down.
CGCCAAAGAAACCGACATGATTGCATTGATAGACAACAGGAACACAAAATAGGAAAAATAGAATTCAACGATATTTCAAGAAGCTAGAGTAAATGCTTTTTTATAAAAATGTCTCGAAGCAGAAGCAGACCCCTGGGGGAAAGCATATAAAGTAGTTACTTTTCATTTTCTACTTATTAAGAAGAATAGTTGAAACTTTGTTTCCTAAACACATTAACGTTCTGTGCACAAGAGACACAACTATAAGTCAAGAGACAATAACTACAGTAACGGAGTAAGAGCAGGTTCAAATTGCAATGCTGCTATCTGAAAAAGCACTAGAACCAGATTGTATTCCAAAGAGAGCACTGAAAATAGCGATATTATGCGGTCCAAGCCTATTTGCTAAGTGTTCAATAGTTGTTTGGAAGAAGGTATATTCCCAGAAAGGTGAAAGAAACAAACATTAGTTCTAATTCCGAAACTTTATAAACACTTGGGAGAGCCTTTATCCTACAGACCAATATGTCTGCTTGATTCCATTGGCAAGACCTTGGAAAGCGTTATAAACAAACGACTTCTACCTACTGTGGAAGCAAAGGATTGACTCTCCGACCGTCAATACGGATTCCGGAAGTCAAGATGCACGATAGATGCAATAAACATTGTATTAAATATTGCTTAAAGGACGATTGAAGAACAAGGACAGAAAATATTGCCCAATAATAACCCTAGACGTTAAAAACGCATTTAATACAGCAAATTGGGAACGTATCATAGATACCATATGCAGACTTGGAGTACCCGTTTACTTGGCAAGGATTATTGGGAGCTACTTCTCCAATAGATATCTTTGCTACAACACTGACGATGGCAACCTCAGACGTTCCACAGGGATCGATCTTAGGTCCACTACTGTGGAATATCATGTATTAAATCTTAAATCTTAAAATTCCAGATGAAGCCATGTTTCGCGGACAACAGACCTAAACAGTGCAAAAAAAGACTAATCTCAACATTAGTAATATCGAGGTTCCTACACGTAGCTCCTATTTGTTCGGAAGCTTTTAAAGTAAAAAAGAACTGAAAACCGTGTACAGATTATGTGCTCTCCTATAGAACAAATTCTAAAGACGCAGCTTAAGTTGTAGCCGGAATGATCCCTATCGATATATTAGCGTACGAAGCAAGACGGGTGTATGAGCAAAAAAAATCAAACCCATCAAACGCAAAGGAGATATTGAAAATTTAAAGATTATAATCCATGCAAATATGGCAGAAAAGTTGTGAAAAAAACCTAAAATGGAGATGGACGTTTAAACTGATCCGAAAAATAGAGGCATGGGTATTCAGATCTACGCGAAGTAAACTACTACCTAACGGATTCCTCACTGGGCACGGAGTACCTGTACCCTCCGTGTCTGTACAAATTCTGTACAAATTTGGTCTGGATACGACTCCAAATTGTCCGTATTACAATACCCAAACTGAAGATGCTGAGCATGTTATGTTCTGCTGTCCAAGATTTGAAAATGCGCGTTTGTCCATTGAAGTAGTCATAGGACGGGTTATTAATGTTACAAACATAATAGATGTGGCAATGTGAAATGAATGCCGAAGTGCTTTACGTGAGTACCTATCTCACGGTGGTCTTTTTCAACCACTGGGTGAGCTTTGTGACGACTCACCACCGGCCCTTCAATCTTCAATGAAGAAATCAGGTAGTAATTTCCGTACATGGCTAAAGCCGGTCCATGCACAAGCACTTTGCTCAAGTGCTTGAGCTATCTAATCTCTGACCATTGCTGCCCCGTTGCTTAACTTCCGAGATTTAAAACATCACTTCTGTTTACAACCACGCAGATGTTGATTCGGCAACAGCACATAGAGACGTAACCGGAAGACCAAAGTTCGAATCCATCAAATAAGCCGAGACTGTGTTCTTACTCACAGGGACACTCTGTGGTAATTCTGGTATGAACAGAGTTTACTCTGAACATACCTGGACAAGAATGGAAAATTTAATGGTATCACTTGTGTATGACACCTTTCATCCATCATCATTCAACCCAGCACATACGACTTATTCTAGGTAAACGGGTGGGTGAGGCCCGCATACCCCACATTCATCCCGTACCATATACAATTAACACCAACTCATTTCCATCGCTTAGTCCCACAGTCACTCCTCTGTGGGGTATCTGTTGTTTCGGCAACAGCACCGAACTTATCCCGAAATATTGACTTTGCCTTATATCAGTCCTTTAACCGCCACTTACACGCTCACTTACTTCTCGCGAATTTGAGTTTAAGCCACAGCCACTACGTGGATCCCGAAGGAACCTCAACCAACTGACCAGCCAGGACATAGTCCTGCGGGCAACTGGCCACCCGTAGTACCAGATTATGTGGTTCTCTGGTTAGACCCCATGTCAAATCATACCAAGGACAAGCCGAGGTGTGAAGTGACATCAACAGTTTATAGTCCCGGCAGACTAGAGGTACTGGTAGCACCTCTATACCCCCGATTTGCAATACACCAAGCTGGGATCTATCATCAAGGAAACATGTCCGGGGGGCGTGGCAATGGGAAAGAAAAAACACTGGTTGTAGCTTTATTAAAGAAGTCCACGAAAACTTGTTAGACTGACTGAAGTTCTAATAATATTCGTTTAAAGCGCCGGTTTGTTCGCATAGAAAGAGAATTTAAAAATTAATTAAGTGTAACAAGTAACATAAGCGATGGGAGCCTGTCATGCTAAAAATGCTTCATTGTTTCTCGCAGACAATTTTAGGTATAGATTTATGGAAAGTCGATATCGAGTTGTGTGCATGGATAAAAAGTATGTTACCATGAAGTGATATAATCAAAATCACATTTTTCATTCCGCCTTTATATACGTAATTATTTAGATATTTTAGAAAACAATTTAAAAATATATTCGTCGTCATTTATCAAATGTACACTTTTCAGAAAAATGTATACTTCTTTAAAAGTTCTTCTATTACTATTTCCCCATATTAATGGACACTTAATTCTTCGATCAACTGTATCTACAAAGTATTATATCTCACACACATTGAAACTCCATAAACAATCAGTTTTTCTATCTAAGTTTTCAAATGCTTTTTTTTCTCTCCATTTCATGTGTAACTTTTAAGCAACAGTTGTGTTTAACATTCAAACCATGTCGGAATATTAGAGCGAACGGGTGATGGGGTAAAGGAGAGACAGAAGGAATAAACATTGAAATAGTGTTTAGGTTTTAGTTTTATTTTTTGTTAAAAACTTTTGTTTGAATGTATGTATGTATGCTAAGAGTATATTATGTACGCAAGTGTATGGGTATTATCCTTGAGCTTATAATGTATGTGTGTGTAGTATTTCAAAGTATTAGTACGAGTACGTACATACATACATATGTACATAGGTATAACAAGAGCAGCAACAATACACATTGGCATTGTGTAAAGTTAAAGGTAACTTTAACATCCTCAATAGGAAATACAAGTGGTGTGGGCTTAAGTTTAGTGCTACTAAATTACAAGTACTTAAGAAGTTTTAAGGAAATTTAACTTTGATCGCTGGAATGTTAATAAATGTGAGAAAAAAAACGAATTTATTAAATTAAAGCCATTCTAAATATATTATGAAAACTCTTAAATTGGCGAAAATACTTAATTAAAATTTAATTTCCTGCTGGGCATCCAACTGTTTCATGCATTTTACTTCTTCAATTGTTAAAAGTTTCAGTTGTAAAGTATGACTTTTGTAAAGATTAAAATTCCCACAGCGGTTCTTAGTTACTGTTTGGAGTTTTAATCTATTGCTTGTTTGTAAAAGTTCAATTGTAATTAGTGAAACTAATAGGAAATTGCATGATAATGCGAATGAACATTTTTCCAACTCACAAAGATCGAAAACTAATAAAGTGATTAAAATCTTAATTTAATAATTTACTGCTATAGATTACAATATCAAATCTTTATTTATAGAATTTAGTGTGCAATTGCAATTCTCTAAAGGATTTCATATGATTATTTGGTAAGGGTACATTAGGGTGGGTCGAAAAAAAAAGTTGAGTCAGTCACCCCCTACGATTAAAGATATGTTAATAACATTTCCAAAAATAGAAAAAATATTTTTTTGCCACGCCTAGAAATACCGCCCTTTTTGTTTTTTATATGTCACGCCGCCATTTTAAGTCCGATCGTAACATATCATATATCAATATTTATGGCTTGACTTTAGCTATATTTCACTCTTAGACAATTTTTTATTTCAACGTCATATTCTTTTCGCGACTTCTGATATCTCGGATCCTTCCCCAAAATCTAAAATTGTGGCTATACTGGAATAAAGTACATTTAATTGCATAAAATATAGGCTTTTAAAATGCTCACTTTTATGCATAAGGAGCTATTTTACAGGTATTTAAATATACCTGTATAGTTCAAACTACAAACAATTAATTTGCTACGGATATGGTCGAAAACAATTTTTTTCAAATTAATTTACAATACAATAATTGCATCTTTCCCCTATATTAACAAAAGAAAGATCATTTTATTTAGCGTTTAATTCTATTAATTAATAACAAAATCACAAAGGTACATAAAAATTTAACATTTTATTTTATAAAAATCGATGAAAAATTAAAGTGTTATGCTAAGTTTTAGAAAAATGTTTTTCATGTTTTTTTCCATACAACTACTTGCATGTTTCTTTTTTTTTAACAACTTTTAAAAATGTTTATACTAATTTTTATAAAATGTGATAAATTTATTTTATGATTCTTTTAAATAGTTACATAATTTTAAAGAAGTTCTTTAATAATAAAAACTAATAAAAAACGAATAATCGGGAATGGCCGACCATATGATACCAGATATGAGCATAACTAAAATATGATTTATTTTTATTCCCTACACATCTTTAGTGGGGAGGGTATATTGGGTTTGTGCTGATGTTTGTAACGCACAATAATATTGGACCTATACCCACCTTAAAGTATACCAATCGGCTTAGAATCATTTTCTGAGTCGATTTAGCTATGTCCGTCCGTCTGTCCGTCCATGTAAACCTTGTAATCAAACTACAAGATAATTCAATGAAATTTGGCACACGATCTTCTATGATATTGGAAACGAAGCTTATTAAAAATGAACCCGCCGAATAGGGCTCTTAAGTTCATATTTATGTTTAATATACTCGTATCTCGACAAAAACCTGCAAAACCAAGTTCTATACTAGCCTTGATGACCGACATGAATTTTATAGTTATAGGGTCTCATTTGACCATAGCCCCTATACAAAGCCCCCTTCAAAATTTGACTTAAATGTCCACAATTTTATTCAACAATAAATGACTTAAGTATATCTGAGACAAGGTACAATTCAACTTAAATGCTTTATTATGAAAATGCTTTATTATGAAATCACATTTTATTTTTGTAACAGGTGTAGGGTATTATATGGTCGGCCTCGCCCGACTATAATTTCTTACTTGTTTAATATAGCATTTATATTGAATTTTTTCCTCCTCCGACCAAAATTAGCGATTTCATTGACAAAAAACAAAAGGCCTTATCTACAAAAACATTTAAATATTAAAGGTAAAAAGTCCAATTTATTCATTTTTATATACGCCATTGTCAACTATCATAATAAGTAATAGGTTTCACTATTAAATAATTTGTTTATTTACTACAAATAAATCGCGTTGATAGAAAGAAACTTTTCAATTTCAATAGTTTTTTGCTTCTCCTGTAAAATTTAAAAAATGTTAGGTAGGGCCGTTTGCGTTTTAGGTGACGATATACTATTTGAGCAACTTATTGATGAAAAACTGATTTTCTGAAAGAGACTATATATGGGAGCTAAGATGGACCGATCCTATACAAATTTGGTGGAGGGTTTTATGTTCTTATAAAAGATAGATGTGCAGAATTTCATCCTAATTGTAGTGTTTAAGATGGAATTAACGACCTTGAAGCCATTATTAAGAGCTCCAAAGCTCTATTCGGGGAGTATGGTTGTATGAGGGCTAGGGGAATGATGGGCCGATTTAATCCATTTTCAAACAACTTCGTCCTAGGGTAAAATGAAATATATCAGCCTATTTGCATCGAATTATCTGGAAAATTTCGACTTGTAGTTTGATTACAAGTCGGATGGACAAAGCTAAACCACTATACATAGTGCTGTAGGATATAATAAACTTTCCTAATTTTTGATAGGAAGTAGGATCTGGAAGGGTTTGTAACTGAAAAAATAACAGTTTTATAATTCATTTTCAAAAAAAATGTTTTCGACGGTTTTTCCTGGCAAATTAATTATTTGTTGTGAGAACGGTTGATAATGAATATATGAAAAATTTTAAATATCTATAAAATAGCTGTGTGAGCATAAAAGTGAGCATTTCAAAAGCCTATATTTCATATAATTAAAAGTTCTTTATTGTTGTATAGCCACAATTTCAGATTTTGGGGAAGGATCCGAAATATCAGAAGTCGGGCATAGAACGTTACGTCTAATTTAAAAATCGTCTAAGGGTGAAATGTAGCTACAGCCAAGCCATAAACATTGATATATCATATGTAACGATCGGACTTAAAATGACGACGTAATATATAAAAAACAAAAAGGGCGGTATTTCTAGGCGTGGCAAAAAAATAATTTTTATATTTTTGGAAATGTTATTAACATATCTATAATTCTAGGGGGTGACTGACACAACTTTTTTTTTGTCCATAGAGACCGACCCACTCTAGGGTACATACATATGTGTAGTATATAAAGAGGGAATGGAATTTGTATAAAAATATTTGAAAAATTTCATACAACAGAAAAAATATTTTGATTTAATAATAATAAAAAAGCGAGGGACTATATTCAATAGTCTCTATTTCCAATAACACAAGTTTTATTAATATTTACATATTTATATTTCGAAAACCATTAGGCCGATTAAATGGATTTGTATTCATCATGTGCTCCAAATATTCAGAATGATATTTTTGTAGAACTCATTTGTTCTTTCAAATAGCGATAATTTGGATCTTGTTCCAACTGGAAGAAGACAACTTCTATGGGAAGTAAGCAGGACTGAGCCGAATCTTAAATACCCTCCACCAGCTACTTTTATATTAATACGTTTTTAAAACAAATTTTGAAATAACATTTCTGTCTACAAAAATAGTATGTAAGCCAAATTTTTTATGGGTATCACTATTTGGTAATGAGTTATGTGCCTTTAAGTGTTTTTCTGAAAGGGACCTTGGATGGGAGCTATGATCAATTATGGACCGATAGGAAAACAACTTCACAGTAATATTTCTGTTTATATAAGCAATACTTGTGTCAAACTTTATATGGATATTTTAATTTAGTAATGAGTTATGCGCGTTTAAGTGATTTTCGGGAAGGGTCCTTGTATGGGAGCTATGACCAATTATGAACCGATCGGAAAAAAATTTCACAATAACATTTCTGTATGCGAGAGCAATACTTGTACCAAATTTTATATGGATATCTTAATTAAGTAATGAGTTATGTGCGTTTAAGTGATTTTCGGGAGGGGACCTTGCATGGGAGCTATGATTTTAATTTGTATAATTTTGTAAAGATATCAACATTCTGACGGCAGTTATTAACAAAAAACTCTTTTTCCGGGAATATGTACTTTTGTATGGGAGATATATGAAATTATGGACCGATTCTGGCAATTTTCAGCAGGAATCAAGATCTTGTGTAGAAACGAATGTATGATGACTTTCATGAAATTATCTTGCATAGTTTTCGAGAAAATTACATCAGAATGTGTAAAAAATGCTTATTTTTTCGGAGTTGTTTTAAATTTTGATTCATAACTAATAGTGAATATTTTGGCTGAATTTCGTTAATTTATATTGCTTCGTTTTAACGTGAGCATGTTTTACACAGACGGACATAGCTAAATCAACTCAGAATTTCATAAGGAACCAGAATATATAGACTTTGTTGGGTCTCAGATGAATATTTCTTGGTGTTACACACGGAATGACAAACTTATATATACCCTCTATCAACACTGATGGTGGTGGAGGGTATAATAAATTGGTATTTTTCAGAACGTTTTATACCCTGCACCATTATAGTGTTGAGGGTATTATGTGTTTGTGCTGACGTTTGTAATACCTCAAAAATATTGGTTCTTACCCACCTTAAAGCGTACCAATCGGCTCAGAATCACTGACAGCGCCCCTTATCTCCACTTCTGCTCGTCATGATGCTGGATCGCGTACTACAAATGTATGCCTTGAGGAACTTGATTACACCAATGGTATACATTTGCTCTCTCACTCGCGTTAAACAATAGATGACTAACTGCATCAGTTGTTAAAGATTGGTCTTAAAATTAACAAAACTGTATTCCTGCGAATAAAATAATTCCAACGATGTAGGAGTTAATATAAAGATACTCATATCTGCGTAGTGTTTAACCAAAAGCTATAGAATCGACATCTACTTATATGCAGGTAGTGGTGGAAAAAAATCTTATTGAGACTCCTTCTATATCTAAAATTTAATAAGCGAACATTTTTAAATACGTAATACATATTTAGTAATAAATTTAAACAAATTATTTGTTTTCTTTATTCATTCGTTTTTGTCTCGACTATTTTTCACATTATTTCAATATGACCATGATGTCATAAATCAATTTGGCATCGGTTTATTGACCAAATCTGTTAAAGTACATAATTCTTTTAAATATTTTACAATAAAATCGACTAGACTTTAATGGCACAAACAACATGGTCTAACAATAAATAACATGTCAATATATTCTTATACATACTTATACAGACATATGTATATACAGACATACATACTTATAAATAAAATATTAACTATTCAATCGAAAAATGCTAATTTGGCAAAGGAATAAACGGTATTTGCATGCGGCTTAAATAAATCAACATGAAGTGGTGTCGTGCTGTTCCTCAAAATTCACTTGATAAATTGCACATGAAAATCATATGCTGACTATTTGCTGACAGTTTAAAAAAAATTAAATAAAATGCCAGAGAAAAACTCTTCTTCCCCATAAAAGAAGTGACTTAAACTAAACCAATAAGGATTAATAAATAAAGTTCTGTCAAATGACAAATAGGCGTTGTAATTTTCGGTTCGTGTCGTTTTTAGCCCGTTTGTTAACTGTGTTAAGAGGCAATGGCAGCATGAATAAAATATTTACAATTCCACTATTAATCTCAAGAGGATTAGCTATGTATACTTTTCATACCCCTTTAACTTGTGGCAAATACATTCTTTTTTAAATATGTTTACTTGTAAATGCATAAGTTCATATTGAGAGCCGCATTTAAAGGTAGTCTTTTTTTACGCCCTCTTCCTCTTTTATACCAACACATACTTTAACAAGCCAACAACCGTATTTGGCCATATTTCATTACTTGGGGTGTTGAGTTACACCTTAGTGAAATAAATCAAATAATACAAACTTGTTCTTTCTTGCACTTATCTTTTACTGGTTCTCTTTATTTTTATTATTTTTTCATTTTTTTTTATATTTAAAATTTAAAAAAGCGTAAAAGCTTTACTGGTGGCTAACATTTGTATGTATAAATGGGGGATTTCATGTCAAGTGACTCAACTTTTCAAAGCGATGTCTTCCGATCGGTATAAAATTTAAAGGATAAATTCTAATAAGTTTTCTTATAAGCCAAAAAAGTCTAAAATATTTTTAAAATTTGCTTAAATATTATTTTTCAAAAGATTGAGGAAATAGCTATCTAAACTATTTGGTAAAAATTTTGCTCAGAACAATTGGTAATAAGGTACATATATGAGAAAAAATACATGTTTTGCAAAAATGTCAAACTTTGACTCATAGGAACTCAAAGTGTTCTTGAACGACCTCGTTGGAAATTGTGTCTAAATTACTATCCGACATTAATATTATTGGTACATCCTGATCGAAAGAACTCAGTTTCAAAAGATGGCTCATTTGACATGAAATTACCCACATGTATATCATCACTTTCATTTACACACAAACAAATGTAATTCGATAGTAATAAACGACGATGCTTATGTGATTATGGCTTCCGAATTCATAAGACCAAAAAGCTCTATGGTCTATAAGAAATAAGTTTATTCGCCGAGATTTAAAAATACCAATGGCAAAGAAGAAATCTTTGAAAGTCCGACAAAATATATGTTCAAACTACAAAACCGCCCTAACCCGTTGGCCAGTCTTCTCTCTCAGCTTCAAATAGAACAAGTAAGAGTGTTATATTCGGCTATGCCGAATCTTATATACCCACCATCAAATCACTGCCATATAAATAAACTTTGATATTTTTGAATATTTTATTATTATATATCGATACTAATGTGAACATCAGGGTAATATTTGAAATAGTTCTCTTAATGGGGGGTTCAACTATTGACAGTGAAGATTTCGGATTTGACGGTAGGAAGATTTCAGTTCCTTATTTATTTAAAATTTTATAGTTCTACTTATATTATACGATCCACAAAAAATTTGGTTATGAGATTTTGGATCGCAAGGAATTTATTTGAGTCGAATTTCATTGCTATACTCATATTTTTAAGTCAGTAATGGGCCTTAAAGTAATTTTCTGAAGGGGACTTTTATGGGAGTAGGATCAATTATAGACCGATCCACATAAAATTTGGTGGAAAGATTTTGGGTCCTAAGATACTTACTTATGTCAAATTTCTTTGCTATACTCGTATTTTTACGCCAATAATGAGCGTTAAAGTCATTTTCTGAAGGGAACCTTATATGGGGGGTAGGGTCAATTATGGACCGATCCACATAAAATTTGGTAGAGAGGTTTTGGCTAGTATAAAACTTACTTCTGTTAAGTTTCACCGCTATAGTCGTATTTTTAAGCCAGTAATGAGCGTTAAAGTAATTTTATGGAGGGGACCTTATATGGGGGATAGGGTCAATTATGGACCGATCCACATAAAATAAGATGGAAATGTTTTGGCTCCTAAGATACATACTTATGTCAAATTTCTACGTTATACTCGTATTTTTACGCCAATAATGAGCGTTAAAGTCATTTTCGGAAGGGGGCCTTTTATGGGGGTAGGGTCAATTATGGACCGATCCACATAAAAATTACTATAATGGTTTTGACTCCTAAGATACTAACTTATGCCAAATTTTTTTGCTATACTCGTCTTTTTACGCCAATAATGAGCGTTAAAGACATTTTCTGAAGGGAACCTTATATGGGGGGTAGGGTCAATTATGGACCGATTCACATAAAATTTGGTGGAGAGATATTGGCTTGCATGAAACTTATGTGCGTCGAATTTCATTGCTATATTCGTATTTTTAAGCTAGTAATCAGCTTTTTAGTCATTTTCTAAAGGGGGCCTTATATGGGGGAGTAGGACCAATTATGGTCCTATGTCCGCCATAATTCAGGATTCTATTTCAGAAGTCAAAAAACTGACCTATGCGAAATTTTGTGGTATTTGCTTCATAAACAACGAATTTGTGAATGTTTGAAGCTCTTTATACAATATTCCGGGGGGTACATTTTTATGCGGGCTATGTGAAATCGTTGACCGATTTTGCCCATTTTCAATACCAAACATTTTTGATCAATAAAAAATATTTTGGGAAAATTTCATCTCAATATCTCTTTTTTTGTGGACGCTATCGTGCCAACAACAGACAGACGGACGGACATAGCTAGATCGTCTTAGAATCTTACGAGGTCCCAGAATATATATACTTTATGGGGTCTGTGAACAATATTTCGATGTGTTACACACGGAATGACAAAATCAATATACCCCCATCTTTTTTGATGGTGGGTATAAAAAAGGCTTCGCAGAGGCGATCTTCTAAACCACTAAGATGAACAAATACGCTATCCTTCAAGAGTAAATAATTTTAAGTTTAGTTTTAAAGATTTGAATATTTATACCAGCAAAAACCTGCATTGAAAAGTAATGAATGAAAAAACTAAAACCCCCGCTTTAAAGAAGTTGATGACATTGGAGGCAAGTACTTACCACGCTCGCTTACAAATCACTACTTAGGTAGGTAGGTAGGTAGGTTGATAGGAGGATGTATACTACATCAAATCCGAAGAAATACACCTAGGCCACTATCGGGCCTGTTGTGCGCTCCAATTCAAGAAAAAAAAAAAAAAAAAAAAAAAAAAAAAAAAAAATTGTTCACTGAATGTATTATTTTTCCATGTTCAGAAACTCAGTTTCCTGGACGTAATTCCTAAGAATCTTCCAATCGGTGTTGGTTAAGAATGTTATTTCTGGAATAACATCACTTCCAAGATACTTGGATCTAACTTCGACGAATGCCTGACAATGGCAAAGAAAGTGCTCCAGAGTTTCACTGTCCTCTCCACATGCTCTACATTCGTCTGAATTCGCACGTCCAATTTTGTATAGATGTGCTCGTAATCCTGTGTGTCCACTGAGAATACGTACCATCATACTAACCTCAGACTTGCTCATTTTGAGAAGATTTCTCGTCTTGCTCTCATCAGGGTCACCCCATAGAATCTTTGTGGTTCTACCCACCGTTTCATTATTCCAAGAGGCCTTATGGGATTCTCTCATCCATATTTTTAATTCAGCTTTTGTTGCGTCGAATGGTTTTGCGTTTGTCAGGTTAACTACATCGAGCTCCCTTCCCTTTAAAGCTATTACATTCGCCCTTTCGTTGCCGGCTACTCCCGAGTGGCCTGGTACCCATATGATGTGAACCTTACCTCTGGGAGAGTATTCAGTTAAAGCTTTCTTACAATCCAATACGGTCTTAGATTTAATTCTATCACCTGATATCGCACAAATTGCCTTCTGGCTGTCGGTAAATATATTAAGCCCTGTGGGCGCCATATTTATTCTAATCCAATTTACACATTCCGTTATTGCTCGTACTTCTGCCTGGAAGCTTGTGTTATGATTAGGTAAACGGTGGTATATTTCTGTTTCTGGGTCTTCAATATAGAACCCCAGACCCACTTTGTCCCCTAATTTAGAGCCATCCGTGTAGCAACGGATTCCTACTGGTATTTGCTCTAATGTTCCGCTTGACCAAGACATTCTATCTGGGATTAGCGTTTCAAAGTTTCCGACATATTCAGTGTCTGGTATGCGATCAGGCACGTCCGATGAATGTGTATAACCTTCCAATGTGTCCAGTATACATTGATGACGTGTCCTATAACCGTTTTTGGCCAGTTCGCCTAAAGTAAAGAGCCGTTCGGCTGTAAGCGCCGCCTCATATCTTATATATGTTTCAATGGGTGGAATATCTAGCAACGTTTCCAGAGCCTTGGTTGAAGTAGTACACATGGCACCACTTATACCCAAGCAGCATGTACGCTGAACTCCCTGTAGTAGTTTGATATTACACTTTTTGTCCAAAGCAGTCCACCAGATTATTGAAGCATAAGCTAGAATTGGTCTAATTACACTTTTATAAAGCCAATTTGTCATAGTAGGACTAAGACCCCATTTCATGCCTATGGTTCTCCTACATATCGCCCAGCACCGATGTGCCTTGTTGATCCTATCCTCTATGTGGTGTCTCCATTTTAATTTCCGGTCAAGTATTACACCTAAGTACTTAACTTTGTCTGTCACCGGTATCTTCTTGCCCAAGAAGCAAGGTTCAGTATATGTAGAAATTTTTGTCTTTCTTGTGAAAAGACAGATTTCCGTCTTCGCCGGGTTAACATTGAGGCCTCTCGGTTGAGCCCAGCTCAAGGCCGTATTCAGAGCCTCCTCAGCTCTTCTACACAAGTAATTTGGATCCTTTCCCTTTAAAAGTATTACGACATCGTCTGCATAGCAGACAGGTCTAAGTCCTTTCTCGGTTAGGGTCCTTAGGAGGCTATTAATCGTGGTGACCCAGAGTAAAGGTGACAAAATGCCACCCTGTGGTATACCGCGAAATACCTTTTTCCTGATAGTTATATCGTACATCTCGCAGCTTATCCATCTGTTCCTTAGCATGTAGTTGATCCAGTTACGGAGCACCCGGTCAACATAAAACTGGTCTAGGGATTGGATAAGGGTATCAGTGTGCACGTTATTGAAAGCGCCTTCGATGTCAATGCATACTGCCAGTGTATACAGTTTGCTATCGAAAGATTCACTTATGTAGTGGACAACTTCATTTAAAGCGGTCTCCACGGTTCGTCCCTTTACATAAGCATGCTGCTTATATTTAAGGTCATTGTATGGTATGCTGCTTTTAACCATGCTATCGACTATCCGTTCCAAGGTTTTAAGTAGGAAGGACGTAAGACTTATCGGTCGATAGGACTTAGGTGTCGCATAGCTAGGTTTCCCTGGTTTGGGTATAAATATTACCCTTGCATCCTGCCATTTAACTGGGGTATATGCCAATTTTAAGCATGCAGTGAATATCTGTGACAGATGTACGGAAACCAGTCCCGCCTCCATCTGCAAAAGTGCCGGGAAAATTCCATCCGGCCCTGCAGCTTTATAGGGAGCAAAGCTCTTGATTGCCCCTTTAACCATGTCAGTTGTAATAACTATTTCCGTGTTACCCTCCCCTTCCTCCAATATCGGTTCATCTATGTTATTCGATATACCGGGTGGGAAATGAGAATCCATTAGGAGTTTCATTGTCTCCTCCATATCCTCAAGCCTCCTGCCCGTGTCATCGATCATAGATTCCGGTTGGACATGAGTTTTGGATAGGAATTTTTTTTATCTTCGATACCTCATTTACGCTATCTACCTGTTCACAGAAAAGTTTCCAGGAGTCTCGTTTGGCTCTTCGAACGATTTTCTTATATTCACCAAGTTTATTACGATACTCATCCCAGTATACTGCGGTCTTTTTACGCCGTGCCCGGTTAAATAGTTTGCGAAGAGTCTTCCCAAGGTTCCGGATCTCCCCAGTTACCCAGGGTTTTTCCTGGGCAGATCTCCGCTCTCGCAGAGGGCAGCTGTCCTCGAACGATTCAACCAGGGCACTTGTGAACGTTTCCACTTTGGCATCTATATCCTCTTTATTTCGACATTGAAAAGTGTCCTGACCTAAACGGTTCTTTAGTAAGGCCCCGAACATTGTCCAATTAGTTTTAGACTTATTCCGAAACTTTATCGGCTTTGGTGGTGGCCTTAGTATTTTGAATCTTATGTACCGATGATCAGAAAAGGAGTGCTCGTCCGAAACTCTCCAATCCTGAATTTCGTTTATAAGCTCTTCTGAACATATAGTTATATCTAATACTTCTTCTCTGATTCTATTGACGAAGGTAGCTTTATTACCTAAGTTCAATGTTATCAAGTCTTTAGTATTAAAGAAA
Source organism: Lucilia sericata (assembly GCF_015586225.1). NCBI lineage: Eukaryota > Metazoa > Arthropoda > Insecta > Diptera > Calliphoridae > Lucilia > Lucilia sericata. The sequence goes on along the minus strand of NW_023994089.1, from coordinate 625,927 downwards.
TCCATGAGGGCTTGTCCCCTGCGATTGGTGTTTGTACTACCCCAAGCTACATGATGCGAGTTGGCATCACAACCTATTACAATTTTCTTATTTTTCCTTTGTGCCTCTTCAACCAGTTTCATCAGATCCGACGTTGGTGGTAGGGTCGGAGAATCGAAAGGCAGGTAAATAGATGCAAGGTATATGTTGCCTCGACCTTGCTTCAGCACCGTTGCATCCGATGTTGATAATCCTGTTGAGAGGAGAAAACATAAGTTCTTGTGACATAAGATACATGTTCTCGGGCGAGATCCTGTATCAGCGTAGAAAAGTTGGAAATTTACGTGATTTAATCCAGAAACCTTGTTGCGAATCGTCCAAGGTTCCTGGATTAAAGCTATATGTATTTTACCTGTGTTGATTTTAGCCATCAGAGCGTTGGTAGCTGTCTCGCTCCGATGGAGGTTTATTTGGATAACCTCAATCATGGTCATCCATTAAACTGTCTTCCAGCGAGTTGGTGGTCACCTCCTCGCTCTTTGGATTTGACTCCTCCGGATAGCCTGAAGTGGCTATTAATGCAGTGAGTACTGTTGATGGCACTGCGGTGTCCTTATCAGGCATAGGAATAGCAGTATTTTTAATAGACACATTCCCAATTCTGGAGAGCATTGCTGTTCTGTCTTCTGGCGGGTGAGTGATTTCCTCCTCGCTTTTAGGATTTGACTCCTCAACATGGCTAGTACTTGCTAATGATGCTTTGGGTACTGTCTTAGGTGTTTTAGTGTCCTTGTCGGGGCCGGTTTTGACAGCCCTTTCAATCGGCGCCTTCCCAATTTTGGAAAGGGCAACTACACTTTCTTCTGGCGAGTTAATGGTAAATTCCTCGATTTTAGGATTTGACTCCTCAACGTTATCAGTAGTGGATACTGTGGTCTTAGGTTTTTTAGTGTCCTTTTCGAGGCTTGTTGTAACAGCCCTTCCAATCGGCACCTTCCCAATTTTGAATATGACAGATTTAGAGGCGAAGTAAGCCCTACCTTTATTCTTGGCAAGACTAGCCATGGATTTCTGGTCGATACCTATTACAAATAAAGTTCCCTCAGGTTCTTCTTTCCTGTAAAAGACATCCCATTTTTCCACGGCCAGCTCAGCATTTTGACCTCCAAGAATTTCCAGTATACGTTCATTAGCCAGTTTACTGCCCCATCCTTTTATGTAGACAGTGGACTTTAGGAGCACCGGAAGCTCGCTCTTCTTTGCCAGTCCCAGCCTAGCGCCGTCCCAGGGAGGAGGGATACTTTCCACCAAGTTCTTTAGGGTGCTAACACATTGGTGAGATGCCAACCTCATCAACATCACGCCCATGCTGAACTCGCAGCTCTCGCTCTCTATTGGTTGTTTGCCCTTTGAAGCTATTGCATGGTCCACTATCTTATTGTTGACCAGGTCTTCTATTTTACTCTGTTGGTCTATTGGAATTTTGCCTGTCGGATTACCGGCATCGTAAACTGCATAGCAGAGATCGTCCCGGTGCCTACTTCTGGCAACTTTGGCGTAAGATGGCGGCTCTTTACCTTTTCCTCCGTCTAGCTTCTCCTTCCTCGTTTTTCGGGGCTTCTTTTGAGATTCCCTTACCTTCGAGGTTGATTTCGCCGACGTGTTCGTCTTCGGAATATCTGGCTTGGCGTTGTCACCCTTACTCGCAGGATTCTCACTTGAGATTCCTTTGAGTGAAGTATGGCTTGGCTTCGACTGTGTATTAGAAGACGGGGAGCTCTTTTTCTTCTTAGGCTTATTCTCAGTTGTCAACTCCTCGGGTGACCTGATCCTTTTTGCCTCAGATCTTGTGAGAGAGTCCGATTCCTTTGGAGTGTCGTGGGATTGACTAACTATGATTTCCTGAAGCATCTTTTTCAACTTCCTCCTCTGTGCTCCAGAAAGTCTTTTCTTAGTAATAGGTAGTTTAGCTATGCTATCACTCACCTCTTTCACCATTTGCTCTACTTCATCCTTTTTGGGATTTGCTATAATGGTATTATTATTATTATCATCTGAGGATTCAGAGTCGGAACCCTCACCTATATTTAAAGGCTGAGGTAGCTTAGAGCTCTCTCCGAGTACATCCTTCTCTTTCACCCCTATATTTTTGCCAGCGGCATGCTGTACACTTGACGCATTGTCCGCCACGGAGGCCAAGGTACCCACCTCCGTAGTAGTATTCTGCTCACGATTGCAGGATGACGACGACACGTGACTCGCGAGTAGATCAACACTTGCCGCCGGTACTGGGTTATTTAGGCCCTGCACCGTAACTTTTATCTTTTTATTTTTATTTTCCATATTTGTTTTTTTTTTTTTTTTTTTTTTCCAGTTTTTTGGTCCGCGGGGAATATAATATTCCCAGGTGGTGGACAATCTGCCCTCCCTCAGCTTAAGTGAAATTAAAGCTGGGAGAGGACAGATGGTCCATCACCACCCCCTATCCGCCACCCGGGGACGCGCTCGGTAGGAAAAATCTGGAAAACTACTTAAATAAGTACTTACAAATAAGGATTTAAAACGTTGTTTTGTTTTAAAAACATAAAATTGCTCACACAGAATGTGAACCTGGGCTTCTTGTTCGTTCGTAATGCAGACGGTAAGTAGTAGTCATTAAAAAGTAGGTGGTTAAGTAAGTACAAGGCATTACCAATATTTTGCCGGGTATTGTTAGGCCTTCATAAAAACTCAAGTGCAATAATTAAATGGAAATGTAAAAAATATGAAAATTATATTCTTACTTAAAATCCAATTACTAAACTCTAAACTAATTTTATGTTTACAGTTTTCTACCCAAATTCATTCCCAACTTAGTAATCAAACGTGTCTGTCTACAAAAAGAAAAATCCTTTAAAATAATACCGCTCATATAGACTATTTAATGGTCCTCATTTAGAATTATAGTATATGTATGTGACTAAAAGATGTTGTTAAGAACAACAAAAACAGTCTTGTAACTGAGATTGTTGTACATGTTGCAAATACTGTTGTGGAAAATTATTGTACTAGTAGAAATAAATACGAATTTCTGTGCCTGGGCATATAAATAAACACATTGAGTTATAGAAATTATATGGGCAATTCCATGAAAAGTTAAAGTACGAATGACAAAATAAACACCTTTAAATAAACATAATTCAACAAAATTTGATATATCTCCTTTTGTTGCACCAAAGATGAAGGCTCTTTAAAACGGTCCATTATTAAACCTAGCCAACATATAACTGGTCCGCATATATCACTTGATAGCTCATAATTATGTTAAATATACTACCTAGGTCCCATTCGAAGTGCAATATCAGACAAATTCTCAAAACTCATATACATACTTATAAGCTCTAGTATTACTATAAAATTTAACATCAATAAGTTTTATATGACCGTTAATCACATCATCAAATTTTATGAATATTGACCCATATTTGACTGAATTTCCCATTTGTAAACAAGATTGCAGAAGTTTGTTTTACAAATTTAATGTGTGTTAGTAACCTAAGATACATATTAATATTGTTATATGATAGTCTTGTTAAGCAATTCTTTATATGCAAATTTCGAATACTATTTGTGGAATTTTATAAAATACAATAACTGACAACATCACAAAAAAGTATTATATAAAAGATTTCCTAAGAAATTTCGACAAGGCTTAGGGGAATTAATGTTATTACTTGATTTTACTAAATTAAATGTATTTTTAGCTATATTTAGATCGAAAGATTACTTAACAGATCCAAAAGGGAAAAATTAAAATCTCAGTTAAACTTAATGTCTCGAAGTAAAAGGTAATCTAATTAAAAAAATATATAGTTTACTTTAATTTAGAAACCACTTTGGCAATACCAATCTTTTACACGTTGTAAATTGGTATTTGGTATGTATTACACCTGATGTTTTTCAAATGTGTGTCTAGTTTTTTTTATTTAACAGATTTACTAAAAATTCAATATACACTCACAAAAATGTTATAATAAACAACAGTTCAGTAGGACATGACTGGTCATATTCTATACCGAAGGTCTAGGATGGTATGGGACCTCAGTTGATTATTGATCAACTACTTACATAATAAGTTACAGTATTTGTGTATGTCCATACGACTAACTGTCTGATTAAAGCGCGTTGGTGTCCGAAAATATACCCTACAGTCAACTTAAACGCTCATAAATTGCATAAAAATTATCTAAAGTTCGGTACATAAACACAAAACCCACTAAAGGCCATATTCTGAAAATCACCTTATTGAAATTTCATTGTAATCACAATACAAAGCCATGACTGCAATGACAACCCGTTTGGATAATTTAAATTTTATTCTGAGTGTATTAGTGGTTGCGGCATTCATAAGTACACATGTGTTTTGTACATGTGATTGTAATGAAATATAAATAGTAAAATGTATATTTAGACATTAGCCACGATATAAAGAATAAAACAGACACACATTTGTAGATGTCTATATAGAAAATCTGTATGCATATTTGTATACATATTAGGGATATAACTAATTTTAGTGTGGCATTCCACCACGTGATGTCAAAAACATATATTTTTTTATCACAGAAAAATTTAATAACACTAGTCTGCAATTAAATCCTTTAAGAAAAATAATAATTGAATTGAATTAATTTACAAAACCTACATCTGAGTTTCATTTGTTTCTGTCACGTCGAGATTCTGAAATATTAGGTTAGGTTTGGTTGATAGGAGGATGTATACTACATCAAATCCGAAGAAATACAAATAGGCCACTATCGAGCATGTTAAGGGCTCCTTTTCATGAAAAAATAACCGAAACGTACCATCATACTAACATCAGACTTGCTCATTTTGAGGAGATTTCTCATATTGCACTCATCAGGGTCACCCCATAGGACCTATGTGGTTCTACCCACCGTTTCATTATTCCAAGAGGCCTTATGGGTTTCTCTCACCTTCAGATTCATCTTTCAGCTTTCTTGCAATCCAATACTGTCTTAGGTTTAATTCTATCACCTGATATCGCCCTAATTTCCTTCTGGCTGTCGGTAAATATAGCACTGTGGGCGCAATATTTATTCTAATCCAATTAACACATTCCGTTATTGGACCTCTGCCCGGAAGCTTGTGTAGTATATTTCTGTTTCTGAATCTTCAATATTTACGCTGCCTACCTGTTCACAGAAAAGTTTCCAGAAGTCTCGTTTGGCATTTTGAACAATTTTCTTATATTCACCAAGTTTACTACGATACTCATCTCAGTATACTGAGGTCTTTTGACTCCCAAGGTTCCGGATCTCCCCTGTTACTCAGGGTTTATCCTGGGCAGTTCTCCGCTCTCTCAGAGTGCAGCTGTCCTCGAACGATTCAACCAGGGCACTAGTGAGCATTTCTACTTTGGTATCTATGTCCTCTTTATTTCGACATTGAAAAGTGTCCTGACATAAACGGTACTTTAGTAAGGTTCCGAACATTCTCAACTTAGTTTTAGACTTATTCCGAAACTTTATCGTCTTTGGTGGCGGTCGTAGTATTATGAATCTTATATACCGATGATCAGAAAAGGAGTGCTCGTCCTTACTGAATTTCGTTTATAAGCTCATGTGAATATATAATTATATCTAATACTTCTACTCTGATTCAATTAACGAAGGTTTCTTTATTACCTAAGTTTAATTTTATCAAGTCTTTAGTTTTAAGAAAATACATAAGGGGTTGTACCCTGCGATTGGTGTTTGTGTTACCCCAAGCTACATGGTTATTTTTTCTTTGTGCCTCTTCAACCAGTTTCACCAGATCCGACGTTGGTAGTATATAGCAAGGTACATGTTGCCACGACCTTGCTTCAGCACCGTTGCATCCGATGTTGATAATCCTGTTGAGAGGAGAAAACATAAGTTCTTGTGACATAATATGCATGTTTTTCGGGCGAGACCCTGTGTCAGTGTAGAAAAGTTGGAAATTTACGTGATTTAATCCAGAAACCTTGATGTGAATCGTCCATGTTTCCTGGATTAAAGCTATGTGTATCTTACCTGTGTTAATTTTAGCCATCAGAGCGTTGGTAGCCATCTTACTCCTATGGAGGTTTATTTGGATAACCTCAATCATGATCATCCATTAAACTGTCTTCCAGCGAGTTGGTTTTCACCTCCTAGCTCTTTGGATTTAATTCCTCCGGGTAGCCTGAACTGGCTAATTAATGCCTGATAAGAGCACTGCGGTGTTCTTATCAGGCATAGGATAGCAGTTTTTAAATCGACACCTTCACAATAACGAAGGAATAAAATGTATGTATTGTATTTTAAAATAATTGAACATATTTAATGAAAAACTTTAATGCGTTTGGTGTGTGAATTAAAAACCGCGGAAAAATAATATTTGTTACTGCTTTATGCAACTATGCTATGCCAAAATTGTCAAAGTTATATCCCTAATCTATATATATAAAATTCTAACGTTACTGACTGACTGACTGATTCATCAACGCACAGCCTAAACGGTTAAAGCTAAAGAGCTGAAATTTGGACAGGGGGTCGGTCTCCCACCAAATAGATCCACTAAGACGGGATTTTTGGAAATTCGAATGTTTAGGGGGTAAAAAAGGGTAAAAACGGGTAAATTCGGTAACCTCATATCTCCTAAACTAGAAAAGATACAAAAAGAGTTTAAAGCTTATCGTCGTTCATTTAAAAAATAAGTGGACAGCTGTCTGGTACTTTTTTTAATTTCGGCCCCTTTAGGGAATAAACGGGTAAAAACTGTATATTGGTACTTTTTTTGCACCCCATGTATCTTTTAAACCAGTGAACAATCAAACAATATTTTTGACTCCTTCATAACTTGACGAAAAAATAAAAATATAAATTTAGTACTTTTTGGTTATTCGGGTGTTTAAGAAAATTGTACCTATTTTTGGTACTTTTTTCATAAAACATTGATTTTGGTTTATTAACTTATACATATAAATACATAATAAATGGCTCCCACTACGATGTTGCAACATTTTCGAATAGAATTTTTATTTCGTTAATGGGTAAAAAAAGGTACCAAAGGGGTAAAAACGGGAAATTTGATTTTATTCAAACACAATGATCCAATTTAGATAAAATTTTTTGATTTAGAAACACTAAATATGCTAATGAGGTGTTATTTGGAACCCCGGTACCAAGTGATATTTTTTGGTACTATTTCATTCTCCATCTGGTACTTTTTGAGTTTTCTATGATATTGAAATCGAAACATGAAATTAATAATAAAGGACTTTTCGGTACTTTTTCGTTCTACACAGGTATTTTTTTGATTTTTCTTTAAAATTAAACCCAGAAGCATGAAATTAAGCATGTAGAGCCCGGAGTAAATGAGAATATATAAAAGGGGACTTTTTGGTACTTTTTCGTACTTCGACTGGTACTTTTTGAGTTTTCTATAAAATTTAACTAGAAACATGAAATTAAGCATGTAGAGCCCGGAGTAAATGAGAATCTATAAAAGGGGACTTTTTGGTACTTTTTCGTTCTTCAAAGGGAACTTTTTGAATTTTCTATAATATTGAATCTAGAAACATGAAATTAAGTATGTAGAGGATGGATTAAGTGAGAACCTATAAAAGGGGACTTTTTGGTATTTTTTCGTTCTACAAAAGGTACTTTTTGAGTTTTCTATAAAATTAAGCATGTAGATCCCGGAGTAAATGAGAATCTATAAGAGGGGACTTTTTGGTACTTTTTCGTTCTTCAAAAGGTACTTTTTGAAATTCCTATAATATTGAACCTAGAAACATGAAATTAATTATGTAGAGGATGGATTAAGCGAGAACCTATAAAAGGGTACTTTTGGTACTTTTTCGTTCTTCAAAAGGTACTTTTTGGATTTTTGTATAATATTGAACCTAGAAACGTGAAATTTAGCATGTAGAGCCCGGTGTAAATGAGAATCTATAAAAGGGGACTTTTTGGTACTGTTTCGTTTTACAAAAGGAACTTTTTGAGTTTTCTATAAAATTTAACCTAGAAACGTGAAATTAAGCATGTAGAGCCCGGAGTAAATGAGAATCTATAAAAGGGGACTTTCTGGTACTTTTTCGTTCTTCAAAAGGTACTTTTTGGATTTTTGTATAATATTGAACCTAGAAACGTGAAATTAAGCATGTAGAGCCCGGATTAAGTGAGGGCCTATAAAAGGGGAATTTTTGGTACTTTTTCGTTCTTTATAAGGTACATTTTGAATTTTCTATAATATTGAATCTAGAAACATGAAATTAAGCATTTAGAGCCAATTTAAACTGGAATATTTTCTGGTACTTTTTCGTTCTTTTTGAATTTTCTATAATATTGAACTCAGGAACATGAAATTAAATAAAATAGGTTTTTTGGTACTTTTTCGTACTTCACTGGTACTGGTACTTTTAGAGCTTTCTAAAATATTGAATATATGAACATAAAATTAATCACGCAGTATCCCAATTGAACGAAAATTGAAAAAGGATACTCTGGTACTTTTTTGTTCTTTTACTAATACTTTTCGAATTTTCTATAATATTAAACCTAAAAACATAAAATTGGACATGTAGCTTCCTGATTGTATAAAAATCTGTATGCGATTTTTTTGGTTTCTGGTTGAAAATTAAACATGCGTCATCCTGATTTAATAAAAAAAAAAATAAAAAAGGCACTGTCTGGTACTTTTTCGTTCTTCAACTGTTTTTTTTTTAATTTTCTGTAATATTGAGACTAGAATCATAAAATCAAACTTAAAGAGTACTCTAAAAGGGGAATTTTTGATATTACAGATACATTTACAATAATGATATTTATTTTATTCCATTACGATGAGGGTAGCGAAGCACACTGGGTATAGCTAGTATGCATATATACATATATGAATGTATAGTACATATAAATTGCATACACAAACATTATGTTCCATTCAGATAAAAATACCAAATGTTGTTTTTGTATAGTTTGTTTTTTAAGAATAAGACACTGCAGCTAACTGCACAACCACGCAAATTTGTTTAGATTACATATGTACACACATGCATACATAGCCATACAAACAAATGTACATGAACCCAAACAAACACACACAAAAGGTGTGAACTTGAGGTAAAATGTATCTTTCGAAAGATATATGAATAGTTACTTGCAACATGCATCATCCATGTCTTTACACACAGATACTCTTTACTCTTGTACTTAGTTGTGTAAAACCTCATCATAAAGGATGGTTGTAAATATTTTATGCACCAAGAAGCAGTCACTCATCGTCATCGCCTTGTGTAAATATACTTCGGTTTCTTATACACTTTTGCTTCATTATGGAAATATATTCACTTTTGCTGAAACCAAATGAAATGGGAAAGTTTTACATGTGTGATTTTTGTTTTCCAACCACTTTATCATTTGAGTTTCTTGTATTTTTGTTAAAATTCATTTGTGGACAGAGGAAACTGAAATAAAAGTAAGTAAGAAATAAAAAACGTAGTAATTTAATGAAACTTAATATTGTTACTAAAATAAGCTTTTACTAGAAACATTTTTAATTCTGTTAAACTTAGAATGTTAAAAATATTTTCTTTTTAATTTACTAGGAAGTAACTAAAACGTTAACAAACAAAACTCCAAAAATTTTTGGGTATAAATGGGACCATGAGTTTAAAAATAACTAGCGCTCTGGAAACATATATATTTCCCTAATCGGAACTCATGTAAGATATAAAGCGGCTGTAAGATATAGTGAGGCTTTTTGTTATACAGAAACATCAGGCGTTCCCGAAATAAAATGTTTGCCGATATAAAACAAACATTTTTATACATTAATCACGTATAAAAAAATCATGGTTAAATGGAATATAAGGGCTAATGTGCTAAATATGGCGCAACCACATATATTTCGTTAGCGAAAAGAGAATCAAGGCATTATCAGATGAAATGGTTCAACTTTAGACTGCACGCTCTCTTACACAAAGTAATTCATTACATGGTCAATGACAATTACTTGTAACGTGTAATTGAGCAATAACCAATTACAATTACTTTCAATTAAATTACTTTCCAATTAAAATTACTTGTAATTGTAATTAAAGTATTACTAATTACAAATTACATGTAATTATAAGGAACAAAATTCACAACTACAAGTAATTGTAATTGGAAATTCTTCAATTACAATTCGCAAAACTTCAATTACAAATAATTGTAATTGGCAAAACTTCAATTACAATTAAAAGTAATTGTAATTAGTAAAGCTTCAATTACAATTACTTCAAATGTAATTGTAATTGAAAATGTAGTCATTACCCCCCAAGCCTGATATAGGATCAGGCCACTTGGGGAGCGGTAGTTATTAATGGACGTGAACTTGAGAAAGTTAATCAGGATTTAAAAATCGATTTAGTGGGATCATGTCTTAGGTTGGCTGTTTAACCTGGTAGTTCACTGCGAGCGAACGGTCAAGTAGAGTCGAAGAGACTCCGCTCTGACCAGACCACTTCACTCGTCAGATGTAGTATTGTAAAGTATTAGATCCAGCTTGTAGCAGTGAGAAATCTCAGGATATCATTAAACTTAGATCCAGATATATCACAAAGGTTAAATATGAAGTAACTGACAGGAAAACGGTTTCTAATAACGGTTCTTCCTTTTCCCTGTCTTTGCAACTGCAACAGTGTTTATTGAAGGGTAGCCCAAGACCTAGCACCCAGTGTCCTGTTATTACTGCTATCAATCTCTCTCTCGTCTACATCGGTTTATAAGGTGTCTTGTGCGTTTCTCATTAAATGAGGGCCACAATATCTAGGTCTAGGTTATTCCACCTATGTTCAGCCTTTTGAAGATAGAATCTGCGGATACTACACTTGATAAGACCTAACGGGATTGCCACTGGAACTGCGTTGGAGATATCAAGAGCAGATCCCGTTCTAACTAGCTCACCTGCCTGTTTATTTCCATAATAGTTCCTATGCGCAGGGACCCAAACAAGGGTAATGTCAGACAGGCGACCCAGCCTTGACAAATCTTTCTTGCATTGTCTAACTAATAGGGAAGTGGTAGTATAAGAATTTAGTGAGAGAAGTGCCGCTTGACTATCGACAAAAATGTAGTACTCTACAAGCTGACATTATCGTGAATATTTCAGACTGAAAGACACTACAGTCGTTGGGAAGACGGTAAGACATACTTACCCCAGATTCTTCGCATAATACACCAGAACCGACAGCACAGTTCATTTTAGAACCATCTGTAAAAATTTAGGTGGTATATTAGCTCGGTAGGTTACCCCTACACCACTAGCTCCTGGAAGGAACTGAAAATCCGTGTGTGTAATATAATCAGATGGTTGGTTTAAGATTCGAGGTAATTGGCTTAAAATCTTAACATGTCCATATGTTTTTATTTCCAACTTCCTGATGAGTTAAACCTCGCTGCTAGCAGATATGGCCATAATATGCAGATCTATGTGTAGGAAGTGAAATATAGTTTTCAGAGCTTCTGAAGGACTATTTCTTAGAGCACCTGTTATCCCAATGCATACTGATCTCTGATCTTTGTATAGCTGATAGACAACAAATTTCTTCTTAGTTCAACATACAAGAGATCCGTATATAAGAATAAGTGTATTTCGCAGTTCTTCGGCAAGTTGCAGCGGTCGAGTTCACCAAAGCATTAGACATGATATCACTAATCACATCTGGTAACATTCCTGATACCAATATCACAACATAGTCCGCGTAAGCAACGACTTTTATCCCTCTGTTGTCCAGTTCAATGAGAATCAATTTAAAAACGATGAGCCAAAGTAGTGGAGAGATTTTGCCGCCCTATGGTGTGCCTGGTTCCACCTACTTGGACTTAACGCTGTTATCAAGACTTGCAGTAACTATTCAGGATTTCAACATAGTTACTAACCAGTTGCTGATATACTCTTCAACATCTATATTAGCAAGAGCTTGTTGAATTGCAGAAGTATTTATGTTATTGAACGCACTTTCTATGTCTAAGAAGGCTCCCATAGTTTTGTTTAAATTCGAGGAATCTTTCTATAACTCTGATAACCTCATGTAGAGATGTCTCTGTAGATCGTCCTTTAAGGTAAGCAAGTTGACTATTTGATTGCCGCGATAGGCTATATAGCAGTTTCTTAATATGTGAGTCAATGAGTCTTTCCAGCGTTTTGAGCTGAAAAGATGAAAGACTAATTGGACGAAAGTCTTTCGCATTCTCATGACTCCTTTTACCAGATTTGGGAATAAAAACGACCTTAACTTTTCTCCAATTTACCGGGACATGGTTAGAGAATGGCTGAGTGTATATATTCTATGAAGCCAGGGGATGATATATTCTTTTGGACTTTGTAACATCATTGGCAAAATACCATCTGGCCCTGGTGATTTGAATGGGGAAAAATTATATCGAGGTTAATTCGATTGTACTTATCCTATCCTACGGGTATCTGACAAATATGGAATCTCAAGAAATATTTCCAAGCTTTTGTCGAAATATAATCCTTATATAAAATATGAAGGAATTTCGTAGCAGATTTATTAACCAATCCTTATAGAACAGATTCGAAAACATGTCACAAATCTTAAGCATGGCTCAAGACGATCATCTTTAGTAGTGGCGAAGGATATTCTGAGACGAGCCTTAAATCTAGAAGATGTTTTTCCAGACTATTTATTCCCCACTCAAAAATAAAGAAGAAATGACTGATACTTCCATATCATATTCTCTAAGTGACTATGGCGCCACTTAAATTCCCGGCTTTTAAATATGTTAAATCGAAAAATATGTTAAAAAGTATTTTTTATGGTAAAGAATATCTGTTCCTTAATTTCAAGAATTTAAATTCTATTGAATTTTTTATGATTTAAAAATTTAAAAAAAAAATAGCTAATATCTTTTAGAAGAAACATTCAAATAAATTCTTCGAAATTTTCTATATTTATAACTTTACAAACTACTTCTTTATTCAAATTTATTATTATTTCTTTTATAACTAATACTTTTTCAGCTACAAAATAACCAACCACAAAGACTGAATTGAAAAAAACGATGCACAGTGGTATAGGAAAAAAAAAGAGGGAAATAATTCGGTAACTTCTAAACGGTTAATCCGATTTTAATGAAATTTGGTGTGCACAAAGAGGAGGTGTTGTCGAGTTTAGGTTTTGAATTTGGACCTTATAGGCCAACCAGGGGCCCGGCGGGGGGTCCTCAAATTAGGACACCTCGGCTATGTTAAATTTTTAAAACGATCCTATTTCTTCATTTGAGTTCCGATTTAAAAAAAATTTCGTATATAGAATCTCCTCATCGAGCACTATAAAAAATGTCGTCGTAGCAGTAAATTATCTCTTATAGTTTAGGAGATATTCGCATTTGAATATTAAAATTTTAAAATTTTTACCGTCCTTACTTTAGTTTTTTTGATAATAGCAGGTCCAAATATTTCCGATTTTCGCCATTTTTTTTTATTTGCTTAACAACAAGTTTATATACCAAGCAGTGAAAGAATTATGTAAAAATCATGACTGAGTCCAAAGTTATAGGCATTTAAATTTAAAAAATTAAAAAAAGGCGATTTTTTGTCATTTTTTTGGGAAAAAAGTATCTTTTTCTTTTTAAGTTATCTAAAAAGTTTCTAAGAAGATGTATATAGAATTTATACTTTTTGGAAAGCTGACTTTACATAAAATACGATAAATGAAACAAAACCTAAAAATTTTTGATACCGAGGGGACCAGGTCCATCCAAAAAAACCCTATTTTTTATGGAAAATTAAATTTTGAGCAAAAATTCTCAAATCGCATAGTCGATATCAAATTATAGTGACCTGTTTTATATGACCCAATAAGTTCTTAATCATTTTGTAACGGGTTTCGATAACCCCGCCCCTGGTATGGATATAATAGGCAAAAAACCAAAAAATCCCATTTTTGGGATTTTTTAAAACTTTTTTGGGAATTCCGGGATTTCTAATAAGAAAATTCGAAATTTTTATTTAATTTTGGATTTTGAGTAAAAAAATCTACCTAACTGTAAAATTTCATCAAAAAATATTCATAAATAAAATTTTTATTGCAATTTGAAAAATTTGTATCTTCGCAAAAACTGAATAAAAAACATTTTTTAATTTTTTTTAAAAAAAGTATTCCGCGAATTTTTTAATTTTCAAAAATTATATACAGTTTTGAAAAATAGACAAAATTACCTTTCCATTGATATATAACATGCCTACCTAATGTTTTTTAAGTGACAAATTAATTAGGGAAAACTCAACATCTTTTAGAAAATTTACCTAGCACTATTATTTTCATCCATATACATATGTAACAAATTTAAGAGTTAACCTTATGGATGAAAATAATAGTGCTAGGCAAATTTTCTAAAAGATGTTGAGTTTTCCCTAATTAATTTGTCACTTAAAAAACATTAGGTAGGCATGTTATATATCAATGGAAAGGTAATTTTGTCTATTTTTCAAAACTGTATATAATTTTTGAAAATTAAAAAATTCGCGGAATACTTTTTTTAAAAAAAATTAAAAAATGTTTTTTATTCAGTTTTTGCGAAGATACAAATTTTTCAAATTGCAATAAAAATTTTATTTATGAATATTTTTTGATGAAATTTTACAGTTAGGTAGATTTTTTTACTCAAAATCCAAAATTAAATAAAAATTTCGAATTTTCTTATTAGAAATCCCGGAATTCCCAAAAAAGTTTTAAAAAATCCCAAAAATGGGATTTTTTGGTTTTTTGCCTATTATATCCATACCAGGGGCGGGGTTATCGAAACCCGTTACAAAATGATTAAGAACTTATTGGGTCATATAAAACAGGTCACTATAATTTGATATCGACTATGCGATTTGAGAATTTTTGCTCAAAATTTAATTTTCCATAAAAAATAGGGTTTTTTTGGATGGACCTGGTCCCCTCGGTATCAAAAATTTTTAGGTTTTGTTTCATTTATCGTATTTTATGTAAAGTCAGCTTTCCAAAAAGTATAAATTCTATATACATCTTCTTAGAAACTTTTTAGATAACTTAAAAAGAAAAAGATACTTTTTTCCCAAAAAAATGTCAAAAAATCGCCTTTTTTAATTTTTTAAATTTAAATGCCTATAACTTTGGACTCAGTCATGATTTTTACATAATTCTTTCACTGCTTGGTATATAAACTTGTTGTTAAGCAAATAAAAAAAAATGGCGAAAATCGGAAATATTTGGACCTGCTATTATCAAAAAAACTAAAGTAAGGACGGTAAAAATTTTAAAATTTTAATATTCAAATGCGAATATCTCCTAAACTATAAGAGATAATTTACTGCTACGACGACATTTTTTATAGTGCTCGATGAGGAGATTCTATATACGAAATTTTTTTTAAATCGGAACTCAAATGAAGAAATAGGATCGTTTTAAAAATTTAACATAGCCGAGGTGTCCTAATTTGAGGACCCCCCGCCGGGCCCCTGGTTGGCCTATAAGGTCCAAATTCAAAACCTAAACTCGACAACACCTCCTCTTTGTGCACACCAAATTTCATTAAAATCGGATTAACTGTTTAGAAGTTACCGAATTATTTCCCTCTTTTTTTTTTCCTATACCACTGTGCGATGGAGCCTATAATTCAAAACTACAATTTCATTTGATGGCTGTATAATTTATAAACAAAAATATTTTTGAAATCCTTAACGAACTAAGTATAAAGGCAAAACTTTTATACAGTTTATATTTTTTTAAGAAAAATTGAAGATTTAATGGTTTTTATTGTTGTTTTAATGGCAGTTTTATGATTTTGTTTTTCTCAACCAGTAAGAAAAACCACTTTTAACTTTCAGCTGTAATTTTTTTTTTCGTCTACCAGGCAATCAAAAGCAGCAAGCAATTCATTCATATAGCCAACCTCTTTTTATCCTTCAATGTACTTATTTGAATTGAAAACTTAAAAAGAAAATAATTCTTGCTTTTTGGGATGTACGTGTGTATATGTGAATTTCGAAGGTGCTTGTATAAATATAACCAATTGGTTGGTTGGATGATGGGTAGATGGCTTGTTTTCCTTCAATTACTCGTAAACTGCCGCAATTACAAACAAATTATGGTTTAAAGTGTTCATTACAACAATATTTTGCAGATATTTAAAGGTATTAACTTTTCAACAATGCAAAGGATGACAACTCCAAGAGCATTCCTTCACCAGAACTGCAGCTTTTCCAAATATCGGAACATATAAACTGCTGCAATTACAAAGTCCCCTTCAGAAAATGACTTTAATGCTCATAAATTGCTACAAAATTCAGATATAGCAATGAAATTCGATATAAACTGGTTCTATATTCGGCTGCAACGAATCATCTAAGTACACCCTTACCATAGAGTGTTAAAAAAACAGTCAAAATTTATTTTATTGCAACAAAAAATACCAAAAATTGTCATTCAGTCAGTATTCTATATGTATGGTTTTCTAAAGGACTCTAAAGGAGTCTTTTATGAGTTTCTTTTCTAATCAGTTTCGACTTATTTTAGATTAGTAGTTACAAATCATTTTTGAGCCATTTTTAAGTGTAATTGTTGTTGTACCATTACAAACAAAAACAATTACATAAAAGATCGAAAAGGTACCAAAAATAGTTCTTGGGCACCGCGGGCCCTGTTAGTATATATAATTTTTCAAATTTAAACACTAATTATACCCTACACCACTATAGTGGGGAGGGTATTATGCGTTTGTGCTGATATTTATCGGCTCAGAATAACTTTTTGAGTCGATTAAGCTATGGCCGTCCGTGTGTCCATGTAACCTTGTGCGCACTCTACGCAATTTTAAAGATAATATAATGAAAAATTTAGCACATAGTATTCTTTTGACCCAAGGACGAAGCGTATTGAAAATGGTTGAAATGGGTCCATTATTTCACCCAGCTTTATTGTTGGAGTAAAAATCCATATTTTTAACACACTCACTGGCGTAGGTTATCATATGGTCGACCATGTTCGACTATACATTCTTACTTGTCTTTTTTAAATTTTTTTATTTTTTCCCATACTCAATTTTCCATCACTGATTTTGGCAATAACAAAACCAACTCACATCTTTTTACGTAACGTGTTCTTACCCCAGGTAGCATTTGGAAGATTGTTGGATGATTAATCAGTAAACTGACTAATTTTTGACTCCTTTTGATGACCTAAACGTGATTAATAAGTTGAGCGCTTAAAAAATGATTCGAAAATGATCCCGATATATGATTGAAAACTGATTATTTGAAAAACAATAACAAAATGTATAGCAATCATAAATTGATCATCCTGGTGTTTAAAATATGTGTACGATGAAGAGCTTTTTCTTCACCGGCAACGATATAGAGCAATTCGGTCTACTTTGAATTGTTGTCTATAGGTTGCTGAAATATTTGATGGGCAGTGATTAATTAACAAACACAAAAGAACTACCGTGGTACCGAGACAAGAATAAAAGATGATGTTGTTCGATTGAATTCAACTATGACAATGATTTATTTATTTAAAAAATTCTTTTCTTAAGCCTAACAATTGATCATGTAAATAAGGGCTACACTGTTGTTATTGTAATATTATTTGTTTCTCACTTCCAATGTACCAACTCAACTTGTTTATTTATATTCAAAATATGCAAAAACAAAATACATGCAATAAGTCTCCAAAATAAGAAATTGCATTTTTAAGAGCAACAACAATATGCTTATAATAAGAATTGTTGTGAGAAACAAATAATAAAAACTAACGGGTCATTACCAAAAATATGTACAGTGGTTAGTATGAACAAAAAATAATGACAAATTACAGTGGCAGCAGTGAGCCAAAAATATGAATAAATTTAAATACAATAAAAAATGGAAAATTTAAACAAAACAAAATAATAATGTTAGTAATTATTATACGGTGACCTAACATTCCGGCCCCATTGAAAGGACACTTTCAAGAAGATAGAAGAGCCAGTCTGTGGATAGGGCGACGTATAACTCCTTTTGTAGTTTTGATGTCGACAACTCGAACACGATCATCTCTTCCACGAACAATGTTGATGATTTTACCCATGAGCCAACGCTGCGGGGGTAAATTATCTTCTTTGATGATGACTAGGGAACCAGGGGTAATATTAGAGTTGGTGCTAGTCCATTTGATGCGAGTCTGGAGCTCATTTATATAATCATGGGACCACTTTTTCCAGAATTGTTGCTTGATGGCGCTTATTCGGGCCCAATATTCAAGTTTGTTAATCTCATTTGTAGGGACATCACGTTCTGGCAAACTACGGAGGGGAGCGCCTATCAAGAAGTGTCCTGGTGTAAGAGCTTCAAAATCACTGGGATCTGAGGATAGAGGCGAAATGGGCCTCGAGTTTAAAACTGCCTCTATCTCAATCATAGCCGTTGCGAGTTCTTCGTAGGTGAGCCTTGTGTTGTCCAGGGTTCTGGTTAAGTGACCTTTGGCCGATTTGACGGCCGCCTCCCACAATCCGCCAAAATGTGGTGCCCTAGGGGGAATAAATCGAAAATTAATAAATTGATTCGAGCAATAATTTGTAATAAAATTTGAATTTTTTGGCTCAAAAAGGAACGACTTTAATTGAGCCAACTTAGAGTTTGCACCAACGAAATTTGTTGCATTATCACAGAATATATCTGTGGGCAGACCTCTACGACCAATCATCCGTTTTAGGGCAGCAATGAAGGCATCTGTTGACAGGTCGGATACCACTTCAATATGGACAGCTTTGGTAGCGAGACAAACAAATATAGCGATGTATGTCTTGTAGGGGACCTTTCCTCTAATTCTTAGGTAGGTGTTGACTGGACCACAAAAATCGACAGCACACCTTGCGAAGGGCCTTGACGGGTTGAGTCGTTCCACAGGCAAATTTCTCATCATTTGTTGCAACAACTTTGGGCGATAGCGAATGCATTGAGGGCACGAATTTACAATGCTGCGACACAAATTCCTGGAGTTGATGATCCAAAATTGTTGGCGAATCAATGACATTAGAGCCTTGGGTCCAGCGTGGTAGTTACTGATGTGCAGATGACGTACGTAACAGTAGACGAAATGGCATTTGCTGGGCAAGATTGTGGGGTGTTTTTGGCCTTCAGAAATTGCCGCGTACTCCAAGCGTCCGCCGACCTTGAGCAAGTTGAAACCATTTGACGAATCTAGGAAGGGGTTCAGACACTTTAGAGCACCTTGGGGATCTTTCTTCTTTAGAGCTCGAGTTATGTCATCTTGAAAATGTAGTTTCTGGATGTTGAAAACGATACAAAGTTTAGCATTTTCTATTTCTTGGGGCTGCAAAGAGTCAGAATTGGAAATATTAGTTTTTGTTTTTTGAGCAAAACGAAACATCCAGGCAATAATACGAATGATTTTTAAGTACGAGCTATATTTTCCATAAGAATCGAGGATGTAGTTAGATTTTGTTTCAAGATGAAGTACGGTTTTCCGTTTTTCTTTGTCGAATACTTGCTGATTTTCTTCGGAGAGTTTATCAGTTTTAGTAGGGAGCCACTGAACAGGATCGAGAGCGAGAAATGCTGGTCCGTTGAACCAGATGGATGAGGCGAGTTCCTGCACAGTTGAACCACGAGAAACGATGTCAGCAGGGTTGAACTGGGTTGGGACATGTCGCCAAACGCAGCCATTAGTTAGATCTTGAATTTCTGATACCCTATTGCCAACAAAAACTGACAAAGTAGATGAATGTTGCTTTAGTCAGTGAAGAACTAGTTGCGAATCTGTCCATAGAACGACTTCCAGATTTGGTATTGCGAAAAGATTTTTGATTTTGGAATACAATTTTGCTAGAAGTTGTGCGCCACATAACTCAAGTTTGGGTAACGATTTTCGCTTTGTAGGAGCAACTCTAGATTTGGCAGTAAAGAGCCGAACAACAACATTTCCTGAAGAAGTTTTAACACGAAAGTAAAAACAACAACCATAAGCACGAATTGATGAGTCACAAAAGCCATGAAGTTGAACTGATATAGAATCAGGAGCGAGACAAAAACGAGGAATTTTAAGTGAAGGTAATAGTTTGAGATCAGAGACGAAAGATTTCCAAGCCGAGTGTATTTCTTGAGGTACAGACTCATCCCAGCCAATTTTTAGAATCCACAACTCTTGCATGATGATTTTAGCTTTTATTATGAGAGGGGATAAAAGTCCTAGGGGATCAAAAAGCGCTGACGAGAGCGACAAAATTGTACGTTTGGTTATTTTTTCATCAATTTGGACTTTAGGCGAAAACAAAAATAAGAAAACATCTTTTTGTTGGTCCCAAGAGATACCAAGAGCGCTAGTTACTGCAGAATCTTCAATATTAAGGTCTTTGACAGTTTTGTCGTCCTGAAAATCTCTATGATTAGAGTGCCACTTATCTAATTGAAACGAACCACGAATTAGAATTTCATTAACCTCCTGCTTCATACGAGACAATTCTTCAAGCGTATCTGAGCCACAAAGAAAATCATCAACGTAAAATGATGACTTAATGGTTTTTGCACCAAGTTCGAATTGGTCCATGTATTGGTCTGCGAGATAGTGAAGGCTTTTGATGGCAAGGTAGGGCGCAGCTGACATTCCATAGGTGACTGTATTTAGGTGATATGTTCGAATTTCTTCCTCTTCTGAATTTCTCCACAAAATATATTGGAATTTTCTATCTTGGGAGTCAATAAGGACTTGTCGATACATTTTTACTATATCGGCAGTAAGAGCGAAGCGATGAAGACGGAACCGAAGTAAAATTTTATACAGCTCATCTTGAATTGTTGGGCCAACCATAAGAAGATCATTGAGAGACTTCTGGGACGATGATGGACACGAGGCATCGAAAACAACTCTTAACTTTGTGGAAGTGCTACTTGGTTTGAAAACGCAATGGTGAGGGATGAAATAATGAAGCTCGTGTAGACGAGGGCTACGAACTAGACTCATATGTCCAAAATCTTCATACTCCTTCATAAAAGCAACATATTGTGATTTAAGATTGCTGTCACGAGCAAATCGTCTCTCTTGAGATACAAATCTTTTAAGAGCCATATTTCGAGAAAGACCTAAAGCGTCAGGAGATTCCTTGAAGGGCAATTTAACAACAATCCTACCAGAAGATTCACGATGAACAGTATCATTGAAAAATGTTTCACATTCAGATTGTTCTGGTGTCAAATCATTTGAGCCAGATTGAACTTCATCGATTTCCCACAAGCGATGTAATTTAAGATCAATATCTTCTTCTATCGAGAGCATACAAGAAGAGCCACAAATATTGGGTTGTTTTGATACATAACGACCTGCTACAATCCATCCGAAAAGTGTTTTGTGTAATTTAGGCAAATTAGGGCCAAGTTTTATTTGACCAACTGCTAAAATGTCGAAAAACGTTTCAGTACCAATAAGTAAATCAATTCGTTTTGATTTGAAGAAGTTTTCATCCGCAAGTTCAGTATTTGGGGGCAAATTCCAGGATGAGACATCTAATTCATTATCAGGTTGATATGAAATATGAGGTGTGACACAAAATGAGAGCGAAACTTCAAAATCTGTGACTCGAGATTTTACATTTGTGGACGACCTATATTTAGATTTGCTAAGAGTGTTACCAATGCTAGAGTAGTTTGTTTTGTACGAGACAAATGTAATTTTTGGGAAAATTCATCGGTTATGAAATTCAATTGAGAGCAAGAATCTAACAAAGCGCGTCCCAATTGATAGCGACCAGTGGAGTCACGAACTAGAACCATGGCAGTAGCAAGCAGCACCTGTTCCGGCGAGGATTTTTCCACATGGGTATTGACCGAGGCAGAAGATTCATTCAAGGCAACATGAGAAGTAGTAGGTTCAGCAGCAGGGGACGAGGGCCGAGAAGCTGGCTGAGACCGATGAAGCAAACTATGATGCGAGCGAGAACAAAATTTGCACTTGAATGTGGAGGAACAACTACTTACTTGATGCCCTTTGGACAAACAATTTAGACAAAGGCTTAGACGTTTTGCATTTTCATACCTTTGACTAACATCCATATCTTTGAACCGAGAACAACGACTAATTGAGTGGTCAGATTTGGAGCAAAGCACACAAGAGCGTTTTGATACCGAAAAAGTATAGCCAGGTTTTGAATTTTTAGATTTGGACTTACCAGATTGATGATCAGGCTTACGAGGGGCCACAAAAGTATGGTTGGTATCAACCGATTCCAAAAATTGACAACGCCTTTCAAGGACCTTGGAGCAATCATCCCATGTTGGCAATCTGGTAAAGTCCAAGGAATCTTTCCACTTTCTTCTGGTATCTTCATCCACTTTTTCCATCACTATGTAAATCAGCATGGAATTAGCAATATCACTATGTGAGCCAAGAGACAGTAAGGAACTATAAAGGGCAGAAACATTATCGACGAGACTTCGTAATTGGGCACAATTGTATTTGGACATGGCAGGAAGTTCAAAAAGGGCGGTAATATTTTCCATAAAAATAAGCGAGCTATTATCATAACGCGTTTTGAGCCTTTCCAGAGCCTTCGGGTAATTTTCGTTCGTAATCTGGAAAGCCCTGACCGTTTCTAGAGCTTGGCCTTGGAGGCAGTTGAGCAAATGATTAAACTTTTCAATATTTGATAGGCCAAACTCACGATCGATAACTTGATTGAACGACGTTATAAAATTCTTGTATTCACTGTACTTACCACTAAATGTGGGCAATTTGAGTTGGGGCAATTTATGGCTGGGAGCTGGGAAACAAAT
This sequence comes from Lucilia sericata, assembly GCF_015586225.1. Classification (NCBI taxonomy): domain Eukaryota; kingdom Metazoa; phylum Arthropoda; class Insecta; order Diptera; family Calliphoridae; genus Lucilia; species Lucilia sericata. The sequence continues at coordinate 603,142 of NW_023994089.1, read as the reverse complement.
GGTGGACTCGGACAACGTTGTGTTATGAACATCTTCACCAAGCTGCGACTGGATATTCATTTTGGCTGAGATGTACAAATCTTCAATTTCGGGCCTAGCATTATCCTCGGGATCATATTTTTCAATTTGTGTTTGATACGTCAATATCTGTTTAAAATATGACTCCAGTATCCCCAAACGGCACTTCAACTCAGCAGACGAAAGTGTCTTACCTTCACCCCTTCCATTGGCTTCGATTTGGTTCTTGATGCGGGTAATACTCTTCTTCGTATTAGCCCGTTGCTGCTTAACCTCTTCCAAAGTCATCATAAATTTCCAAAAGTTTGGTTAAGTGAGCCAAAAATTTCCAAAAACAAATTTCAAAATGGATGATACTATGTATTGTAGAGCACCGACGCCAAAAGTTTTACGCCAAAAATGTTTATATACAAACTTTATGTATTTATTCACTTTCTATATAAATATGTACCGCAATATTCCGAGCGACAAATTTAGTATACACAAAATTCTATATTATGTACTGGAACCAAAAGCGAACAAATTTATGTATTTTCTTGTATATAAAGATTAGCGGCAAATTTATTTAACCCGAATTACGAGCGAACAAAGTTTATTTATTTTTGTACATAAAAATTTGCGGTAAAATTTTAGAGTCACTTTTATTTATTTTATTTTTCGACAAAAACTGATTCTATTTAGCGAGCCGACAAAATTTGTATAATGTTTGTAATAGGTATTTAAAAAAAATAGATTTGTAGTAGGTACGTCACTACAAATTTGTTTAACAGTTTTTTTTTTTTTGTTATATGTTGCACTGTCTAGTTTTTTTTTTTTAAATGATTTATAATTTTTTTTTGTTGCACAGGTTTTTTTTTATTGAACCACAAAGTTTTTTATTTTTCTTTTTGTAGCACTATATATTGCCCTTGTAATAGAACCACTGTTTCCACTTCACAATATGACCGTACACTTTTTCTTTAAGTTGTACTACAACGAAAAGTTTTTAGAATATACCACGGACCGAGAACGACAAATTTATCAAGATTTAGATTAATCACTTGCCCCACGTTGGGCGCCAAAATGTACGATGAAGAGCTTTTTCTTCACCGGCAACGATATAGAGCAATTCGGTCTACTTTGAATTGTTGTCTATAGGTTGCTGAAATGTTCGATGGGCAGTGATTAATTAACAAACACAAAAGAACTACCGTGGTACCGAGACAAGAATAAAAGATGATGTTGTTCGATTGAATTCAACTATGACAATGATTTATTTATTTAAAAAATTCTTTTCTTAAGCCTAACAATTGATCATGTAAATAAGGGCTACACTGTTGTTATTGTAATATTATTTGTTTCTCACTTCCAATGTACCAACTCAACTTGTTTATTTATATTCAAAATATGCAAAAACAAAATACATGCAATAAGTCTCCAAAATAAGAAATTGCATTTTTAAGAGCAACAACAATATGCTTATACTAAGAATTGGAGTGAGAAACAAATAATAAAAACTAACGGGTCATTACCAAAAATATGTACAGTGGTTAGTATGAACAAAAAATAATGACAAATTACAGTGGCAACAGTAAGCCAAAAATATGAATAAATTTAAATACAATAAAAAATGGAAAATTTAAACAAAACAAAATAATAATGTTAGTAATTATTATACGGTGACCTAACAATATGATGGTTTTAAAAACTTATTTTGTGATCATATTTCTAGCAGATGGAAGATCAAAAATTGTTTCTTATGTAATTGTTTTTGTTTGCAATGGAATAGCAACACTTACACTTAAAAATTACTCAAAAACGATTCAAAAATGAGTCGAAACTGATTAGAAAATACTCCTTTTGAAGAGTTGGCATAAAATTTTGTGTGGCCTAAAATGAGTTGATATAATTCCCATTTCGTTTATAAAATTAAATGTATAAGTATTTCAATTTCTGTCAAGGAATTGAAATTATATTATGCTTTAATTATAATAATTTTATGTGTTTAATGATCTTCTACGGAAGATAGTTGGGTGACTAATCACTAAACTAAGTCTAAATAATTCTTAATTAAAATCTGATTTATTTGAAAAACAATAACAAAATGTACAGCAATCACAAATAGGTCTTCAAGGTGTTCGAAATATGATTGTTTATAAATTTATTTTGTTAGTTACATTTTGAGCAGTCGGAAGATCAAAATGTCTTTTCTGTTGTGTTGTATTTGCCTGTAACAAACATAAAAATTACTCAGAAAAGTTTACAGATTGGTTTTGCACAGTATTGGGCCAAACTGAACTGTTAGGTGGCGCAAAACCTTCGATTATCATCGATTACATATTTAAGGAAATTCTTGGATACTTATGTAAACACTCGAAACGTGCACCTATTGGCAAATAAGCCGATATAACTTCTTAATTTATAACTACCTGATGTTTAGTGCATTTCCTTTAATGAACGCACAAACACTTATAATGTTTCGCATGAATACAATACAAATTACAAATAAACAAACAACATCCAAAATGAAAAACTTAACAACAAAGTTTTCTGTTTGATGTTGTTATTGTTTTTTTTTAATGTTTATAACTTTTCACAAACTACAGTCTTAAAGATTTACGTACGCCAATCCCAATCCATGCAAAGCGAAAACAAACGTCTGTCTGCCCATAAAAAGTGGAACAAACGATCAACGATTGAAGGATGGTGGTGGATGGATAAAAGAGGCATTAACATTTTTATTGTTTTAAAGCCCAGCAATTATGTACGTTTAATTCGCTCTTTTTTTCGCTCCTCCATTTTAATAGTCTTTTGGTTTGTTTGTAAAAACTTTTGCAATTAAATTTTACTCAATATTATTTGTTTTCATGATACTTTCTTTAAAGTTTTCATATGGTTGTTATTGTTCTTGTTGTTGTTGTTATTATTATTATGCTTATAGTCGGTTATGTTTTGTTATGTTATTATGGTTGTTGCTGTTATTGTTATTATTGGCGTTTAAATATTAAGTATACGACTAGTGGCACCACCAGCGGCAATTTGTTTAGTGGTTGCAAGCAGTTTACAAAAACACATACAGTTTTTATTGTTTAACTAAAATAAAAACCATTTATTTTAGTTTTTTTTTTATAAAAATACTAATTTT